>NC_056725.1:595652502-596005763 GCF_019279795.1 Protopterus annectens | reverse complement strand
AACCCCCAAAAAGGTTTATTGCACAACGTCACATGAGAGTCTAACAGACTATCTAGCCAAACCACCACTCCCAGAAGCAACTTCCTGAACCCTTTACTTTGGACTGCTAATGCAACAATTTAACTTATTCACTCACACACATTCTATGCAGACAACACAGTCTTGCTATATACTCAATCCCCCACCTCAAGACATACTTCTTCAATATCACAACTGTTAAAGTTTTGATATATACACACATAGACACACACACACACACACATATATATATATATATATATATATATATATATCCACATACGGGTTCCATACACTAGATCGAATTTCCACTAATTCGAAATAGTGCATGGAATGCTTACTGCAGCGAAAGTGCACTTAATCGAAAGTGCACTTACGCGAAGTTCAGTACAATGAACGGGTGTTGTACTGAACTTCCGAGCAGTACTCATGGACCTTAGGGTTAAGGGCATGGGTCATAGTAACGGGATAGCCCTATGGGCTATCCCCTTGCCGTAACCCTAAGGTCCGTGATGACTGCAGCACAGTGAAGGATATAGCAATGTCCTCCACTATGGTGCGATAGTCACAAACCTTAGGGTTAGGGCATGGGTTAGGGTAAGGGGATAGCTTTACTAACTATCCCCTTACCCTAACCCGTGCCCTCACCCCAAGATCCGTGCCTATCGCACCATAGTGGAGGACATAGCTTGTTTTTTATGTCCTCCACTGTGCTCCGGTGTTTACGGTGAAGTGCACTTATGCAAAAGTTCACTTCTGTTAAAGTGAACTTTCACAGAAGTGAGGCTTCCTATTTCAAGTTCGAAGTAGTGAACTTTCGTTCCTGTAATAGGAATCCATCCATACATACATAGATATATATACTGTAAAACTCTGAGAAATTTGTGTATGTTATTAAAACTTCGGTAAACTACACTATAAAGCAATAAAAAATTAAAAAAACTAACAGAATACTTGCAGACTCAATAAGCACTGACTCAATGATGTGTAGTTTTTAAGCTTTCATTCCATAACTGTGGTGGAACTTCATCAGAATAATGTAAAATGCACACGCTTCTTAATATATACTGAATGAATACAACATATTTACATAATACACAAAGCCTCCAATAAGCCTTTTAAAATAGAACAAATTGATAAACTTATTTTATCTAAAAACTAATATTGTACATACAGTAGATAATGTTACGTTAATGTCAAACAGTACTGTAAAAAATTGGCTTGTCATGTAGAATACATAAATATTGATGAGTTGAATAAGTAACTGAAAAAAATAGGGAGTATGTAATTCCCTACTGATTCCATCTTAAAGCAAATTTTAAATTTAGTGTCTCATTTAATCTAGGGTGACACTGCGTTAAGGCGAAGTTGCCATCTCAATTCTAATACTTGTAATAAATTATCAGTCTCACCAAAACAATTAGGTAATCTTTCAAGAATTAAGAAAGAAAACTTCTGATCAAGTTCCACCACAGTTATGGAATGAAAGCTTAAAAACTACACATTACTGAGTCAATGTTTATTGAGTCTGCAATTATTCTATGTTCGTTTTTTTTTTTTTATTTTTTATTGCTTTATAGTATAGTTTACCTAAGTGTTAATAAGATATAAGAATTTCTCTTCGAGTTTTACGGTTCTATTGTATAACTTAGGCTTCCATGTGTTTTAATGGATAACCAGACAGCAGATTCATCTGGCTTCCAACAGTCCACCAGATCCTTTATTGGATGCATCCACGCATACCATTCCTCGGAGCCTTTTTAATCTTATTCAAGATTTAGAAAATAGAAACGAAGAGTCAAGAATTACTGGTGCACTCCTGCAATATCATAAGCTAGCAAGGAAATGGGACCAACTCCGGTCATCATCTGCCAAGAACAGATAAGTCAGTATATCTTTTGATGTGGAGGCTTCTCATTACTGCTCCAATAGTTCCACGCTGGACTTGACATCTACTTGCAATTCCTACAGCCTGTGCAAAGAAGGGGACAACTTTAGGTCTGTTAATTCTTTCAACAATAGTCAAGTGACTGATGCAGGTTTGAGTTTATCTAACTTCAACAGCACTAATATCGTGAAATTGTAAGTTGCTGTTTTTAATATTACAGGCATGCATGACAGGGCATCCGTTGATGTGCATAACTTTATAGACTTGGCTGAATAGCTACCCGTTTCTGTGCATGAGTTTACAAATAGTTCCTATGTGCATGACATTGCTACCTTTGCTGAAAAGCCATCCGTTACTGTAAATGATTGTACAGCTAGTTCTTATATGCATGACAATGCAACTTGGCAGAAAAATCATCCGTTACAGTAAATGAATGTACAGCTGTTTCCAATGTAGTTGACATTTCAGCAGTTACGGAAAAGCGTCCGTTACTGCTCTATAATTTGGGCAGCTGGATAGGGAAAAGGAAATTTATCCCTGGTTTGGCATCTATGTCTGTAAAAGACACAAGCAAGCCTGCAAATGGTTCATCTTCAAGGTCCCTGCCTGCAAATGTTTCATCTCCCAAGCCCCTGCTTACACTTATTAAGGGCACCAGAATTTGCCAGAGATTTGGGATGCATGGTTAGGCTTAAAAAGGCTTGTGTGGGTCATTAGATTATGAAACACTGTTGTCTGGGCAAAAAGGGAGTCACCACTACCATCTCTGAGAAGCCCTTCTGGATCTTTAAAGTACATATGTTTAAGATCTTACCATAACAGTAGATATCCGACTGGTCAATGTTGCAGTATTCATAACAGATGTGCTGTCATCCTCGGACATCTGGTGTCATCCATTGATGTTCAGCTGGGCTACCACAGCTTTACCTTCCTAAGAGGGCACATCCAGATGATCTCAGCTTATCAGTGTAGGGGTATATTAACAGGCATATGCACGAGAGCCTCAAACCATCTCCAAGCCAACGGCCTGAAAGCAATGGAGGGAGGAGACTGGGCAGCTAGGAGGGGCATAGCTTTAAAAGGTAAGGAAACTCCCACTGTAAAGTTATGGTATAAACTCTGTGCATCTGTGTGTGTAGGGGAATAAGGAGAGAGAGAAGGAAGGAATACTGCAACAGTGTTAAGTACATCCACTTTCATGTAAAGTTCTTACACAACTGTACTATGTGCTGACTGAAATCACTGTTGCAGTATTCACAACAGATGACTGAATCCCAGAGCTGTAAAGAGAAGAAGGGTGGCAGGTTAAACTGAGGCAGCAGAATCCAGGAGGCCACACAAAGATTTTGGTAAAAGCAGCCATGGAGCAAGAAAACGTGTCTAACTTAGTGTTTAGTGAAGGTGTGCAGTGGAGACCAGGAGGTAGATTCTAAAATGGATCTGATATCCACGCCCTTGTAAAAGGCACCAAATGAATCTACTTCCCGAGTGGAATGTGCTTTTAGGCAGGTGGACAATGTTTTTCCATGGTGTGAATATCAGAAGGAGATGGCCTTTGAAATCCAAGTAGTATTAGTTTAGATACTAGATGTCCTACTTGGAGTCCATGAAGGAGACAAACAGCTGATCTGTTTTCCTGATATCTTTGATTTTATCCTAAAACCTTAACTGCCTGTGAATGTCTAGAGTGTAAGACTCGTCCTTTCCCTGTTTTGGGGTAAGAAAGTTAGCAGGTTGATGGCCTGGCTGACAGTCAACTCATTATCTACTTTAGGCATGTAGGAAGGACTGGCCCAAAGGCTTACCCTATTGTTTTGGAAGATGAGAAAAGGGGGAATGGCCATGAGAGGATGAAGTTCAGAAACTCTGTGAGCCAAGGCAAAGCCAGAGGTAGAATGGTTTTCCATGTGCAGAATTTTAGGCTGGCTGAGGCTGCAGGCTCAAAAGAGGGCAAATAAGTTTTTTTGATCACAATAATTAGGTCCCATGGTACGATAATAGGCTTCCTTGGGGGTTTAAGGTGCAAACCTCTCTCAGAAAAAAGTTTAACCTCTGTGCTGGACATGAGAGGGGGCTCCTAAGGTAAGCATGCATTGACAGCAAGTAAGTGGGCTTTACTGGATTAACAGGCCAAACCACAGTGCAGCATCTCACACAAGTATTAGAGTACAGTGAGAATGTCTGACAAAAGGGGCTGCAGTCTATTTAACGCAACAAGTAGAGAATCTTCCACTTGGCCAAGTATGATTTCCTGGTTATCGAGTTTACTGGCTTCTTATAGAACCAGAATCACCTCTTCAAAGAAAAAATGTCTTTTATAAATTGAAATCCTATCATTCAGAGAGCAAGACTGAAGGAGTCAAGATTGGTATAAAGAAGCTGTCATTGCTGTTAAATGGTAAGATCTGGCTGTAGAGAGGTTCTCCAGATATTTACCTTTGACTGGTGAAACAGGAAAGGAAATCCATGCCATCTTGGCCAGAAGCAGAAGTTTTGGAGACTCCTTCAGGAACTTGGAACACTAGTCTTGGAAGCAGAGGCAGGGGAGGGTATGCATAGAGGAACTTCTCCAAACACTGGAGAGAGAAAGCATCCGTCTTCCAGGCTAGTGAAGCCAGGTTCCTAGTGTAGAAAAGAGGAAGTGGGTGATGTTCTGGGGAAGCAAAAAGGTCCATCTGTGATGTTACCTATGGAGTGTGACAGCTTTCTGGAGAGTTTTAGGAACAAATGACTGACAAATTGAACAAGATATGTAGTTCATGATCACGGCCTAGACAAAAAAGGCACTTAGCGTACAAGTACTACTGCACTTGCAATTATCCATCCCGACATTTAACGACTATTAATGGAAAGAGAAGGATAGAAAGGATCAATCCCCAACAGGGCACTTATCTGACTCCGACAAGCGAAGCTACAGTATCAAACGAGTACAGTCCATCAGGTTGAACAATCTGTATTCGGGTCGGCGGTGTCAAAGTCAAGAGTGCTTTTTGCAGCCTCAGTCAGCCTAAACCTGTTTATATATTCCCTACACCGAGATGAGATAATGTTCCACACGTACACATTCGGAAAGTAAAACGTGGCTACTCCAGCTGGACATCAGCAGATGGCAACCCATCTATTAATAAAGCAAATGTATGAGTGAACCAAGACAAGGAGGTGGTCAAAAGTGATGAAAAACTATAAAACAATGCATTCAATGAACAATATGTTAGCGCTTTCGCTGTAACAATACTTTTTCTGAGTGAATAATTTATGGGGAGGGTGGCCTAATGGTTAAGTTGTTTGCCTTACAAACAGAAAGTGCAGGGTTTGAGTCTCACAAGGGATAATTGGATAGACTGAAAATGGCTCGCAAGGGCAGTTAGTCTAGTACTACTCTATGAACCTATGAACCTAATCCTCTGGACCACATTTTGGATTTTTTGCTGCATCTACTATGAATATTTTAACAGGGATTTCAGTCAGGACATTGCTGGTTATCAGTGGACAGGCATACAGGAACATTCATATCTATGGGAATGAGAAAACACCAGTCTTCCAGATGTTTGCAATGAATCCTGGAGCAGAACTTGGTCCATTTTGAAAGGAAGCAAACCAATGTAATTGGCCAAATTCTCCACAAGCACATCAATTCCTGGAAGGCCCTTAAGAGTAGTTTCCATTTGTGAGGGGTGGTCCTGGTCCTGCTCAGCTTGTCCACAATATTTTGCTCTGACAACTATATGAGTCCTGGAGGACAAATTGAACTGACTTGAAATATCCTAGGATATATCATGGTAAGTCTTCAAATGGGTTAAGATTCCCCCTGTAATAATTTGCAGAGATCCTGGAAACAAAAGATGATTTAAGGCTTTTAGAGCCTTTATTAGTTTCTTCATCTCTTTTACATTTATATTTTCTCGTCCATGCTTGTTCTACTTTCATCCCTTTGTATACAGCTCCCCAAAAGTCTGAAGCTTCATTTGTGACAGACTGAGGAGGAGTAAGGAAGAAATGGAGAAGACCACGATTAAGATAGAAGTGGTCAACCCATTACAGTAACTCTCAGCTTACAAACCCAAATACCAGAATCTGTAAAGACAGTGTGTTGGTGATGGGACCAGACTGAACTGAGAATGCCACAATTTTTCTCATGTGAAATCTGGCCAATAGATTTATGAATAACCATGAGGCCAAGAAACACAGAATCTTGAGAAATTCCCTGGCAGATGTCAGGGACTGTTTGGAAAAGATTTTGTCCAAAGGAACAAAGGCCCTACGGATGCATCCATAAAACATCATAGAAAATATCTATTAAAAGTACTTGCATAGCATATATTATGGGCAGAAGTAGGTCAAAATTAAAAAAGATAGCTGAGTGCACAAGACCCATGACAAAAAAGTGCCCAATCCTGGTAGGCACACTGGTGCCAGGACTGGAAAAAATTACAGTATATAATCCTCAAAATATGGAAATATTCCCACAATGAGGCCAGGTCAAGGCTGAGGATGGTCCCCTGTTTTAGAAGGAAGTAAAAAACTGATAGGCCAAAAAGAGCTATAAATATAATAGAATGGACTACTGAGGATAAGAAAGAAATTGTGTATTGTTACTATTATCTAAAAAGTCCAGAATTTCCAGGCACAATATATGCAAAAAGATTAAGAAAATAATTAGAGGAATGAAAAATACTTCCACAAGAAAAACAAACAGTCAGAAGCTTCAAACAAAAATTTGTGGTCATTAATACAACGGATTTGTGAAAAACAGTATGTAGACCAATGAACTTTGATCTGTTTGGAAAAAGAAACATCTTAGGAAGTGCTGATATATAAACAACAAAACCTAGATATTTTTGGAAAGTATAAAAAAATAATATGGACATGGGAAAGAAAGCGAGATTTGATATGGTGCGATAATTATGCAAAAGAGAAAGCCAAATTAATCAACATAAAGAAGGTAGCCCCAAAGATATTTGAAGAGAAATTACAGGCAAAGGCATCCAGACATGGAAAATTTCACAATAAAAAATATAACAAAGAGGGAATGTAGAAAAGAAGATTAAAGTAAAAGTTAAAAAATAGTAGTAGTTATGGAGTGCCTGAGAAGTGTAGGATTTGCTGTAGGTCTAACACAGGTTACATCACAGCATGGTGGAATAAGTTCCCAAAGTAAGGAGAAACAGGAAGATCAGGAGTTATCTGAAGAAGAAATATGAACATGGGAAAGAAAGATTTTATATGGTGTAATATCTATGCAAAGGAGAAAGTAAAACTGATTACAAAAAGAGCAGCACTAAAGATGTTCGAAGCGAAATACAGGCAAAGGAATCTGGACATGGAAAACTTTACATCACAAAAAAGAAGACGACAAAGAGGAAAAGCAGAAAAGGAGATTAGTAATGGAGAAGTTAAAGAAATACAAACTGAGGTTATGGAGTACCTCTAAAGTGAAGGATTTAGTGTAGAAAATCTAATTCAGAAAGCATCACAACAGGATAGAGCAATGGACCTCAAAATTATGGGGAAACCAGTGGAAGAGGCAACAACTGGTCAGGTGCCATATGAAGATAATTTGGAGCCTTCCACAGGAAATCAGTATAAACATTCACTTGAAGCTGGACAGCAAGGGAAGGAACAGGAAACTATGGAAACTGATGCAGTCAATGTTGAGGAGTGATAGGCTAGTGAGTTCCCATATGACACAGCAACAGACGGCAATGGAGGAAATTGAAGAGAAAGTGCCACAGGAAGATGCAATAGAACTTTCTATGGAATGCCCACAGGAAATGAAAACAAAAAATGTGCTAAGAGAAGAGTTTCTTGACTTATAGATAGACATATTAAGATCAATGAAAGAAACAGACTGCAGAAGGTAAATAAAACCCAAAAGTCAGAAGTTTGACAAAACAAATGAACATAGTACAGAGGAGCTGGAAGCTGTTAAAGGTTGGGGGGTGGGGTGAGAGGAGCACTTAGTGATCTAAAAAGGGAAATGTTTTAAAACTATTTATTACCCTAACACAGGTTCACTTAGAGGACATTTTAAGCTTAGCCAATTTCCCTTTTGCTGCTTGAATTAACATTTCTTAATTAGTCTTGCCTATCCCCATTACTGATAACTGTACATTAGCCCTAGTGAGAACAACTGTGATCATGCCATAGATAATTTGAGGGGACCCATGTAAGGGATGCAGCACTGAACATCACTAACAATAACCACCAGGTATACCTGACTGGGGCATTTCACGCACACACACGCACTCACGCGCACACACACGCACACATATACATGCACATGTATACATGCACACATATACACGCACATACATACACATGCACACACAAGCATATGTAAACAGCAACCACACAGCAGCAGCATATGCCAACAGCAACGAACCAGCAAAAAACACTCTGGGCAATAAAAGTCGCCTTACCTCTAAGTACTCTCCATAAGAGCTGACAACAAATGTGATCAGGCAGGCATCACACACTTACCTCCAATCTAAGTTTAAATTCCACTCATAAGTGGATTGTGTTTAAATCCGTGGTAGCGATGCACGTATTGGGTCCTTTAATTGTTGAAGCCTCAAATGTCGTTTAGTGCTGGACCAGGCTAGCCATTAATGTTTTTTCCAACAGACAAGATGGTCTTGCAGCTGTAAAAGTGGGGGCGCTCCCTCCCCCTCACCCTATGCTTCCAGCACCCTTGACACAGTAATAAGGACTGTCCATAGAGATCCATGCAATACAACAGAAGTAAACAGGATATATTACTGTGCAGCTAAATAACTGATAAAGTTCTACCACAAGAACAGAGTAGTGAGTGAAAGGAAGGGGAGAAATCGAATACCATCATGGAAGTATCAAATAGAAAAAACTATAAAGCAATTAAGACAAGAAGTGTCACTGTCAGAAGAGGTAACTGATCAACAGAAATACTTAGAAAGATAGATGCGATAAAAGCAATGCGCAGTATTAGAACAGATCAGCATCTATCATGCACTAGCGCAAATAAACAAACTCTCAGCATAGGCGGAAAAACTGAAGATAGATAGATAAATATAAAGGAAAAGTACAAAATAAGCTATTTATTGATAACCCAAAAAAGTTTAGAGAGAACTGGGAAACAAGGTAAAAGGAATTGAAAGACCACCACAAAAACAAAGAAATAAATAAATACATTTCATTGAAGTATCTATGAAGATTCCGTGGAACATAAATATGATAAATGGATAGAAGAAATAAAGAATAAGGAGTTTAAAGCTACAGGATATGAAATGAGATGAAGTAATAGCCAAAGAGATTGAAACTAAGTTAATAAAAGCCTCTAAATGGAAAACCATAGGCCCAGATACAGTACCTAACTTCTGATTAAAAGTATTAACACCTTTGCACGAAGATTTATAGCCATGAGTAAGAACTACTTAGATGCACACCCCAAACAAACACCAACCTGGCTAACTGGAAAAAACATGCTCCTACTTAACAGTGAACCTACAAGCTACCCCAAAACTTATAGGCCAGTAACTTGCCTTCCGACGACGTATAAACTATACACTGGAGTTGATGCCGACAGAGTTTATAACCATTTAGAACAGGGGTGTCCAACCTTTTGGCTTGCTGGGGCCGCATTGAGTGAACAGAAATGGTCTTGGGGCCGCATATAAAATATATCATGTAGTTAACTCTTTCGTTGCTCCGGAAGACCACAGTCGACCTCCTGGCTGTACTGTAGGTGCAATCGATCAATGAATAAATGTAATAAATGCCTAATATTTGCCTTAAAATTCTCATTCTAATTCTAATTCTCTAATCTAACAGTTAACTTTAACATCTCAGTTAATATATATATATATATATATATATATATATATATATATATATATATATATATATATTTTTTTTACAAATAAACATATATTCACTACAGCACTAGCATTCCTCACTGGGAAAACCATTCCAGCAGTTCAGCTACGTAAAATGTCAACATCAGCAGTCCTACAATACTATACTCCACAAAAATAACATAACAAATTTGCAATAAAGTAAATAATTCACATTACTGACTTAAAACAATTCTGAATAAGCTACAAGAGAGTCTCACCCAAACAAATAACTGGTGCCACAAATATGGCCTCAAGCTAAATGCCAAAAAATGCATCATCATCCCCTTTGAGGAGAGTGATGTCCCCACAAATTATCACATTAATAACAACGTTGTAAGCACGCAATAAGTCGTATGGTACTTGGGCACCCAGGTTGACAGAAACCTGACTTTTGACCACCACGTTGTCTCCGTTGTAAGGAAAGCTTTTTACATGGCCCACTTCATTAGTAAGGGTATCTCATCCAGGAACAAGGTTATAACATCCCTGTATTCTTCCTTTACAAGAGCCATTATTGAGTGCAATGCCCCTTTTGGCATGTGCCTCAGCAAAACACCCTGCCAAAAGAAAGACTACAACCATTTCTGACAAAAAAGGTCAAAGGACTCAGTTCACTTAGTTATCCAGACAGACTAAAAAGCCTCTTGCTTTCCTCTGTCTCTCACTGGCCCCTATAAATTTCATCACTGGCTTGCTTTCCAGGCTAAGATCCTGCCTTAAGAGACTTCCTCTACTTCAGAAATACTGGTTATACTTAAAACGCTCAAAACAAAGACCACAGCCTTCACTGCAACATAAACAAGCCACTCTTTATGGACAGGTTCTTGACACAAAAACCTTCAACTTCTGTAAAAAGCTCCTCTCATTATCAAACAAAGTTATTCAGCAACACGACAACTGGATGGATAGCCATAAATGTACTCGTTGAGTAAGAAGCATAGCCTTCATCAAACCAGATGGAAAATCCACATACTAAACTTTTCTAGCTGGATGGCTAAGATCTAATATTGGTTACTCAAGTCTACTTGCCCAAGAAGAGGGGCCTATTTAACTAAGAATTCCATTTGCAAAAATATATTCAGTATACATATTGAATCTCTCTCTCACACACACACACACACACACACACACACACACACACACACACACACACACACACACACACACACAAAAGCCCCTACTTGTAAAATAGGCAACCTCAGTAATCACATGACACCCACTCACTGAATGAAATTGTCTGGAAGTCAAAATAGTTGGAAAAAAAATCATAACAGAGATGGATTCATAAACGCGGTGGTGCTGCGGTAGCGTTGTCACCTCACAGTAAGATGCAGTCTGGTTCGATTCTCAGCTAGAGCGTCTTCTGCGTTGAAACATGCGTGAATGGGCGTACCTTCGTTGAAGGTTGTGCGTCAGGGCTGGTAACTCGGCACGTAAAAATCAACTACCAATCATTAGCGGACTGGAGTTCCGCTGTGGCGACCCCTAACCGGGAAAAGCCGAAAGACACAACAATAGAGATGGATTCATCCATGCAATTTCCCACCACCAAAAGAACCATCAATAAATCAACAAACAACTGCTCGGCAAAAAGTAAATCAATAAGAAAACCATAAACTCTCTAAGATAATGCTACATACTGGTGTAAACATGTAACTTGTGTCAGTCCCCAGGTTAATCCATACCAAAAGATTGTTTCAGAGCTTCAGCTATGTACAGTTTTCTCCTGAAAACGTAACTCATTGGTATTTGCCTTGCTGTAATTATAACTGTAAAAAAAAAAATGTTTTTAAGTTTATTCTGTACTTCAATGATTCTCTGCCATATTGTATGAGTACTACATCCACATGATTTTCTGTCTCTCTCTCATCTGTATTGTAATATATTGTCTTGTGTTATTTTTGGAGCTTTTCGCCCCGCGCTTCCACTGAAAATGGACCTGTGCCCAGTCTGACTTTCCCGGTAAACAAATGTAAAATAAAATAAAATAAATAAAAATAAACTTCCGTCCAATCTAAAGCCATTTGACAGACATTTTAGTTTGTACAGAAGTTACTCACAGACTGACAGTTTACTGAGCTGTAATGCTGACCTTTGCTTTTGAAAAAACAAATTCCCAGACTTTGTCAATAGCTCAAAGTGAAGAGAGGATTATTTATTTATTATATATTTATTTATTTTTGGAAAACATCTTTAAAACTGTTAAATTGATTACACACCCAGAAACACAGAAAAGTTATTGTGATATGTAAACCGCAGACTGCTGCAAGAAATCAAAGTTACATTAGCACACTACTGCTTATGTCCGAACAGATGAATCATACCTGTCCATTCCAAAAGAAGTAAAGTAGCTTAATAAGAAGGTTATTTGCAAGGTTACATGGCAGTTTATATTGGAAATAAGCGGAGATATTAAAAAGGCTCTGTTTTTCATAATTATGCTGAAAAGTCTTCCAAGGTAAATACAACTTCTCATTTAGTATGGAACCATACTTCTCAACCTTAGAGCAAAATCTGGACAAAGTGAAAAACAAAAGTGGGACACAGGCCCAAAAATAGTTATGCATCACAGACACCATTAAAACAACTGTTACTGCAAACATTATACATCACTTATAATCTTTCTGTCCCATCACTGTCAGTTAAACATTATATGGCTCATTCAGTCCTACCTTCTTTTGCAACAAAGAAAAACATGCTTTGAAATGATAAATGCATTAAAAATAATAAATAAAACACATTGCATCAACATCCTGCAACTTCCTACCTGCAAGCAACCACAGAGCTTTCCCTGAAAGTAGGGCTGCTTGTTTCCCCAGAATGACAGCTCTCCCTAATTACGTCTAATGGTATACAATCTACCAGTATCTGGACTACCTGAAATAAATTAAATTATGGCCTGTAAATTGAAAGTACACTTTAATTAAACTATATTTCTCAGCCCACTTACTATATTTTTTCAGTAACATCTCAATATCCATTTCCAGGTCACTTTACAAGACATCGGCAGTGGTAGACTTGGCATCCTTCAGAACCCCACAGGCCCACACTAATACTGCTAGCAATGCCCATTCAATGTAAATATCCATCCACTGTAAATGGCAAGAAGCTATGTCTTAAAAAATCTTCTTTTGGCATGCGTACCCAAGTATCAGATTTTGAAACAAAGAAACATTCTCCACAGTCCATAAGTCTCTGTCTTTAATAATCATCTACTGTTGCAGCACTCCCAACACATAAGCACACACATACACACTAAACCCCAACATTTAAAAAATGACAGTGTTCCCACTTGATTTGCCAGTATTGATGATCCACCAAAGCTATGCTTACTGTTGTCCAATCTACCACTGCTTAGAACCCACCAATGAAAATACAGTACTAGGTGCTTTTTTGCTTTATATGCTAGTCCCACAGTCAATCCACTACTGACCCATTAACCCTAGGCCGCTGTCTCATTCTTACTCCCTGGAACTGCATTACCTTGGATGACCACTTTTATTTCCTAAGCAAAAGACACAAATTGGAAGATGAAGCAAAAATCTAGACATTCTTTGAAAATCCATACCGTTAAGAGGTATGAGTTCATGTTCAATACAACACTCTCCCTGTCAGGAAAGCCGCAATTTAATGAAAGTGTACTTTTAACGTACAATATATTTGTGAGCTAACTTGCTTGTGTTCAGTAGGTAGACTGATCATTGTTAGCCTCTTTGTGCATGCGTCTCTCTCCATCATACACACACACACACACACACACACACACACACACACACACACACACACACACACACACACACACACACACACACACTCTTCTACTTTCACGCACACAATTCTGCTTTCATGCGTGCACTCTCACTCCGTACTTACCTATTAACACAGGTAAGCGTTGTCCCTTTCAAAGGCAACAGCGGCAAATCCATACACGAGTCCCTCTTCTGCGAGAACACACACACTAATTGTTCAGCGCAAAATAATGGTGTAAACACACTGACCCTTTTTTGGCTCAAAAACAAAACTAGAAGGGTACTTTGGCACATGCGCAAACAGACATTAGCGTTTCAGGTCACGGGAGCGGAAAACACAAAACAAAAAGTGTTTTGGGGCATGTGTACATCGATGTTGCAATTAGAGGTTGAGGGTCGCATGGAAGAGCTCTGAGGGCCGCAGGTTGAACATGTCTGATTTAGAAGAAAACTCAATTATGGCAATACACCTAAGGGCAATAAAATAAAGTCATACGAAGCAAATGATCATTTGTTGTTAAAGTAATAGTGGAGAACTGTAAAAAGGGGAAAAATCAAAGTATGGCATGGACTGACTATGAAAAAGCATTTGATAGTATCCCACCATTCATGGATAAAAGGGTGCTTAAAAATGTATAAGATAAACCCTTCACTGATTGACTACATTACAGTGACCATGAAACAGTGGCAGACCACTTTGCAATTAAGCCATGATAAAGGACAAATTATTATTCCAGGAATAAAACGTCAACGGGGGATACTCCAGGGTGACCCTTTGTCACAGCGGCTATTCTGCTTTGCCCTTAACCCGTTAAGCTGTCTACGTAACAGCTTAGGCCATGGCTGCAATCTGGTTCCTAGAAAACAACGAAGTGTAAAGACATTTTATCTTCTCTTTGTTGAAGATTTAAAACTGTACAACTCATCAGATGAGGAACTGAAAGCAAAACTGCAAGTTGTTGAAACTTTTTCAGATGATACAAGAATGTCACTTGGTCTTGACAAATGTGCAAAAGCAACCTTTAAAGCAGGAAAAGAGCAGCACCGGGAAAACATCAGTCTGAGATAAGAAAGTGATATAAAAGAACTTGAGCAAGACGGAGTGTATAAATATTTGGGAATTTGATGAAGGATCAGCAATAAAACATGAACAAATGCAAATAAAACTTAGTAAGGAATACTTTACAAAGCTTAAATTAATCTTGAAAACAGCATTGACATCTAGGAACAAAATCAAAGCTATAAACCAATTTGCTCTTCCTGTCCTAACTTACAGTTTTGGAGTGACTGACTAGCCCCAAAATGTGCTGGACAGATTAGATAGGAAAAGAAGGATGCTTCATGCTCATCAATGATTTATAAAAATCAGCGCCTACCAAGATTACATATTTCCAGTTCAGAAGGAGGGATGGGCCTCCTTGAAACTGATTACATGTATAGATCTGCAAACATGGGACTCCATATATCTGCTGACCTCACAAGAACCAAATGTAGTGAAAGTTTTGAAACATGAGGAGAATAAATCTAAGATGATTTCCCTGCTTAGGCTAACAAAAGCATATTGGTATCAAGTAGGAATGGAAATTAAACCACAAGTAGATAGAAATCAGGCAGCAACTGAATGTGCCAAAAAACAAAAGAAAGAATATAAGGTGAAGGACCAGGTGAGAAGGCAAGAAATGTGGAAAAATGCATATAGTTGCAGGTATAGAAAACTTCTGGAAGAACCTCATGTTGATCAGGAACAAATGCAGAAATGGTTAAGGAGAGGCAAATTCAAACCAAGAGATGAAAGGTTAATATTGGTGGCACAAGACAGTGGGGGCTATGTACACACTGGTTTATAAAGTCCACTGAACATGTGGGAGAAACAGACAAATGCAGGTTTTGCTAAACAGAACTGGAAACAGTTGGACACCTTGTTGCTGGTTGCAACATACTAATGGCAGAAGGATTGTGTACCGAAAGGCATAATAATGTGGCAAGACTGTTGCACTGGAGAAGTGGCTGAAAAACCTTGGAAACATAGGCCACAAAGCATCACAGAAAATGATGAAGTTTATATCATATGGGATCATCCATTACAAACAGCTCAAAAGATAGATGCTAGAAAACCGGATATTGTGGTCCATGAAAAGAAGACAAAAGTAGCATTGATCAATAAAATCGTCACACCCAATGACTACAGCGTCTTTTATACAGAGACAGACAGTCATAAAATATCAGGATTTGCAGGCAGAAACAATAGCGATGTGGAAGAAAAATACCCAGATAGTTCCAATAGTAGTAGGAGCAACGGGTGTTATAAAAAAGAATCTACAATCATATTTAGAAATGTTACCAATACATGCAACTCTGTACGAATTGCAGGAGGAGTCATTACTGGGCACACTGTGGGTGCAGTACTTCTGGCTGACATCAAAGATTGAAACAAAACTAATTTCATGAACTTTAAATCATACTTTGACTTAGGAATGGGGTCCATTCACATCATGATAATAGAAACCCAAAGGATTTGGAGAAATTAAAAAAAGGAAAAAAAAAAAAAAACTCTTCTGTGGGAAGGAATGAAAGATGATTTCTTTTTAAGTTCACCTGGAATCCCAGACTGAGGAGGAGCTCACTGACCTGTCAGATAATCTTGACATTTGGAAAGAATCTCCAAATACAAAGCAATCATCCAAATATAGAAAGATGTGAACATCCTGTAGTTTTGCAGTGAGCAATTACTGGAACTAGACACTTGGTAAATACCCTTGGTGTAGTAGTTAGACCAATGGGTAATGCAGCAAACTAATAATGCAAGGCAGATAAGCGGTAATAGACTGGAACATCTTGAACTTTGGGACTTTGACATAGATGCTGAGAAAGAAGAGGTCTAGGACTGGTCTTAAAGTCCCTTCTTGCTTTGGCACTAGAAATATCCATGAATAAAATCCTTTCCTGGACTTCTGTGATTCAAAATTTAACCCAAAACTGGAAAAAACATGGAAGTCTGGTTTGCAAGATGAGGAGGAACCCCTGAAAAGGAGGAAGGCACTCCCATTGCAGTCTATACCACTGATGAATTATTCTCACAACCCATATATCTGATGCCACGGAGGAAGACACAGACCTAAACTGAGGGATACAAATAAGGCATGGCCAAGACTGGGGGGTGGGGTAAGGTGGAAGAGACATTCTTGAAAAGGTAAGCAGTCATTTTGACATTTTGGACTGTCATTGGTTCAGGGAGGCTTCACTCTTCTTTTTTGTGCCTCCTTGACATTGATTTTTGTTTGTACCTTGCTGAGACTGTTTTGTTTCCTGTAATGGGGATCTGAATTTGAAAAATATCTTTACTGAACTTTGAAGAAAAGGGTTGAAAAATTTTGGTAACTCATTAAATCACCTTTCTTTTTCCATCAAATCTTTTAATGCCCTCAGTAGCAGAAATGCCGATCAACGTATCTTTATAAAAGGAAGAATTTAAAGTTTGTTTTAACATCTGCTGGTAGGTTTTGTGAACATAACCATGCACATTTTCTCATAACATATCCAGTAGCAGCAGATATAACTTAAGCAGAATCATAACAGCACTTTATAAAAGTGTTTGGTTACCTGAGAAGCAGGCAAAATTAAAAAAATTAAATGAAGTTTTAAACTCTGAAGAAGGAAGGTTAACAGTTAACTTTCCTATGTTCTCAAAGACGCCAGTAAAAATGTTAACATGAGCTTGGCAGTTTAAAATTTTGAAAGTTAATGTAGCAGAAAAAAAAACTACTCACCAATCAACAGCATACCAAAACTTGTCAGAAGGAATGGGGTAGCATTTTCAATGCATGGCAATAGATGGTTTTGATAAACAACTGCAGGAACTCATTTAGAAATATTTGTGCATCTGAGGTACATTATACAACCTATCAGACATTTTAGAAGCAGAAGGATGCCTGTCAAGCATGCTGCAAACTATTAAGAAAATATCCCCTAATCAGGGTTGCCAGATGTCCCTATTTGAGCGGGACTGTCCCGGGATCATCAGACCGATCCACAGTCCCGTACTGCCAGTTAAAATCCCAGTAAAACAGCCTTTGCTTTGTTTTTTTTTTATTGGCTCATATGGCATATATGAGCTAATCAAATAATATAAATCACAAAACGGAGCTACTTCTGTTGAATGTGGAACTGCCTGATGTTCCGCATTGAACTTGAGGGTCCGCTGTGAGATTTTTTTCTATTGGCTCATATAACGGAATATGGGCCAATAAATCGCCAAACACGGAGCTACCTGTGTTTAATGTGGAACTGTCTTTTTGCTCTTCACTAAATGTGAAGGACCTTTTTTTTTTTTGGTCCCTATCTGCCCCGTAACAAATCTGGCATCCCTGCCTCTAATGCAGTTAAAACTGAAGGAACAGCTGCAGGCTGAGAAAAATCCAGTTGCAACAACAAATCACAATACTTCCGCTGTGAGAACAGGTTTTTATTCCATTCCTCCTAAAATAATTCTTTCGTAGTTATATCTTTAGAAAAAGATACTCTTGTTTAGGCAAACATGAAGAAACACGTCTTCAAAATCATCAGCTTGAAGAAAACTCACAGGAGAACAACACTCTCCTTCCAGAGGTAAATATGAAAAAACACTTATCCAGAATCAGAATTATTCAGCTTGAAGAGAAGTCACAGGAGAAAAACACTCTCCTTCCAGTCTCCGTTCTTTTGATTGGGGATCTATATCAGCAAGAAAAACAGAGCATTATTTTTCTTTTAAAGCTCAATTTAGAAACAGGATTTAAAACAAAGCTTGAAATAAACCTTTAGCAAAACCCAGGAAGTTTTCATTGTCCATATTAAGAGAAACAGGAGATGCAATATGCTTAACTTTTTGCTTTATTTTCCTAGGGGGAACCCCTGGAAAAAAAAAAAGTCATGACAGAGGCACGAGTCCTCTCAACTGTCCCTATTAGACGGTAGCATTCTTCTTTTCACTTCTGATGTACCCTTGCACAGGATGCCCCTTATTTTTGAAGGTTCGAGGGGCAATTGCCACAGAATCAGGCAACTTAGCCTGGCTACAAAGTAAGACTTTGTCTGCTCCCTTTACAGAGACTGTTAAGAGTGTTTTTCCCTTGCCTGGACAAGACAAACCAATAGCTGCACAGGACATGCCTAACTCCCAGTCCTTAGCAGCTTCCAAAAGAGCCACTCCAATAACAGAGATAATGATGCTTGGTCTGAGGAGACAAATCTGGCTACAGCAGAAAGTACAGTTTTGTACCTACCATAAATGTAGATGTTCGAAGATCCACATTGCTGCAGTCCTTACACTTGGGTAGTCCGCTGTCCTCGGTCGGCCCGAATATCAAAGTATAAGGCTGACGTCGGTCAAGGCGCATTTGACTGACATCAGGACGTCAGGGTACAAATGCGCATGACCGACGTCATATCCTCAGTCTTTTCTTGCCCCAGATGTCAGAAGACCCTAAAAAGAAAGGTCAAAACCAAAAGACAGCAAACAACCAACCAACCACCCTAGCACTAAAAATATGTACAATATATACAATATACACCATATTGACAACCCAACCCACACAACCGCCTCTAACTACAGAGGGAAGGAGGGAGGGTAAATTGGACTGCAGCAATGTGGATCTTGAACATCTACATTTATGGTAGGTACAAAACTGTACTATGTTCTTCATCTCACATTGCTGCAGTCCTTACACTTGGGTAGAATCCCAAAGCAGAGGTAAGGGAGGATGGCAAAACTATAAGGAAGCAGGAGCTGCCAAAATGCCCTGCAAAATAGCAGTGGCAAAACCAGCCCTAGATTTAGAATAAAGTGGAAGGTGATAATGCCTAGAGAAAGTATGCACTGAACTCCAAGTAGCTGCCTCCAAAATATCTTTAGTTGCCACCCCTCAAAAGCTGTTGAAGTGGCAGTAGCCCTAGTGGAATGAGGCCTAATCCCAGCTGGAATCTCCTTGCCATGATGGGAATAACAGAAAGCAATGCAAAACCCAATCCACTTAGAAATAGTTTGTTTTGACACAGGCTTGCCCTGAGAACTCAAAGCAAAAGAAACAAATAACTGCTGAGACTGCCTGAACCCTTTAGTTCTGTCCAAATAATATCGCAACTGCCTGTGTACATCTAAAGTGTGCAAAATCTTTTCCCCTTTATTTTGGGGATTTGCATAAAAAGTAGGCAAATGAATAGTTTGGTTTAAAGCCACACTAGAAACCACTTTAGGCATAAAGGAAGGATTAGTACGTAAAGATACCCTATCCTTATGGAAAATTAAGAAAGGCTCAACCGCCATAAGGGCCTGCAACTCAGAAACCCTTCTTGCAGAGGTAATGGCCAACAAAAAAGCAGTCTTCCATGATAAATATTTCAACTTGGTAGTAGCTGCAGGCTCAAAAGGTTGTAGAGTGAGTTTCTCCAACACAAAATTGAGATCCCAAGCAGGAGTAGGAGCTCTACGTGGGGGTCTTATATTCTTTGCTCCTCTAAGAAATTGCTTAAACAAAGGATGAGAAAACAATGGTGGGTCACAATCATAGTGAGCCGAAATTGCTGCAGCATGAACCTTAATAGAAGAGAAGGACAAACCTTTGTCCAGTAACTCAGTAAGATATTGAAGAGCCACACTTAAATTAGGCTCAGAAACATCAAAATCCTTTGCTGCACTCCAAAATAAAATCTCTTCCATTTATCTGCGTACACTTTCCTTGTACTAGGCCTTCTAGCTTCCAAAATAACATTCAAAACTTGCTGTGGAAGGTGAGACCCACTATGGTTCAAAACAGAATATGCCAGGCTGTTAGGTGAAGAGAGTGAAGCTTGACATTGAGCAAATGACTGTCCTCCTGAGACAACAGGTGTGGAATCGAAGGCAAAGGCCATGGAGGCTCCGTACCAGGCTTCTCAGTAATGGGTACCAATGCTGTCGAGGCCAATCTGGAGCTATCAAAATCATCCTTGGTTTGTCCTGTCTGGCCTTGAGTAGTACCTTTGGGAGGAGAGGCAGAGGTGGAAAGGCGTACACATGAAGATTGCTCCAATTGAAAGAAAGAGCATCCACTTTCCAAGCTGTGGGATGAAACCTTTTAGTGCAAAACTTTGGCAGCTGGTGGTTTAGTGGAGAAGCGAACAGATCTATGTCTGGAGTTCCCCATGACACTGTCAATTTCTGAAATACATGAGGATCCAATTTCCACTCGTGGGGATCCATGATTTGTCTGCTTAACACATCTGCTAAGGAGTTCTGTGCTCCCGGCAGAAACCTTGCCTGAAGATTTAGTTGTAAACTGAGAGCAGTCTCCCACAAAATCATTGCTTGCCTGCATAGAGGATAAGAATGTGTTCCCCCTTGCTTGTTGATGTACCACATGACAGTTGTGTTGTCTGTTAGAATCAACACCTGCCCTGGAAGAAGTAAATCCTTGAAAGCTATTAATGCAAACTGGACTGCTAACATCTCCTTCAAGTTGATATGTAGATGTTGGAGTCTGGCAGGCCACTTGTCTTGTATCCACTTTCCATTCAGATGAGCTCCCCAAGCTTTGTCTGAGGCATCTGTCGTTAGAATCCGACTCGCCTCTGGCCGGGTCACAGAGAGTCCCTTGTTTAGGTGACATTCCTGAGCCCACCACAACAATTCCTTTTGAATGCAAGGTATTATTTGAATGACAGTGTCCAGATCCTGGCAGTGCTGTGTCCATACATTTTTGAGATACCATTGTAACTTCCTCATATGCAGTTTGGCATTGGGAAGCACCAGAATACAAGATGCCATGAACCCCAAGGCTTGAAGGACTGTCCTTGCAGTCAGCCTGGACTGATGAGACAATTGATGAAAGTAAAGGGAAAGATTCTTTTGTTTGTCCGGGGTCAAAAAGCCCATCTGGGATGCTGTATTCAGTCTTACACCCAGAAAGCACATGTCCTGAGAGGGCACTAGACTGGACTTTATTTCGTTCACAGAATACCCCAGGCATCTTAGCACTGCTATCACATATTCCAAATGATGAAGAAGCTCGTCCCTTCCTTGAGCCAGAATCAGGCAATCGTCCAAATAAGGATAGATCTGTATTCCTTTTAGCCTGAGGAAAGCTATCACTGGAGCCAGAACTTTTGTGAACACTCTGGGCGCAGTAGATAAGCCAAAGGGCAATGCAGAGAACTGATAATGAGAAGTCCCAGCCCGAAAAAGCAGATACTTCCTGCAACTCAGTCTGATAGGAACATGAAGGTAAGCCTCCTTGAGATCCAAAGTTACCATCCAATAATCTTTGCCCAGCAGAGGTAAAAGCTGTTGTAACGTCAACATTTTGAACTTGGGAATGTCCAGATAAGTGTTGAGGATAGATAAATCCAAAATTGGTCTCCACGTGTTCCCTTTCTTTGGTACTAGGAACAGGCGAGAATAAAATCCTAGGCCCACTTCTAGCATAGGGACCGGCTGTATGGCCCCTATTTGAAGCAACAGAGAAATTTGTTTGTGGGCCTCTATTCTTTGCTGAGGAGGAACGTCTGGCATGCCTTTGAAAGGAGGCAAGGTATGGAAATAAAACCTGTAACCGTGGTGTATGATGTCCAATACCCATCTGTCTTGGGTAATTAAACTCCAATTTTCCTTGAAAAGTGCCAACCTTCCTCCCAAAGGTGCTGCCAGACGAGCAGGCTCTGGCAGCTGAAAAGGTAGGTCATTGGGTCTGTTTACGAAAGGACAGACCCCTGCCCTCACCCGAAGACTGTGCAGGTGAACTCCCTGTTCTAGGCCTGAAAGAGCCCTGAGCTCTGCCCCTACCACGTCTAGACCTACCCCTAGACTGGGAATCATAAGAAGGATACGTCCACCCCTTGGCAGGCCAATTTCTACTAAACTTCGGAGGCTGAACCTGCAAAAAATCTTTAACAGTCTGCATAGACTTAGCCTTGTCTTCCATTTTCTTTAAGACTGACTCAACAGGAGTACCAAACAACACATCAGATTGTAAAGGAGCATCTAAAATCCTTGTCTTAACATGGTCAGATAAATTCTGATCCCTCAGCCAGGCGTGCCTGCGAAGAACTGACCCAGTGGCAGCCACCCTAGACGAGGCCTGTACAGCATCAAAACCACATTGCAAAGAATGCTTACCCACCTGTTCAGAAACATGTACTAAATCTTGTAACTCTTTACACTCAATACCTTCCGCCAGAGCATCTACCTTAGACTTCAATTGTGAAAGGAGATAGTTTTGGTATTTCAACATGTGAAACTGGCAATTCAAAGCCCTCATAGCTAGGGTGGAAGAAGTATAAACTTTCTTTCCACATCTATCCAAAGCCCTGGCCTCTATCTGGAGGAACCGGATTTTTAACAACAGAAGCCTTAACACCTTTAGGCCCCTGACTAACAGTTTCTGGGTCTGCCCTAGGACTCTTAAAAAGATACTTATGAGCTTCAGGCACCCTGTAATACCTATCCGGTTTAACAGGAGCAGGAGGCAAAGAATCAGGATTAAGAGAAGTCTCTGCAAAAACATCTTCCACCACATCCAGAACAGGAGGTATAGCCAAAGGCCTATGCTGGGGTAAAAACAAAAATTCCCTAAGCCTTTTCCTGGAATCAGAGAAGTCCCGACCTTCCCACTTAAAATGCTCCCTCATGGAATGAAGGGTCTCTGAAAAAGAAAAAACCTCAGGAGGAGAAGCAGAAGGAGTAGAATCATCCACATCAGAATCAGAATAAGGAGAATACTCCTGCAAGTCTTCAGCCGAAGACTCTGAAACATCCGAAGCCTGCTCAAAACTCCCAAGCTCAGGTTCCACCCTAGGCCTCTTATCAGGAGGGGGCATAGAACCTCTAATCAAAGTAATCAAATCTTCTGCCATTTTAAGCATATGCTTCTTGGGCACAGTCCCTGAAGAACTAGGGGAGACACCAACTGAAGCTAAACCTGGCCTGCCCCTGGGAGAAGCCTTGGAAACAGAAGGAGAGGGCCTAACCACCCTAGGAAGGGAGGGGAGTACAGTAACCTGAGAAGCCCCTTCAGCCTGGCCTGCCTCCTGAGAGGCCACATCTTGCAATAACAAAGTCTCTCCCTGGGACTCCAAAGAAACCTCTGGCAGAACCACCGGCTCCACCGAGACCTCTAAAGAACCGGCGTCCGGTACGGACGGTTCTTCTAGCCTAGACTTAGCTGCTTTGTCCTTGCGCTTCTTCGAAGAAGCGGGCGTCGGAGCATCCGACGGCATTTTATAATTGCACCGCTTCCCGAAGACTAACCTGGCACAATCTAACCTTCTCTTTATAGTGCGCTTGTTAAATCTAGCACAAGAGCGACACCCAACAACGTCGTGCTCAGGCCCTAAACAAGGAATACACAAAGTATGATAATCTCTATGCGGTATCTGTTTCCCACAAGAAATACAGTTATTCACTTTTTCTGACATCCGGTAAACCACTGAGGCAAGAAAAAACTAAAATATTCCCCAACGGGGTACTTAGCCAACTTTGACTCGGTCTGAAACTCCGAATTCGAAAAATTTCAGAACGCCGAACGGCACTTGCAACGCTGCTTCTGCATCGGACCATGCGGCAAAAAAGACTGAGGATATGACGGTCATGCGCATTTGTACCCTGACATCCTGATGTCAGTCAAATGCGCCTTGACCGACGTCAGCCTTATACTTTGATATTCGGGCCGACCGAGGACAGCGGACTACCCAAGTGTAAGGACTGCAGCAATGTGAGATGAAGAACATTCACCAATAAGTGGCTGAGGTAGTAAGAAAGCCAGCATAATGCCCAAAGATGCTGAGAAAGTTTCATCTTGCAAACGGGGGAGAGAAAAAAACAAAACAAAAAAAAACAAAGAGCCTGATAACTGCTCCATGGTTAGCCACAAAATGAACTTAAGTAGGTCACAGAGCCTATTATCAGTTTTCCACAACAAAAGGAGAATTTAAACACACCAAAATGATTTTATACAGTTTTTCCCACAAAGTGTTTACTAAGGAAAACATTTTTCAATCTAGTCACAATTCACTAAAAAGCCAATTTCTAATTTAAAAAAAGAAAAAGAAAAAAAAAAAGAAAAAAAACTTTTCCTCTGAAAAAGTAGTGGTGGAAGGTTTTCCCCAAGAAGGGTACATGTCTGTTCAGGCTTGAAAGAGCTCTAGACAACTGCCAGTGCTACGAAACCTGCAGGGAAAGCACACTTCAACAAGAGGGTTCTGAAGCTTTGGCACCCTAACCACTGCTTTTATGTGCTTCTCCTAGAGACTCACAGCAGTTGGGGTGAACAAAACGTGTTCTGAAGATTTGAAAAATAGGTTGGTGGTCATACCCTAAACAAGATACAACATACAGCTTATGTTACTACAACAGTGTTCCAATGCTGAACGTAGAGATGTTCACTCTTCAATTATATGCATTAGTCCAAACAGGGTTGCATTAATTGTCTGTGCAGTGGAATACGTCTCCATTCTACTTCAAAACAGTGAAAGCCGAAAAAATTGAACACCTAACATATCAGATTCTAACAGATGTTCCCAAAGCAGCTGCTGACTTTCTGCCCATTTGTCCACCTACACAAGGAACACATTATCCCACCCCCATCATCACCTCTTCAACCTCTGCCTCCCAGCAGAATGGAAGCAAACTACTCCCAAAACATCCAAACCAGAAAGCACAAAAGGCACTCAATCATTCTCCCTACCTTTAGTAACATTTTTGAAAAGCTAGTCTTGTCTCAGCTCAGCAGATACACAAACATAATGCCCTCTTCACCACAACAACATGGACTTTGGTCAGGGAGCAGCACTTTGACAACCCTTTATACCCTCACAGTCAATATCCTACAGAATATGGATAAAGCCCACTAGACTTGGTCATTTTTGTTGACCTTACTAAGGCCCCTGAAGAGCCAGATCATGAACACTTACTCAGTTCTAATTATAGCAGGAGAAAGCTCAGGTTCCCTTCCATGGTTCAAGGGCTTCCTCAGCAATAGGTATTTTAGAGTACAAAATCTCTACCCTCCACACTATCCAAAGTTGTCCCATAAGGGTCCGTGTTGTCATCACTATTATTCTCCATGTTTGAAAGCTCCCAGCAAACCTTTCAAAGATCCCATGTATCCTACAGGCAGATAATATGGTCATATGCACATGGCCGTTGTATTCCATAATTGTGCAACAACCACAAACCAATTGAGTCTACTACAAACTTCAAATATCTAGGGATATGGCTGGACATCAATCTCAGCTTCCAGTACCACGTAAGCTTTACCAAATCTAAACTTAAAACTGTTATTTTTGGCTAAAAAAACTTCTCATATACTTCCCACTACCTGTCCACAGGAAGAAGAATTTAAAACAGAGGCGTTCTACTTGCTTGGGTCAAATGTGGCCCTATCCATTGTATTAACTGCTTCTAAGAAAAAACAGTCCTCTCTGCATATCAGTATCAGCAGTCTTCACAGATTTATCAACTTGGCTCCTCAAAAGAAAAAAGAAATCGGTGCAAAATAATAACTAAAGCAAACCAGCAAAGCTTTTCATATAGTACCCATCCAGGTCCATCCTTACAACCGGCTTGGAAAACAACCAGACAGATGTGGCGACCTGCAGAATTTAAGCATATTACTAAGGGGTGGAAAAAAAACTAACCAGGATTCCTGCAGTAATAGCAAGTGAAGAACCCAGCATTGAATTCCTGCCCAGGCATGAGCATGGGAAAAGTAACATATATAAGTCCATCTCACCGTTGCCACCCCAGAGCCCAAGTCCTTGAGACTGGCACTCAGTCCGTGAATGATACGAGGCTGGTAGTGGCTTCTGTCGCTCCAGGATCAGGTCTTCTCAGAGTAGGGTTGTTTGTGAATGCATCCCAAAGCAGGTGATAAACTCAAGGCTAAACACCGCCATGAAACAGTCAACAAGTATTTAAGGGAAAGTTGTAAAGAACTTTGCAGAGAACGTTCAAGAGTGTGTGAAACCATTCACAGGATTCAGCTTAGCTGCCGTGTTGGCCACCTGCGAAGGCGGACCCCCCCTCTGGCAAGGTGAGGGACCAGCCCCAGTTGGGCTTATTTCCTCAGTGGTGGTGGTGTGTTGCGAGCAGCTCTACATCAGCTGGGAAGGCAGTCTGTAAAGTGGCTCCCCTACCAGAACAGGAGTGTTGCAGCTCTAGCCATCCTCTGGGTTCATGGAAGATCGCCCACACCATCCTCTGCCCCATCCTCATGATGGGTTGCAGGGGCTGGTGTTCCACAACAGGACTGCTGAATAGGCCAGAATGTTCTCAGTACTGCCTGACTGTCTTGCCAGCAGGCTGGGAGGATCATTGTGGGTGCCCAGGATCCACTTTTGATCTGGGTCTTCACAAATAATTACCAGTTAGTAATAAATCTCCTCCTCCAAATTCTGCAACCAACTCAAAAAATTTCTCTTCAAAGAAACTATTTATCAGTGCTTTAAAAACAGCAATAGCACTTGAAGGAGAATGACACATGCTATTTTCTGACACATGCTATTTTCATCACTGCAGCACCACGCTCTGTATATAACCCACAGTTTAGAACCAATGAAGACTCTCATCACCAAAAGTGCAGTTGTGCAAATGAACTTACTATATAGTTGATGTCTGATGAAATCACTGTTGCACTGGCCTAAGCTATATAGTTACATCCTGTGTATGATACAACAGCTGACCAATTTTCCAAAGCCTTGGCCACCCTCCATCTGCACCCAGGCTGCTGGTTGCATGACCTCCAAGTGAAGAAAACCAATAGTCTGGATGTCAACAGCTTCAAGACTTTCTTGTCAACTGTAAAAGGGAGACAGTAGTACCAATAAGGAAGCTAGAGTTGAATACAGATAAATGAATTCTTAACCTAGCATTAACATACAAAAACGGGGATGGAAGGAGGAAGCAGCTACTACAACAGTGATTTAATCCAACGCCTAGTGTTTTAAATTACTGTTGTAGTAGCCTAGGCTATACGAGAAGAACACCAGAGCTTACACAGACTGGAATTAAGGAAGGATGTGGGTCTAGGAGTCCCTGGAGAATGGTCCAAGCAAAGTTTGTTCTAGACCTAGAAAAATAATCTAGCTTACAGTGCTTTGTAAATGTATTTATAGGGAAATCCATCCCTTACAAACAGTCACAGAAGCAGTCAAAGCCCTGGTAGAATGGAGACTTGACCCTGCCCTTAAGTGCTTTATTATGGTGGGAATAAAAAGAAACA
The DNA here is from genome assembly GCF_019279795.1 of Protopterus annectens. Classification (NCBI taxonomy): domain Eukaryota; kingdom Metazoa; phylum Chordata; order Ceratodontiformes; family Protopteridae; genus Protopterus; species Protopterus annectens. Next base: position 595,978,009 of record NC_056725.1, on the reverse strand, counting down.
GCAAGGGACAACTGTCTGGACAGAGTCTACTTTGATATAGGTTGTTACCCTCATAGTAAATACTCAGCTGCTCAGCTTTTCTGAAAGGTTTAATTCTGTCAAGTTAATACATCAGCTGCCAAAGACATTCACAGGGTATATAGAAACCTCTCTCATTTTTTTTTTTGTGCGCTCTGGAAAGAAGACAGGGAGATGTAAGGTTTGGCTTAATGAAATCTCTGAAAATACTTGAGATAAATGGATTTACTTTGAAAGAAACCCTGCCTTAATAGAATACCAGATAGGGCTGACCCACATTAAGAGCTTGAGCTTAGACACTCTTCTTGCAGATGTATTAACAACCAGTAACACTGTTTTCCAAGTGATCAACATTAAATCAGACTGATGAGCTAGTTCAAAAGAACTAAAATTTAATATTTCCAAAACAAAGATAAGATTACAGGTAAATGCTTTTCCTGGTTAGGGGTCGCCACAGCGGAACTCTGGTCCACTAATGATTGGCAGTAGCTTTTTTCTGGTGCCGAGTTGCCAGCCTGATGCCAAACCTTCAGCGAAGGCACGCCCATTCACACGTCTTTTGGAGGCCACTCGACCGCGGGGAGGACATGCAGACTCCACACAGAAGGCACTTCAGCCATGAATCGAACAGGAGAACCTCTTGTTGTGAGGCAACGCTAAAAGCTTGACCAATAACTGTGACAAAAAGGGAGGATTTATGGGCAGACATGCTGAAATAACACAGAGCTGAAACTTAACAGAGGAATATTAAAGGCCAGAGGATATCAATTTGCACAAATATTGCTAAACCAATGTTACAGAAATCCTGAATTGACTCTGGTACTTAGAGCAGCACCAGCTATTGAAGCTTTTCCATTTACCTATAAGACTGCCTGTTAACAGATCCCTCTGCCTCCTTTAACACTGATGCATGTCCTCAGGAAAAAAGGTATTAAAACTCAATCATCCATGCAGACAGTTGTAGCTGTTTGGGTTTCGGATGCATCAAACAGTACATATTTTGTGCGAGCAAATCCATTGAGTCAAGAAACTTGTGGTACTTGCCTTTGAACAATTCAACAAAAAGAAAGAATCCATTGTTGCATGGACCAGAAGGGAATCACCACAATGATTCTTGGAAGAGTTGTCCTGCATTTTCAGAATGACCCTTGATATCCATGGAGAGGGTGGAAATACATACAGAAACACTCATGTCCAATTAAATGAAAAGCATCTGTCCTCCAGGCCTACTTGCAAGTAATTCTGGAACAGAACGTCTTCAACTGTCAGTTTTGAAAGGAGACAAAACTATCTAATTGAGTAGTTCCCCACAATTGGATCAATTAATGGAAGACCCCCTTGTTCAATTTCCATTTGTGAGCATCATTCCTGGTCCTACTCAGCTTATCTGTCACAATATTTTGCTCTGGCAGAATGCAAGCAACCTGGAGGTCAAAACAAGGCTGAATTGATACCAACCAAGCTACCACAATGGATAATATCTGGTACCTGCCTGTTTATGTACCACAACTCTGTGGTGCTGTCTAATTACCTGAAGTGGCCCTGGAGACTGAAATGATGCAGAGAATGCAAGCATGAATGGCAGCTAACATCTCTTGACAGTGATGTGCTTTGGACAGTCCTGTTTGTTCCACAGATCCTGCAGTTTTTGCCTATTCTAGACACATCTACTTTTTCTTGAAGTAGAAATTTCTTTTGCATGGAGGTATCCAAAAGGCACCATAAGAACATTATCCTGGGAAGAGAAATCGAGAAGGATTTCTGAATGCTAACCTGGAATTCTAGACTGAGAAGGAGATTTCTTACCCATTTAAGGGACTCCTGACCCTCAAACTCTGCAAATACAAGTCAGTCACCTAAACAAGGAAATGTGTGAATACCTTGCCATCTGCAGTGGGCCGTCACATGCACTAGACACTTTATGAACACCCTCGGAATAGTAAATAACCCAAGGGGTTCCACCTGTGTCCCTCTTGGCCAGAGACAATAGGTGCTCAGCGTGGAAATGATAGTAGTACTTGGCTAGGCTAGTAAGGGCCCTAGGACCATTAGCTTAGTAACTTCCTATGATCCTATGATAAAGGCTAATGCACAGAAAGTACAGTTGTGCAACAACTTATCATAACAGCAGATGTCTTACTGAACACTGCTGCAGTATTCCAATACTGATAGGTTAGTTCACCAGGGTGACTCCATGTCTGTTTGGCATAGCAAAGAGACAAAACTTCTATATACTTGTATGTCTGTTATATGAACTCAGCCTGTGAGTAGGGGTACATAAGACGGACACTGGAGCATAGGATTCTTGGAATATCTAGAGCCAGAAGACTCTGGAAAACCTGAGTAAATGAACCAATAAAAAAAAACAAAAAAAAAAAAACAGATCAGCTAAAAGAAGGGGAGGGAAACTTCTCCAATGTGGTCCACAAGGTACACAGAGGACATTACAAACATCAGTGGGAAGGATGAAGGAATGTAATACTGCAACAGTGATCAGTAAGACGTCCACAGTTATGGTAAAGTTCTTAAACAAGTAGTTGAATAGGGTGGATGGGCAGGAGACAGGGGAGCTGCCCATCAATCCCAGGAGGACTGATCTGGCAAAGGAAGTCCTTGATCCAGAAAAACTATTCACTCTGTACTGTCTTGTTCCATGGAGTCAATGCCTCTGCAAGTACCGGAGGAGAACAAACTGCTCTGGTGGAGTGGGGCTTTCACAGATGAACACCGGGACTGGCCATGGAAATAACAAAAGGAAATGGATTTTGAAATCCAAATGGAAATGGTTTGCTTAGGAACACGGTTGCCCAGCTCATCTTTCTGCAAGGAAACAAAAGGTTGGTCCATCTTAACAATGCCTTTAATTTTATCAAGGTAGACTAAGTTGTCTGTGCAAATCCAGATAATGTAGAAGTTGCTCATCCTTGTTCTGTGGATTTGGAAAGAAAAGTACATATATAGCCTACTTAAGAGAAACTTAATTTACTACCTGGACAAAAAAAAAGGATTAACCCTTAATGAAACCCTAAGCTTATGGAAAATAAGGGAGGGAGGGGTTGCCATAAGAGCTGGAAGCTCAGAAACCCTACTGGTAGAAGTAAGCACATCTGATAAAGGTTTTTTGCTTGTAGTTATGTCTCTGGCTGGCTGAAGAAGGGGAAACCAGTGCTGCCTGTACCAAATGAGAGTCATCAGCAAATGTTTTTGTTTCTCCCACTGGATCTTCAGTAGAATCCTTGAGATTACAGGAAGGGGGGGGGAGGCATACAGGTACTTCCCCCCACCAGAAAGAAAGGGCATGGGGTGAAGAAGTCTGGGAGCAAAACAGTTTGAGCTGTCCATTATGAATGGAGGTAAACAGAGCTATTTGAGGGCAACCCAGTCTGTGAGTTAAGTCCACGAAGACCTAACATCCATTCGTGTGGATCTTCCATGGACCTGCTTAGAGAATCTGTGAGAAAATTGCCTTTGGATGGAATGTAAACAGCCTGCAGGAACAGATTTGCTTTTACAGCTTGATCTCATGCCAGAAGAGCTAGCCTGCACAGTTGATTGACTTGGCCCCACCCACTTTTTGGTGTACCACATTGGCTGTGGAATCACCTGTGAAAAGCTTGAGAACCCCTGGGTTCTATAGGTGAGAAACATCTGAAGGGCTTGAATAAGGGCCTTCATTTCTTTGACACGGAATATGCTGCCTTACCTCTTTGAGGGACCATGTCCATTACTTCCCAAGCCAGATCTAATGCAGAAGGGCAGGCCCTGATTGAGCTGGATTTGGGAAATCCACCACTGTAACTCCTTCAGAAAGAGCAAGAGTGGAATCTGGTAGTTCGGTGGGGGACAGTGTCAAGATCAATGAGATTTCAGTTACCACTGTATATTTCTCATGTGCAACTGGCAAATAGCATCATGGGTATGGTTGCTACTATGTAACCCAGGATTCTTAGAATTTCCCTTACTGAAGCATACTGGAGGGGGGGAATAGAGTCTGGATGAAGAGGAAAAGATTTTTTTCCTGGAGAAGAAAGGCTGTCGTCACATGGGAATTTAGTCTGTTATTTATCTATTTATTCATTCACTTGTGAAGTGTGTGCACTATACTGATATTGTACTGAAGGTTTTTTTTTTTTTTGATGAAACCAGTTTGCTTTACAACAAATCTTGGTTTGTTGACATATAAAGTGCTGGCCTTTTTTGTTTTTTTGCTTTGATTATACCAGTTTTTCTCATTAGAGGTAATGCATAATTACTGACCATGGGTTGGGTAAAGCCGATCTCTAACCAAATGGGATAGTTTAATTCGAACAGAAAGAGGGAACCTGGCTAGGGTTAAAATGGCCCCCAAGGGCAGCTAGTCTAGTACTTACCTATGAACTTATAAAAGGAAGTAGAGTTTGCAGGGACAGCTTCTTCAATGATGGTACTTCCAGAAAAAAGTGTTCAGAAGGGCCAAGTCCAGAACAGATCTCAAAGTGCCCTCTTTTCTGGGGACCAGAAAACACACTGTACAAGATTTTCCAAAGTGCTGGTGGAGCAAGGGCTCTATGGTGCCTTGGGTGAGGAGATCCTGTAAGACGGGTAGAAAAAAGTGAACTTAATTGGAGGGAAGTTCCCTCCAAGGTATCCTGCAACCATGGTGAATGACGAATACCCAATGGGTCTGTTGTGATGAATTTCCAGGCTGGAAGGGACAGAGCTAGTCTTTTTGACAAGGGAATGTTTGGACAGAATGGAGAGAAAGGGGGTAGCAGACAGTCATGTGGAGGCTGATTTGTCTGGAAAATCTGCTTTTCCAGATTTAGAATCTCTGGTAGGTTTGTTATGAAATCTTTTCCTGGGTTGTCTCTTGCCCTTCTGTGAAGGCATCTGTTCCCTGCGGACAAAAAAGTGGGCTTAGACAGGCAGTTTCTTTGACAACTGGGCACCGTGTGAAAAATTTGTTTAAAGTCCTGCGTCATTTTATTCTTCTCTTGCAAAGTCTAGAAAAGCTCTGCTGCACAAGGGCCAAATAAGTGGTCTCAGTAAAGTGGTGAATTCAAAAGCTTGGCCTTGACATCCTCAGGAAAGGATTAAGTGAAATCAAGCAAATCTTGTAATAACAGATCCAGTGTCTCTTGGAGTGTGCCCTGACAGATGCAGGTAGTTTTCCGTAGAGCAGCAGATAATACAATTAGCTATCCATTTTGTCATTGTCTGTTTGAAAACAAACCTGCCTTCTTTACCTTCTACAAAGGCCACTAAAAGTTGTTCTGCTCTATTTGGAGATTGTGTCCTGTTAAATGAAGAACCTGATTTGCGGGAGCATATCCAGGAAATACAGCATTTGTTCAGCTTTACTTTGTGGATGAAGACAGAATACTGGCAGGTGTACAGCTTGGTTTAAATAGAACTCTGAGGGTAAACTCCCTGCTGTTTCCTAACATCTTCACCTCTTTCTAGCTATGTATTCCAATTCACTACTCCGTGTATCAAACATTTGCAGTCTGTTGATCAGGCTAGTTTTTCCAGTTACCTACTACCTATTTTCAGATAAATACCCAGTTGGAGAAGTTTTCTTTTAATTTATGTTTAAAAAGATCTATAACTGCTTGAAATGTGGAAAACTCATCCCACTTAAAGATTTCCATTTGCATTGCTTGTGGCCTCAGCACATTTCCAGTTGTCAGGATTGTGCTAAGTTTCACTCCAAAACTTTTGAAATGCAGAACCAAAGTCCTTGCAGTGCACAAAGTGTCTTCTGACTCAACAGCACATGCTTCTGCATTGGCCGGTTCCCTACCAAAAAAATGGAAAGAACGGAGATAGATGTTGCAGGTGACTGTAGGCCTTCCGTGTGGATGTTCATATCTTCTGCCAATGACTCAGGTGAGGCATTTTGCAGCCCCCTAGTCAGACAACCACTAGGGTATGAGCCTCTAGTATGACCCTTCTGAAGGCCACCATGGCAGGAGGCAACACCGCCACGAATACTACATCGATGTTGGTCGGGTCCAAAGCTGCTTCCTAGGCTTCTGCTTCTGATGCCAGTGTTGGTAACCAAGGGACAGGGTAGCATTCCCTTGGTAGTCATTCATGAAGAAATTCCAGGGCACTGGACAGAGGTTGCAGCTGCCCAACCCACTTCTTGAGGACTTTATTTCTAAACCCCAGCCACCCAAACCGATGAGACCGATTAGCCTGTCCCAGCCCATGATGCCTCAGTCTTTAGCATCTTCTACCATATTTGGTGCAATGGACCTGGTTATGCTGGCTCAGGAGTTCATGGATTTCATGAAGCCCAGGGGACCCAGCCAACCACAGCTGCTGGTTCCAGGAGCTGCTTCTGGTAAAAAGAGAGATGCATCTCACGAGGAGGACTCAGAATCCAAAGATGAGGAAGAACTATCTTATGCTGAACACCTCACTCCTCGATCTTTCCTGGAATCAAATTCAGATGACACCCTTTCCTCTGCTCCCCACCCCCCAGACTTATCTTTTGGGGAAACCCTTCACAATATCACAATATGATGGAGACATTTAATTGGGAGAGCAGTATTTTTCCTCAGGCCCAGACCCATAACAGAGAGCTTCTGAGCCTGCCATCTCCCAGACCTTTAGCGATCTTACCTGTGCATGTAGCTCTGGATGATGTTTTGAGGGTGTATTTCTGCACCCTAACCCCCTTCTTCCTGCCACTAGGAAACCAGACAGCTTTTAGAGAGTATGTGACACTCAAGCACCTTTACAAGAACAAATAGGCAGATCCCTCTGTGGTGTCTACTGTATCTACCAAGGACACTCCTAAGGGTGCAGCTAGACATCCCTTACTAAATGACAGAGCATAATACAAAAAGATGTGCACATCAGATACCCTGGCTATGATGTCTCTTAACTGCCAATTTCACATGTTACAGCACAAGGAGACTTTTCATGAGAAGCTCATTGCTGAGGCAAAGGGGATCTATGACAAGAGCCTACAGAGGGATATACAAAGGACAGCTAAATCTGCACTGTGCTCCAAATGTCCAGTCACTCACTAAAATGCATCTATGGTGCAATGGATGCATCATGTAGGGCAGCTGATACAGAGTCTGTCACAAAGACACTATTGGCTGAGGACTGCCTCTCTCAGACCAGATGCAGGCAGAACTCCTTGATGCCCATCTGAATAAAGAGCTCGTATTTGGTACCCCCATTCAGAAAGTTTTTGAAAAACTAGAAAAGAAATGGAATTAAATCAAAATGGTTAAAGAATTTTGTCTCGCACACCTAAATACAGCAGGAATTTTCCCTCTACACCTTGGCCACTACCTCCAAAGCAAGAAAAAGACAGGCCTCCCTGAGAAAAGAGACCAAGACATAGCAGAAACTGGCAAGCTGAATAGTGTGTACTAGACCTGAGGGATCCAAGGATCTAGTGCCCCCAGTGAACAGCTGCGACTATCCACAGCACATCCCTCACACCTTTCAGCAACCCCCCCCCCCCAGCATGGAGACTTTCCTCTTTCCTGCAACAGTGGAAAGTCATTACCAGGACCATAGTGTCTTAAATATCATAAAAGGCTATTTTTCAGTTCAGGGACCCCCTTCCTAGGTAAACTAATAACCTCAAAAGACCAAGAGGGATGACTTCCCCTACTCTAACAGAACTTTTACAACAAGGGTTCATTCAACTAGTTCCTGCGGGAGAAGAGGGCACAGGGTTCTACTCACGAACATTCCTGGTCCCAAGAAAGGAAGACACCTGAAGAGCAATCCTAGACTTGCCAAAGTTAAAGTTTCTTCATATACTGAAGTTTGAAATGCTAACTCTACAAAAACTATTGCCCACGAACTTCCAGGTAGCTTATAAGATGACCCAAGACCAGGACACCTGCCTTCATGTTCCCATTGCCAAGGAACACAGAAATATCTTTGGTTTCTGGCAGAAGGATTACACTACCAGTTCTGAGCTTTTCCATTTGGCTTATCTACTGCTCCCAGCATTTTCACCAAATATTTAGTACCAGTTATACTCCACTGCAGAACTTCAAGACTTCACATTTACCCTTATCTGGACAACTATATGATCAAGGATAAAAACACCCTGGAACTTCAGACAGTCCTGCATACCACAAAGGGATTGCTTCCAGAAGGCAGGCCTCACACTCAACCTCTACAAGTCACAACTGCAACCACAGACAAGAATTCTCTTTCTGGACATGCTGATAGACTCCATATAACAAAAGGCCTTCCTATCCCAAGACAAGGTTTCTCACTTGACAACCTATTTGCAGAAGCTATTACAAAGGTACACCATCACTGCAAGGGAATACCCAATGACTTTGGGTTACATGGCATCCTGCATCTAAATGGTTCCTCTTGCAAAGTTTCACATAAGAAAACTACAATGGTTCCTAAAAAACACTTTGGAACAGCATTCACAACCTTCAGAAACCCAGTTGCCTCTTCTCTACTGCCTGAAAAAGGAATCAATTTATTGGAAAGACACCAATCTCCAGAACCCAGGGGTAAACGTCTGTCTACCAGAGACTGACAAAACCATCACCTCAGACATTTCAGATATTGCCTTGGGAGTGCACTTACGACAGCTGAATATGCAGTGAATCTGGACTCCAGAACAAAGGAAACTTTAAATAAACCAAAATGAAATACTGGTAATGTTTCTAGCTATAAAAGACTTACAAAGCAAACCAACCCCATGATCACTGCAGATATTAACAGGCACCACCACATGTGGCACAAACAAAAGGGAACTCATTCTTACCCCCTGTGCAGTTGAGCGATAAAAGTATGACTTTTGACAAAAGAACTACAACTGACACAAATAGCATCCTATAGCCCAGGCAAGACCACCACCCAAAGCAGATTCTCTGAGTAGGGGACCTTCTGGACACCAGTGAATGGATACTGAAGACAGATTTGCCTGGACCTCACCCATCAGTGGGGATTCCACAGCACAGATCTCTCTGCCTCGCCTCAGAACAAACTAGAAAGCTTCTGCTCCGAGACCCAGCAAACAGGGACATGGCGAGTGGGAGTGATGGACAGGGCCTATTCCTGTACACCTTACCTCCATTACCCTTACTCTCCAGGCTAAAAGTGAGGTCAAGACAGGGCAATTGTGATACTCATACCAGGAAGGAAGTTAGTACAGACTCAGTTACCTTTTCTGATCATGTAAGGATAGGAATGCAGTTAGAAAAGGAGAAAAATACTGGAGTTTCCTGAAGTGGTTTCTACACAGGGAAAGAGAAGGGGAATGGATAGCTGGGCTACTATGAGAAGCACTGGAAATAACTCCCAGGAAACAAGAGAAACATGCGAGTGGAAAAAGATTTTTAAGGTGGGCATACTGAAGAAATTGGAGGAGATCATGCTTAATAATACAAGTATAAAAAAGGGCTAATTGAGGAACTTCGGGAAATTCAAAGACACAGGAAAGTGGGAACAGCACAGCAAGAGAAAGGAAGAGAGATTAAACAAATACTTTAGTTGTGGAAAACAGGGATTTGGCAAAGGAAGATCGTGGCAAAGCAATTTTTCTCCACAAATCTGAAAGCAAATAAGACCCTAGTCTTGAGGTTAAGACAGAAGTGGAAAGAGGAATATTTAAAATCAGAAAAGAACCAGGGAAGAGAGCGGAAAGTTGAAAGGAATACTGCAATGCTTCAGAGGGTTTTATCAGGAGTTATACAGGAAAGAAATTAAGAAATTAAAGAAAGAGATGAAGCTGAGGGAGACTGGGAATGGCAAGACTTGAAATCTCCTGAAACCAAGAACAAAAGAAGACGTGTTGAAAGTATGGGAGAGGATGGTAAAAGGGAAGACATCAAGGAGTGACGGAATTCTAAGACAGGAGAAGATTAGATTCTAAACAGATGGGTGGCACTATTTAAATAACATATTAAAAGGAAGACGCGTGATCAAGCTCCTGGAAAGAGGTGGTTATTATGGCCATACATACAGAGGGGAAAGACCCATGCCCTAGCGTCATATAGACCCATTTCCAATTCAAACCATGACCAAGTGATTTTAATACAACTGGACAGATTAGGGGAAAATCCTTCCAAAACTAACAGAGTCCAAACTGGGTTTCTTGGTATGAAGAACAGCTGATAACCTCATTAGGACCCTGCTACTATTACAAGATGTGCAAGAAAAACATGTAGAGAGAGGGCTTTAAGCTCATTAGATACAGAAACAGCATTTGAGAGGACTGACTAGGTTTGAAGCTAAGAAGAGCGGGATTTTCAGAGAAGTGGATATCCTTAAGTCCATGTGAGATCGTGCCACTATGATTTATTTTCATTTATATAAATGTAAGATTGTCTGTGTCACACATGTTAATTTAATAAAGTTATTTCTTGTACAAAAAAATTAAACCGGTGGACGAGGCAATAACAAACTCAGGAATAACAGAGTATAAATGGTAAGAAATAGAGGACAAGATATCTGTGTATGGTGGTGATGTGCTAGTTACACTGACACAGACAAGACAGGATTTGGATAGACTGTGGGAAATAATAAAGGCATTTGGACAGAAGCATGGCTACAGGATTAACAAGGAAAAGACAAACAGTGAAGACAGGTCCAAAAGATGGAGAAGAGGGGACCCTCAAGTACTATGCGGGAGGAAGACGACTCGTGTAGATGATTCAGTAAGTGGATATGAGAATGTGCACGCTAAGGTTAAGGAGAAAATGAGATGGAAAAAGTACAGTTTTGTACCTACCATAAATGTAGATGTTCGAAGATCCACATTGCTGCAGTCCTTACACTTGGGTAGTCCGCTGTCCTCGGTCGGCCCGAATATCAAAGTATAAGGCTGACGTCGGTCAAGGCGCATTTGACTGACATCAGGACGTCAGGGTACAAATGTGCATGACCGACGTCATATCCTCAGTCTTTTCTTGCCCCAGATGTCAGAAGACCCTAAAATTAAAGGTCAAAACCAAAAGACAGCAAACAAACAACCAACCACCCTTGCACTAATTATATGTACAATATATACAATATACACAATATTTACAACCCAACCCACACAACCACCTCTAACTACAGAGGGAAGGAGGGAGGGTAAATTGGACTGCAGCAATGTGGATCTTCGAACATCTACATTTATGGTAGGTACAAAACTGTACTATGTTCTTCATCTCACATTGCTGCAGTCCTTACACTTGGGTAGAATCCCAAAGCAGAGGTAAGGGAGGATGGCCAAACTACAAGGAAGCAGGAGCTGCCAAAATGCCCTGCAAAACAGCAGTGGCAAAACCAGCCCTGGATTTAGAGTAAAGTGGTAGGTGATAATGCCTAGAAAAGTATGCACTGAACTCCAAGTAGCTGCCTCCAAAATATCCTTGGTTGCCACTCCCCTCAAAAGGCTGTCAAGTGGCAGTAGCCCTAGTGGAATGAGGCCTAATCCCAGCTGGAATCTCCTTGCCATGATGGGAATAACAGAAAGCAATGCAAAACCCAATCCACTTAGAAATAGTTTGTTTTGACACAGGCTTGCCCTGAGAACTCAAAGCAAAAGAAACAAACAACTGCTGAGACTGCCTGAACCCTTTAGTTCTGTCCAAATAATATCGCAACTGCCTGTGTACATATAAAGTGTGCAAAATCTTTTCCCCTTTATTTTGGGGATTTGCATAAAAAGTAGGCAAATGAATAGTTTGGTTTAAAGCCACACTAGAAACCACCTTAGGCATAAAGGAAGGATTAGTACGTAAAGATACCCTATCCTTATGGAAAATCAAGAAAGGCTCAACTGCCATAAGGGCCTGTAATTCAGAAACCCTTCTTGCAGAGGTAATGGCCAACAAAAGGCAGTCTTCCATGATAAATATTTCAACTCAGAAGTAGCTGCAGGCTCAAAAGGTTGTAGAGTGAGTTTCTCCAACACAAAATTGAGATCCCAAGCAGGAGTAGGAGCTCTACGTGGGGGTCTTATATTCTTTGCCCCTCTAAGAAACTGCTTGAACAAAGGATGAGAAAACAATGGAGGGTCACATTCATAGTGAGCTGAAATTGCTGCAGCATGAACCTTAATAGAAGAGAAGGACAAACCTTTGTCCAGTAACTCAGTAAGATATTGAAGAGCCACACTTAAATTAGGCTCAGAAACATCAAAATCCTTTGCTGCACTCCAAAATAAAAATCTCTTCCATTTATCTGCGTACACTTTCCTTGTACTAGGCCTTCTAGCTTCCAAAATCACATTCAAAACTTGTTGAGGAAGTTGAGACCCTTTATGGTTCAAAACAGAATATGCCAGGCTGTTAGGTGAAGAGAGTGAAGTTTGACATTGAGCAAATGGCTGTCCTCCTGTGACAACAGGTGTGGAATCAAGGCAAAGGCCATGGAGGCTTCCGTACCAGACTTCTCAGTAATGGGTACCAGTGCTGTCGAGGCCAATCTGGAGCTATTAAAATCATCCTTGGCTTGTCCTGTCTGACCTTTAGAAGTACCTTTGGGAGGAGAGGCAGAGGTGGAAAGGCATACACATGAAGATTGCTCCAATTGAAAGAAAGAGCATCCACTTTCCAAGCTGTGGGATGAAACCTTTTGTGCAAAACTTTGGCAGCTGATGGTTTAGTGGAGAAGCAAACAGATCTATGTCTGGAGTTCCCCATGACACTGTCAATTTCTGAAATACATGAGGATCCAATTTCCACTCGTGGGGATCCATAATTGCCTGCTCAACACATCTGCTAAGGAGTTCTGTGCTCCTGGCAGAAACCTTGCCTGAAGATTGAGCTGTAAACTGAGAGCAGTCTCCCACAAAATCATTGCTTGCCTGCATAGAGGATAAGAATGTTCCCCTTGCTTGTTGATGTACCACATGACAGTTGTGTTGTCTGTTAGAATCAACACCTGCCCTGGAAGAAGTAAATCCTTGAAAGCTATCAATGCAAACTGGACTGCTAACATCTCCTTCAGGTTGATATGTAGATGTTGTAGTCTGACAGGCCACTTGTCTTGTATCCACTTTCCATTTAGATGAGCTCCCCAAGCTTTGTCTGAGGCATCTGTCGTTAAAATCTGACTCGCCTCTGGCCGGGTCACAGAGAGTCCCTTGTTTAGGTGACATTCCTGAGCCCACCACAAAAATTCCTTTTGAATGCAAGGTATTATTTGAATGACAGTGTCCAGATCCTGGCAGTGCTGTGTCCATACATTTTTGAGATATCATTGCAACTTCCTCATATGCAGTTTGGCATTGGGAAGCACCAGAATACAAGATGCCATGAACCCTAAGGCTTGAAGGACTGTCCTTGCAGTCAGCCCGGACTGATGAGATAGTTGATGGAAGTAAAGGGAAAGACTCTTTTGTTTGTCCGGGGTTAAAAAGGCCATCTGGGATGCTGTATTCAGTCTTACACCCAGAAAGCACATGTCTTGAGAGGGTACTAGACTGGACTTTATTTCGTTCACAGAATACCCCAGGCATCTTAGCACTGCTATCACATATTCCAAATGATGAAGAAGCTCTTCTCTTCCTTGAGCCAGAATCAGGCAGTCGTCCAAATAAGGATAGATCTGTATTCCTTTTAGCCTGAAGAAAGCTATCACTGGAGCCAGAACTTTCGTGAACACTCTGGGCGCAGTAGATAAGCCAAAGGGCAATGCAGAGAACTGATAGTGAGAAGTCCCAGCTCGAAAACGCAGGTACTTCCTGCAACTTAGTCTGATAGGAACATGAAGGTAAGCCTCCTTGAGATCCAAAGTTACCATCCAATGATCTTTGCCCAGCAGAGGTAAAAGCTGTTGTAACGTCAACATTTTGAACTTGGGAATGTCCAGATAAGTGTTGAGGATAGATAAATCCAAAATTGGTCTCCACGTGTTCCCCTTCTTTGGTACTAGGAACAGGCGAGAATAAAATCCTAGGCCCACTTCTGGCATAGGGACCGGCTGTATGGCCCCTAGTTGAAGTAACAGAGAAATTTGCTCGTGAGCCTCTATTCTTTGTTGAGGAGGAACGTCTGGCATGCCTCTGAAAGGAGGCAAGGTATGGAAATAAAACCTGTAACCTTGGTGTATGATATCCAATACCCATCTGTCTTGGGTAATTAAACTCCAATTTTCTTTGGAAAGTGCCAACCTTCCTCCCAAAGGTGCTGCCAGACGAGAAGGCTCTGGCAGCTGAAAAGGCAGGTCATTGGGTCTGTTTACGAAAGGACTGACCCCTACCCTCACCTGAAGACTGTGCAGGAGAACTCCCTGTTCTAGGCCTGAAAGAGCCCTGAGCTCTGCCCCTCCCACGTCTAGATCTACCCCTAGACTGGGAATCATAAGAAGGATACGTCCACCCTTTAGCAGGCCAATTCCTACTAAACTTTGGAGGCTGAACCTGCAAAAAATCTTTAACAGTCTGCATAGACTTAGCCTTGTCTTCCATTTTCTTTAAAACTGCCTCAACAGGAGAACCAAACAACACATCAGATTGTAAAGGAGCATCTAAAATCCTAGTTTTAACATGGTCAGATAAATTTTGATCCCTCAGCCAGGCGTGCCTGCGAAGAACTGACCCAGTGGCAGCCACCCTAGACGAGGCCTGTACAGCATCAAAACCACATTGCAAAGAATGCTTACCCACCTGTTCAGAAACATGTACTAAATCTTGTAACTCTTTACAATCAATACCTTCCGCCAGAGCATCAACCTTAGACTTCAACTGTGAAAGGAGATAGTTTTGGTATTTTAACATGTGAAACTGGCAATTCAAAGCCCTCATAGCTAGAGTGGAAGAAGTATAAACTTTCTTTCCCCATCTATCCAAGGCCCTGGCTTCTTTATCTGCAGGAACCGGATTCTTGACAACAGAAGCCTTAACACCTTTAGGCCCCTGGCTAACAGTTTCTGGGTCCGCCCTCGGACTCTTAAAAAGATACTTATGAACTTCAGGCACCCTGTAATACCTATCCGGTTTAACAGGAGCAGGAGGCAAAGAATCAGGATTAAGAGAAGCCTCTGTAAAAACATCTTCCACTACATCTAAAACAGGAGGTATAGCCAAAGGCCTATGTTGGGGTAAAAACAAAAATTCCCTAAGCCTTTTCCTGGAATCAGAGAAGTCCTGACCTTCCCACTTAAAATGCTCCCTCATGGAATGAAGAGTTTCTGAAAAAGAAAAATCCTCAGGAGGAGAAGCAGAAGGAGTAGAATCATCCACATCAGAATCAGAATAAGGAGAGTACTCCTGCAAGTCTTCAGTCAAGACTCTGAAACATCCGAAGCCTGCTCAAAACTCCCTAGCTCAGGCTCCACCCTAGGTCTCTTATCAGGAGGGGGCAAAGAACCCTTAATCAGAGTAATCAAATCTTCTGCCATTTTAAGCATATGCTTCTTGGGCACAGTTCCAGAAGAACTAGGGGTGACACCAACTGAAGCTAAACCTGGCCTACCTCTAGGAGAAGCCTTGGAAACAGAAGGAGAGGGCCTAACCACCCTAGGCAGGGAGGGGAGTATAGAAACCTGAGAAGCCCCATCACCCTGGCCTGCCTCCAGAGAGGCCACATCCTGCAATAACAAGGTCTCTCCCTGGGATCCCAAAGAAACCTCCGGTGGAACCACCGGCTCCACCGACACCTCTAAAGAACCGGCGTCCGGTACGGACGGTTCTTCTAGCCTAGGCTTTACTGCTTTGTCCTTGCGCTTCTTCGAAGAAGCGGGCGTCGGAGCATCCGACGGCATTTTGTAATTGCACCGCTTCCCGAAGACTAACCTGGCACAATCTAATCTCCTCTTTATAGTGCGCTTATTGAATCTAGCACAAGAGCGACACCCAACAACGTCGTGCTCAGGCCCTAAACAAGGAATACACAAAGTATGATAATCTCTATGCGGTATCTGTTTCCCACAAGAAATGCAGTTATTCACTTTTTCTGACATCCGTTTAACCACTGAGGCAAGAAAAAACCAAAATATTCCCCAACGGGGTACTTAGCCAACTTTGACTCTGTCTGAAACTCCGGAATCGAAAAATTTCAGAACGCCAACCGGCACTTGCAATACTGCTTCTGCATCGGACCATGCGGCAAAAAAGACTGAGGATATGACGTCGGTCATGCGCATTTGTACCCTGACGTCCTGATGTCAGTCAAATGCGCCTTGACCGACGTCAGCCTTATACTTTGATATTCGGGCCGACCGAGGACAGCGGACTACCCAAGTGTAAGGACTGCAGCAATGTGAGATGAAGAACATCTTTAAACTTAGACTTGAGGCCACAAGATTCAGATGCTGCAGACATGGATTATGCCTCAATACACGTATCTTGGATATGCAGTATGGAGCCTACCTGGAGCTAATATTAAAAAAAAAAAAAATAATAATAATAATTACTCAGAAAAATAAATAATTGATCAGTGGCCTCAGTTGGGGTGGGGTACGGGGACTCCAAGTGTGCTGTGGAAAATGGTAACAAAACCAATGCAAGGAGGAATGTTAGGTGACCCAGACTGGAGAGAAAACTTACACGCACGTCATCCCTCCAACATTACGATAACACACAACATGGGAAATTGGAAAGAAATACTCTTTGATCAGAGAAGAAAAGCTAAGAGAAGGGAAAGACTTGGAAGATGTTCTATTAGGAGCCCCACACAAAAAGGTGAGTATGCAATGGATACATGAGACTCAAAGAACTTTTCAAAAGCTTTAGAAAGGTAAGGAGAAGGGAGAATGGATGCAGAGGATAGTTAAGACATGAGAACCAGAAGAAAAAAAAGAAAAATGTTGCCTAGAGATGGAGTAGAAAAGTTAAAAACACTGGACACAGGTACTAATAGGGACTAATTTTAAATCATGGGATGAACTACAAGACTGGTTTCATCTAAGGATGGCGCAGTGGTGCAGCGGTAGTGTTGTCACCTCACAGCAAGAGGTTCTCCGATTCTATTCTCAGCTGGGGTGCCTTCTGTGCGGAGTCTGCATGCCCTCCCTGTGTTCGTGTGGGTTTCCTCCAGGTGCTCCAGTTTCCTGCCATGTTACAAAGACATGCATCTGCAGCATTTCTCCCCGGGCCTCCGCTGAAAATTGGCTTTGTTCCAAGTCGGACTTTCCCATTTAACAAATGTTAAAATAAATAAATCTAGGAGACAACTTAAAATGAGACTATAAAGGGATTACACATAGGTGGAATAAGATTGATCGAGAGGCAGAGACAGAAATTCTAGAGTTTGTGAAAGAAACAGAAAACAGAAAGACAAAAGGGAGAGGGATGAAAGGACTACTGAAAAAAAGGAAAATAAGGTTAAGAATAGGGAAGAGGAGGGTCACACAAAAACTTAGAATAGGGAGGAGTTAGGAGATAACATATCAATTTGAATGAGAGAACATTATTTGACTACCACACTACAGCTCTAAATCTAGAAAGTTCAAAATTTTTGCTTGAAAACACTTGTACAAATAATTTTATAACCCAAACAGATTAGCCAAGAGGTTTCCAGATTAGGAGGGGTTTTTGTTGGGAGGAGCAAGGAGGAAGAGGTGACCTGGTCACACATTTTTCGCGAGTGCAGTATACTTGAAAACTGCTAAGGCAGAGTTCTTGGAAATAATCAAAAAAAGGTATCACAGATATGTAATATTAGTAGGAAATCATTCATGTTTGGATATAAGGCGGCAGTGGTAGAGAATGTAAAGGAGTTTGTTGGTTTAGCAATGACAGTGAAGAAAAATTAATTCTTAAGATGGAAGATGCAAACAGCACCTACAGGAAAGGAACCTGAACAAATGAGAAGTAGACTAATGGAACAGGAGAAAGGAGAGGGGACAGAGAAAGTTCACCAGCAGGAATGAGAAAGATGGACAAACACCAGTGGAAGTTAGGAAGGGAAGGTAAAGGAACCTGGAATGGACACTAGGAATGGATAGGTGTCAGAAGAGAAACAAAGATAAGGTACAGATGTTGTTAAAGAGGGTAATTTACAAGGGGATTTATAAATCGTTATTAGATTGTTTATGGAAGTTAAATTTAAATCTGGAAGAGAGTTTAAGAGAAACATTAGGTAGTAAAACAGACCACGAGTGAATATGGACTAGGAGTTAATCATAATGCTGTGTAGTAAAGATGTTAACCCAGAGATTGAGCAGTTATCCTGATAAGGAGACTCTGTAAATAATTGAAGATTATTTATATGTAAGCACATATGAATGTTTACATTCTTTTGTATTTTACTTTTTAATACTACTATTGCACTCAATTTTATGTGCGCAATATACTAAGTGCAATAACTTAGTCTGTTCTACTGTATTGTACTGTACTGCACTGTACTGTACCTCCCTTAAAAAAGTTTGTATTTAGCTGGGTCCAGAAAGTAGAAATGTGGGATCGGTATGCTGTTCCACGGTTCTGCCAGAAAAGGAATCTGATTCCGGTTGGTACATCTAGTGACAGTCAGTTAGAGGTAAGTTGTCAAAAGTAGTGTTCACAAGCAAAACATGCAGTGACACTTCCAAAACACTCTTGCCCCTAATAAAACACAGGAAGTCCCATAAAATAAACGATGTTCCTCAAAAAATGTTTAAAATAAACACAAACAATAAAAGTTAAAAACAGGAGGTAAACAGTCTAACTAGCTAGTGTTGAGGCAGTCCCATAAAACACACATTTCCCATCAAAACAGAACTCAGTACACCATTTTCACAGAAAAAAACATACTGTGAAAGGTCTTCCCCAAAGGCAATTCATCTACCCAGCAATGGAAGACCATAAGCCAACCGTTGATCCTCTGAAGCCCCCAAGAGGTGTACTCTAAGGCAGTATGAAAGAAATGAAGATTCTGGCACCCAGGCTGCTGGTTTTCTCCATTTGGAGCTAATGCATTCAGCTGCCAGGGCACAGACAGCCCAAGGCTTTGCAAGATTGGCCGTCTTGTTATATCCTAGATAGTATACAACCCATATGGCTCAGGCTACATCAGCAATGATTTATGAAAGAATATATATCCTTAATCTCCACATTATTTCTATTGCGTTATATACATACATATATATATATATACATATATATTATACAGCCTAATATTTCATAGCTTCATAGGTGTATACTAGGTTAACCACCACTAGGGCCTTTATAAGCCTAGCTGCGTAACCCAAATGTGTCCCCACAAGTTATATGTTTTACACATTTACATAAGGGGTGACTGTTGGTTATGATATGATTTACTGACCGATTTTCCTCTTATTTCTATGCTCTCTGTTCCCTCTCTCCATTTATGATGCGTGCAATTGCTGAAGGAAGAAAACTTGTCAAATTATTTGCTAAATACTGTAAAACTTTATAGTATTACATGATGTCTGTTCACATCTCTTTGTAATGTCTGCCTTCACTGTAACTGTGAAGCTCTATATTTACTGACTATAGCAATTAGTTCAGAACTACAAGTTTGGATTTTTGGCTCTCCATGGGTTATATGGAAAGCCCATGCTGATCAGCAAAAAGTAAAGAAAAAAAGCTTTTTGTTCAATTCTGCTTAAATATTTTAGGTTGTACAGTAAACTCTGAGTTATCTGGAACTCAAGTAACCAGCTCTCTCTCAAGCAATCAGCAAAAAAATATCAAAGAAATACAGTACAGTATTCATGTGTTGCACTTTGTTTCCCCCACAGAAACATACCTTACATTTTTAGAGTTTTAGAATTTTATAAAGGAAGATAGGAATACATTTCCTCTCTCCCCAACCTGAGAACAAGTCATACCAAACAAATAGTATAGGATACAGTATTAGTCAGGCCTGTTTTTAATAACTCTCAAGCAACCAGAAAAGTACAGTTGTGTAAACGTAACATAAATTTAGATGTTCGAGTGTATTCACTGTTGCAGTCCTAACCAAAAGGTTATCTGACTCCCGGTAGCACTCGGTCAGCATACCAAAGGTAAGTAAATATGACATCGGCAGTCGTCTGTTGTAAAGGACGTCCTATACAAAAGGAGGCAGCTGACATCACTTCCTCAATCTTTCTTGCCATAGCAGTCAGGAGTCCCCAGAAAACAAAGCTTAAGCCAAAAGAAACTTTGGCAAATAAAACCAGATTCAGCCAGTACTTTAGAAAAGGAGAAAGTACCGTTGTGTACACTTACCATAAATGTAGATGTTTGAGTGTATTCACTGTTGCAGTCATTACATTTGGGTAATCTGCTGGCAGGTTGCCCTCAGTCTGCCTGAAAAACAAAGTCTTGGGTCCTTTGTCGGTTGCTGTCTCCTCTTCCATGACGTCAGGGGTATAAAACATGCAGCCGACGCCATTTTAATCAGTTTTTCTTGCCCAGATGTCAGGTGCCCCCCCAAATGGGGAGCAAAAAATTATATAGATATACATATATGCATGTAATTTAGAACAAAAAAATTTCCTCCAACTAAAAGCAAATACACCAAAAAGGCTTTTGAGCATAGTGAAGGAAAGACGAGGTATAATAAGAGGAAAAAGGGGGCTGGCAGGTGGGTAACCCAGACTGCAACAGTGAATACACTCAAACATCTACATTTATGGTAAGTGTACACAACTGTGCTATGTTCTTCGTATTTCACTGTTGCAGTCATTACATTTGGGGTAGATTCCCAAACCTATGGAGGGGTGGATGGAATTATACAGCATTAGGAGCAGTTATAAGGCCATGCAGTACAGCAGGGGCAAAGCCTGCCCTGGATTTAGGAGAGAGAGGTAAATGGTAATGTTTGGTGAACGTATGAACTGAGCTCCAAGTAGCAGCTTCTAGAATGTCTCTGGTAGGAACCCCTATGAGAAAAGCTGCATAAGTAGATACAGCCCTGGTGGAATGAGATCTGATCCCCTTGGGGACAGGTTTACCATGTTGCATGTAGCAGAAACTAATGCAATGGCTTATCCATTTTGAAACAGTCTGCGTTGAAATAGCCTTCCCCTCTGCCCCTGCTGCAAATGCCACCAGTAGTTGCTCAGACTTTCTTACAGATTTTGTCCTGTTTAAGTAGAATCTTAGTTGTCTGTGTACATCCAATGAATGCAGAATCTGCTCCCCCTTGCTCTGCGGATTTGGGAAAAAAGTTGGCAGATGAATGGTTTGGTTAAGAGCCACACTGGATACTACCTTAGGCATAAAGGATGGATTGGTCCTGAGAGACACCCTGTCCGGATAAAAGATAATGAAAGGCTCCACTGCCATGAGAGCCTGTAGTTCTGAAATCCTTCTAGCTGAAGTGACTGCTAAAAGAAAGGCTGTCTTCCAAGAAAGAAATTTCATGTCTGCAGTAGCAACTGGTTCAAAAGGAGGTAGTGTGAGTTTTTCCAGCACAAAATTGAGGTCCCATGCAGGAGTTGGTGCTCTCCTGGGAGGTCTCAAATTTTTGGCCCCTCTGAAGTACTGCTTTAGCAGGGGATGAGAAAAGAGAGGAGGCTCTTTGTTGTAATGAGCAGAGATGGCAGAGGCATGGATTTTTACAGAAGAAAACTATGGGCCCTAGTGAAGCATCTCAGTTAAATATTGCAGAATCTGAGGAATATTGGGCATTGCTGTGTTTTATTCCTTGTGCTTGGTTCCAGGCACATAATCTTTTCCATTTAACAGCATAAGATTTTCTAGTACTAGGCCTTCGAGCCTCCAAAATGACATCCATCACAGGTTTACTGAGACATGTGACTGGTGAAATTAGTTGATTAGCCATGCTTCAAGATTCAGAGTTTGGAGCTGAGTGTGCAGAGTTTGATAGTTCTGCTGAGGAAATAGATGAGGTGTCTATGGCAGGTACCATGGAGGAAGGTGTGACATATTCCGTAGAAGCGGGTACCAGTGTTGGTGAGGCCAGTCTGGAGCAATCAGAATCATTTTTGTTTTTTCCTGTTTGACTTTTAGCAGAACCTTGGAGATCAGAGGCAAAGGGGGAAAGGCAGACTGATAGAGCATCCACTTTCCAAGCTTTTTTGTGATGAATTCTTGTTCAAAATGTGTCTGATAGTTTTGGGGAAAGGCAAAAAGATCTATGTCTGGGCTCCCCCATTTTCGTGTCAACATGCTGATGATTTGTGGATCCAGTTTCCATTCGTGTGGGTCCATAAAATGTCTGCTTAGTTCTTCTGCCAGAGTATTTTGCTTTCCTGGCAAGAATTGAGCTTGTAGATTTATTTGGTAAGTCAAGGCTGTGTTCCGCAAGGCCAAGGCTAGTCTGCAAAGAGGGTAGGAGTGGGTATCCCCCCTGCTTGTTTATGTACCACATAACTGTGGTGCTGTCCGTCTTTATCAGTAGTTGTCCTGGATGAAGAAGTCCATAAAGGCTTCTGTACAGCTACCATTTCTTTCTGGTTGATATGTAGGTGCATTTGGTTTGGGCTCCATTCACCCTGAACGCATCTCCCTGCCAGATGGGCCCCCCAAGCGCAGTCTGATGCATCTGTAGTCAGGGTTTGGGTGGCAGGGGGTAGAATGAATGCCAGTCCTTTGTTTTGGTGACAGGCCTCTGCCCACCATAGGAACTTAATGAGAGGAATTGTTTCCAGGCTGACAATGTTGACTCCATAAGCTTTTTAGGTACCACTGAAGTTTCCTCATATGCAGTCTTGCATATGGAATTAGTAGAATGCAGGAAGCCATGAACCCCAAAGCCTGTAGAATTTGTCTTGCAAATAGCTGGGATTTTGTGGCCACTTGTTTGAAGCATGCTATCAATTGAATTTGTTTGTCTGGCGTGAAGTAAGCCTCTGGGCAGTTGTATTCAAGCTTGCACCCAGGAATGTAATTATTTGAGAGGGCACCAGTTGTGATTTCTTTCCGTTTATGGTGTACCCTAAGCATGTTAGAAGCCTTTTTAGTGTGTCCTTGTTTTCTGCCTGAATTAGACAATAGTCCAGATAAGGATAAATTTGAATGTTTCTTTGTCTGCAAAACACAATCACTGGTGCCAGGCACTTTGTGAAGACGCAGGGCGCAGTAGATAAGCCAAAGGGCAGTGCAGAGACCTGGTAATGCAAATAGCCTGCTTTGAAGCGGAGGTATCTTCTGCAAGGTTCCCCAATTGGGATATGCAGGTAAGCCTCTAAGTCTAGAGTTACCAAACAGGCATCCTTGCCTAGCATAGGCAGTAACTGTTGTAGAGTCAGCATCTTGAATTTTGGAACATCCAGGAAGGTGTTTAGAATGGATAAGTCCAGAATGGGACACTATGATTTGTCTTTTCTGGGTACCAGGAAAAGCCTTGAATAAAAACCTTGTCCTTTTTCCTTTTCTGGTACTGGTTGAATAGCCCCCATATCCATGAGGGACATGACTTGTTTCTGGGCCTCTGCCCACTGATTTGGAAGCAGATCTGGCCATCCGTTTGGAATTGGCAACGTATGGAAATGAAATATGTATCCCTGGGATACTATATTCAAGACCCAACTTGTCCTGGGTAATTAGATGCCGATTTTGAGCATGAAGTGCTAGTTTTCCTCCCAAAGGGACTGCCAAAAGAGAAGTGCTTGGAAATGGCAGAGGAAAGTCATTGAGACTGTTTACCGTAGAGGGGTGCTTTGCTACTTCCAGATTTGGAGGTGGAGGCACCCCATTGTTTTGTTCTGCAAGTTCCTTGTGACTGACACCTAGAGCCTTTGGAGTGTCTGGGTTTGACCTGAGCGGCTCTGTTGGGTACTGGAAAGGGCCAATTCTTAGTAGGCCAGTGCCTACTAAACCTGGGTGGCTGCACTTGCAAGAAATCGTTTACAGTTTGCATAGATTTAGCTTTGTCCTACCATCTTTTTCAAAACTTCTTCTGCCTTACTACCAGACAGACTGTCCTGTTGTAAATGAGCATCTAACAATATAGCTCCTTGAGCCAAGCATGCCTTCTTATCACATATCCAGTTATGGCAGCCCTGCAAGAGGCCTCCAAGGAATCAAAACCACATTGCAAAGTATGCTTTCCAACTTGTTCAGCTGAATGCAATAAATGCTGTAACTCTATTTTCCACACAATCAGAAATCAACATAATTTTCTGTTTAAGTAAGCCCATGACATGCTGTTGATATTTAAGTATATGAAATTGACAGTTTAAAGCCCTGATTGCCAGGGTTGCAGACGTATAAACCTTCTTACCCCATCTATCTGGCACCCTTGAGTCAATATCAAAAGGGGTAGGATTTTTAGCAGTCGAAGCCTTAACACCCTTGGGACCCTGTGAAATTGTTTCAGGGTCAACAGTAGAATTTTTGAAAAGAAACTTGTGGGAGTCAGGAACCCTGTAATATCTGTCGAGCGTACTAGGAGCCGGAGGCAGGGAATCAGGAGCCATGCTGGATTCTGAGAAAACATCATCAACAATGTCTAAAACAGGAGGAATAGCCAAAGGCCTATGCTGAGACAGAAGAAAATCCCTAAGCCTCTTTTTAGATTCTGAAAAATCCTGACTCTCCCAATGAAAATGCTCCCTTAAAGGCATGCAAATTTTCTCCAAAAGAAAAATCCTCAGGAGGAGAAGCAGAAGGGATGGATTCTTCTGCATCAGAGTCCTCATAAGGGGGAATAGAAAATTCCTGATCAGAAGAGGAATCAGAAGAAATGGAAACCTGATCTGAGGCCTCTTAGCAGGGGCGGGGGGGGTTGGGAACCCCTGATCAAGGTAATTAAATCCTCAGCCATTTTGATAATTTGTTTTTTAAGCATAGGGGCCTGAACACGAGGCTCATGCATCGGTTTTTTTAGACACATAAGTTGGTTTTGGTCTGTTTTTTCATGATGGCGTCGGTTTAATACACAAATCTTTACGCCTGAAAACACCCTCAGAAGCTGGTGCCTGCTCAGCAGCTCCGGGCCCATCCAAGGGAGAGACATCCACGGGTTCAATACTTGAAGAATCTCACGGCATACCGGACTCCGAATGGGTCTCAGTAGGGGCCTGCAAATCAAAAGTAGTGGGCATCAGGGGCTGCGAAAGCGCCTCACTGAGTACCAGCGAACTGGCGACTGGCTTAGGAGAAGCTTTGTCATCGGTTTTGCACCTCGGCGGTCTGTCTCTGTCTTTTTCTTTGCGTTTTTTGTGAATTCCGGTAGTCGGATTACTAACCAATGACATTTCAGGATAGTTAAAATCTTGAGCCAAAGTATTTAGAAGCAAAAATATAACAACTCTTAATAGTGCGTTGGTTAAATTTAGCACAAAACCGACAGCAAGGCACGTTGTGGTCAGGGCCTAGGCAAGGAATACAGTACAAATGAAAATCCTTAGGAGGTATTTGCTTTCCTCAAGTAATACAATTATTAACTTTTACTGACATCGTTAAGGAGGAAGAAAAAGTTTCCCCAACGAGGTACTTAGCTTTAGTTTGAAGACTTCGGTTCTGTAACTCGAAAACAAAAATTTCAGGAGTCGGCCGACCAGCACTTGCAAACTTCTTCTGCTTCAGGCACCGTGCGGCAAGAAAGACTGATTAAAATGCTGTCAGCTGCATGTTTTATACCCCTGACATCATGGACCCATGCAGGACCCAAGACTTTGTTATTCAGGCCGACTGAGGGCAACCTGCCAGCAGATTATCCAAATGTAATGACTGCAACAGTGAAACACGAAGAACATCAGGAAATGACCAAAAAAGGTGGAAGGAGGGAGGGAAACCAGAATTGCAACAGTGAACACTCGAACATCTACATTTATGGTAAGTGTACACAACTGTACTATGTTCATCATGTTTCACTGTTGCAGTCCTAACCAATAGGTTGATTACCAACGCCCAGAGAAAAGGGAGGAGGCACCAACAGAATCAAGGATTGGAGAGAATACCCTGCAGAACAGCAGTGGCAAACCCTGCCCTGGCTCTAAAAAAACAAAGGCAAATTATAATGCTTTGTGAAAGTGTGAACAGAAGATCATGTGGCAGCCTCTAAAATGTCTTTAGTAGGGACACCCCTTAAAAAGGCTGCAGAAGTGGAAGCTGCTCTTGTGGAGTGGGTCCTAACCCCTTGAGGAGGAACCCTGCCATGAAAGGAATAACAGAAAGTAATACAATGTGCAATCCACTTAGAAATGGTTTGCTTAGAGATAGCTTTGCCATGAGCTCCAGGGGCAAAACTGACCAATAACTGTGCTGATTTCCAAAGGTCTTTAGTCCTGTCCAGGTAAAACTTGAGCTGTCTGTGCACATCAAGAGAATGCAGGATCCTTTCACCTCTATTTCAAGGATTAGGGAAGAAAGTAGGAAGGTGTATGGACTGATTAAGAGTCGGGCTAGAAACCACCTTAGGCATAAAAGAGGGGCTGGTTCTCAGAGAGACATAATCTGCATAGAAAATAAGAAAAGGCTCCACAGCCATCAAAGCTTGCAGCTCCGAAACCCTCCTTGCTGAAGTTACAGCCAAAAGGAAGGCAGTCTTCCAAGACAGAAACTTTAAATCTGCAGTGGCAGCTGGCTCAAAAGGAGGAAGAGCGAGTTTCTCTAGAACAAAATTAAGATCCCAGGCTGGAGTAGGCACCCTTCTGGGAGGTTTTAAGTTGGAAGCACCTCTGAGAAACATTTTCATCAGGGGATGAGAGGAAAAATGGGTTGCTCAAAAGAACAATGACCAGAAATGGCTGAAGCATGGATCTTGATAGAGGAAAATGAAAGACCACCCTGAAGCAAATCAGTCAAGTACTCCAGGATCAGAGGAAGAGTAGCTGAGAAGATTCCCCTTTAGTCTGCATCCAATGAGAGAATCTTTCCCACTTGCCAGCGTAGGACTTCCTAGTGCTAGGCCTCCTGACCTCCTGAAGTACATTAACCACCTGCTGGGAAAGGGAAGAAGAAATGGATTGATTCATACAATGAGCCATGCTGCCAAATGGAGAGACTGAAGATGAGGATGTAGAATGTTTCCCCCTTCCTGAACCAAAAGATCTGGTTTCAGAGGAAGACGCCAAGGAGGAAATTGGGAGAGACTGCGAAGCAGTGGATACCAATGCTGTCTGGGCCAGTCTGGAGCTATGAGAATAGTCCTTGGTCTTTCGTTCCTTATCTTCAATACTACTCCGGGAAGAAGAGGAAGAGGAGGGAAGGTATAAACTGACAGAAGCGTCTAAGGGAATGACAGAGTATCCACTCTACAGGCCCTGCTGTGATGTTGTCTGGTGCAAAAAAGTGGTAGAAGGTGGTTGTCGGGGGAAGAGAAAAGATCCACCTGAGGAGTGCCCCAACGTTGAATGATGCTGTAAAAGACTGCTCTGTTCAATTGCCATTCGTGAGGATCCAGGGTCTGTCTGCTCAACTGGTCTGCCAAAACACTGAGTCTCCCTGGAAGAAACTGAGCTAGGGGATGCAGGCTTAAGGATGCTGCTATGGACCAGAGAATCATGCTCTGTCTGCACAAGGGGTAAGAATGAGTCTCTCCCTGTTTGTTGATGTACCACATGACTGTGGTGTTTTCTGTCCTGACAAGCAGAGTTCCTGGAGAAAGAAGATGCTTGAAAGCTGGTAAGGCCTGCTGAACTGCCAACAACTCCTTTAGGTTTATGTGCAGGTGCATTTGCTGGGCATTCCAACGTCCCTGTATGCATCTGCCATCCAGGTGAGCTCCCCCAGGCGTAGTCAGATGCATCCGTGGTAAGAACTTGAATGGCAGGAGGTGGGCAAAAAGGTATGCCCTTGTTTTGTAGACAGGCTGTCACCCACCACAGAAACTCTGTCTGCAGACATGGAAGCAGAAGAATTATCAAATCCAGGTCGTGTGTGTGTTGACACCAAAGGTTCTTGAGGTACCACTGCAATTTCCTCATATGCAGTCTTGCATACGGAATCATGAGAATGCAAGAGGCCATGTACCCCAGAGCTTGCATGTATTTCCTTGCAGAGAGCTGGGACAGGCTTGCCAAATCCTTGAAGTAAACTGAAAGAGTTGCCTGCTTCTCCTGGGTGAACTATATCATCTGGGCGGCTGTGTTTAGACTCGCTCCCAGGAATGCTATCTCCTTGGATGGCACCATTTTTGATTTTTCCACGTTGAGAGTGTAACCCAGAGAAGAGTCTTTACAAATTCCAGATCCTTTAACAGCTGTTCTTGAGAATTTGGTTGAATTAGACAGTCGTCCAAGTATGGATAAATCTGAATTTTCTTCTGCCTGCAAAAAGCAATGACTGGAACTAGGCACTTCGTGAAAACTCTGGGAGCAGTAGATAAGCCAAAGGGCAGCACAGAGAATTAATAATGTTGCTTGCCCACACAAACAAAGGTATTGCCTGCAACTTTCCCTGATAAGGATGTGCAGATAAGCTTCTTTGAGATCCAAAGTTACTAGCCAGAAGTCCTTGTCTAACATTGGTAGCAACTGATGCAGAGTGAGCATTTTGAACTTTGGAATTACCAAGAAAGAGTTCGGAATGGGTAGATCTAGGATAGGACGACGGGTGCCTTCATTTTTTGGAACTATGAAAAGTCTGGAAGAGAAGCCCTGGCCTACCTGCTGAGCAGGATCTGTTTTCTACTGCCCCAAGATGTAACAGAGACAAAATCTGCTTTTCTACTTCTGCCCTTTGGTCTGGAGGAGTGGCCGGGAATCCTTTGGGTACTGGAAAGATATGGAAAGAAAACCTGTGACCTAGGGATACAATTCTGACTACCCATTTGTCGTCTGTGATGGTGACCCAGACATTTGCAAAAAAAGGCCAGCCTTCCCCTAAAGGATTCTCCAGGCAAGCAGGAACAGGCAGAAGTTGGACAGAGTCATTGAGAATGTTTGGACTGAGATGTAGGCTTACAACTGCCCGTCATGGAAGTGGAAGTATGCCAACACTTAGACCTTTGAGGGATAGCCACCTGCCCCCTAGAAAATTTGTAACCTCTAGTCCTAGAGAAGTTCTGTCTGCTGGTATCAAGAAACATTCAACTCTTAGAAGGGTAATTCCTGCTGAAACGAGGAGGTTGAACTTGCAGAAAGTCTTTAACTGTTTGCATAGACTTGGCCTTTTACTCCATCTTTTTGAGCACTTCCTGTGCTTTGCTGCCAAAAAGACTGTCCTTATGTAAAAGTACATCTAAAAGCTTAGACTTGACAGGCTCTTGAAGGGGCTGCTCCCTGAGCCAAGCATGCCTTCTGAGAACAGATCCAGTAGCAGTAGCCCTGCAGGAGCCTTCTAGAATGTCAAAATCACAATGTAAAGAATGTTTACTGACAAGACTGGCAGAATTCAGCAAATCCTGCATATCCTTACTCTCTGCCAAAAGAGGCACACTTGCAATCTTTGACTTAATAGCCTCCAAGGTGTCCTGCTGATACTTAAGCATATGAAAAAGGCAATTAGTAGACTTAATAGCAAGAGTGGCAGAGGTATAAACTTTTTTACCCCACCTCGCTAGGTTCCTAGATTCCCTGTCGGAAGGAACAGGATTCTTGGTAACAGTGGCTTTAACTCCTTTAGGCCCTTGAGAAATAACCTCTGGGTCAGCTAGCGGATTCCTAAAACAAAACAAATAGAATCAGGGACTCTAAAGTACCTGTCAGGTTTCCTGGGAGCAGGAGGAACTGAACTTGGAGTCAAGGAATTTTCCAGAAAAACATCAACCACTCCCAACAATGGAGGAATAGCCAGAGGCTTATGCCGAGGCAAATCCAAAAACTCCCTGATCCTTTTCTTAGATTGGGGATAATCCTGACTTTCCCATTTAAAATGCTCCCTGAGAGTATTCAAAGTATCACCAAGAGAGAAATCCTCTGGAGGAGAAGCAGAAGGAATGGATTCCTCTGCATCTGAATCTTCAAAAGGAGATAAAGACCTGAGAAACTTCCTCTTCATCAGCAGAAATGCTAGAAGTATCAGAACAGAAGTAAGACAAAGCCTCAGGAGAAACATCCCTACCACTTTTTGAAGGGGGAGGCTGTGAACGCCTAATAAAAGTCAAAAGGTCATCAGCCATTTAACCATTTGAGAATGAGGGGAACAAAAGGAAACTGGAGCCTCTTTCTTCACAGGATTACAACTGGAAGATTTACCTGCAAGTCTGAAGGACTCGGTAGGCCTGGCAACCACCGTAGTTGCAGAGGTTGTTGGTATGAGCTTGCTGTCCGAATGAACAGAGGCCTCGGCCACTGGAGCCAGCTTAGCTGCTCCGGATCCAGCTGAAGAGGCAACAGGCAGAAGGTCAGAAGACAAATTGGAAGCTGGAGGGACTCTGAAATGGTATCACCCGAGGCCTGCGGTTGAAAATCCACAGACTGCAGGGGCTGCAAAGGCACCTCACTGTTTACCGCAGGACTGACGACCAACTTATCATCTGAAGACTTGACCTACTGAAGTCTGTCGCGGTCCTTGTCCTTAAACTTCTTAGGGATATCTGAAGCCTGAAGACCAGTGGACGCCATACTGACAAACTTAGGCCACACTCCAAAATGCTTAGCTAAAAGCTTAGCCAGACGACGAACTACGCGGATTAAAGGAAGCACAGAGTCCACAATTAGGAATGTCGTGGTCAAGGCCTAAACAAATACAATAGGAAATCTCTATGGGGAATCTGCTTTCCACAGGTAAGACAATTATTGACTTTTTCTGACATTCGTTAAGGCAAGAAAAGAGGATCCCCAATGGGGTACTTAGTAGTAGTTGACTTCAACTTTGTAGTTGGAAACCAAAAAGGTAAACTGCCGACTGGCACCCGTGCAAAAATGCTTCTGCTTTGGGCTCCGCGGCAAGGAAGTCTGGGGAAGTGACATTGGCTGCCTCCTTTTGTATTAGACGTCCTGATGTCCTTTACAACAGACGACAGCCGATGTCATATTTACTTACCTTTTTATTCTGGCCGATCGAGGGCTACCGGGAGCCGGATAACCCATTCGTTAGGACTGCAACAGTGAAACACTATTAACATCTACAGTTATCCGGCATCTCCCAATTCCCATGGGTGCTGGTTAACTGACAGTTTACTGTACTTATAGTTACCTGTATGGTGGTACTTTTTTGTAGTCTTCTGCCTTTTTTTCATGTTTCAACCAAAAAAAGTTATTGGCTTACATTTTTCTAGTTTGTTCTGGGACCTTAGTTTTGTAGCTTCATTTGCAATTATGGGAAGAAAATGAATAACTGTTAGATCTTAGCAATGATTATACATTATAATGACTGCAATTTATCTCCAAAAGTAGAATTAATTGAACAAGATAGCACTTGCATCTTGAACCCTGTTTGGGCTTTAGTCTTGTAGTTTCATTATAAGTTGTAGCAGAACTGTGACCTACTACCAGATTTGAGCCTCACTGTTATTTATTCCTGCATTTTTTCAATAAACAGTGATGGTGGTAAATTTGCATATAGTCTGGTGCCTTAGACTGTGGTAGAACTGCAGCAGTGGGAGCACTGTAAATTCTGCTCCAGGACTGCTGCTTCAGTGCTTTTACGGGTGCTTATACTCCAGTTTTGCAGCTAGACTCTTACATTCTGCTTATCATTTACCTGCTTAAAGTTGAATTCCGCGCTATACTGTACCCTTGTTGTGAGAATCTGCTCCAGCTCCTATTGAAACATTAAGCTAAAGGTTCTGAAATTCTAACCTACCTGGGGTCACTGACCTGCAGATCAGTCATTGGACTAGACCGCCAAATTGATTTTATCTGATTGGATCCCACTCTAACTATCCTGCTTCTTACAGCTGTCCCTCTCTGACTTCCAAAGTCTCTCCTTTCCCTCTTTCATTGCTATTGCCTATTGTGTAAGCTATTTAAGTACTTTTCCTATCCACTGTTTTCCACAGCTCCATAATAATGAGTGCCCACACAGCAAACCAGTATTGCTCTTGAGTAAACCTCCTTTACTACAAATTGTCTTCTGTTCATTTTTCAAGAGCTCCCATTTGTTTGGAGCCCTCACCATACTCAGTGGGTCCTGAATTAATCATGCTCCACCCTTGGCAGATAAGAGATTTATTTTATTTTGCACTTTAACTGTTTTAGAGTGTGACTGCTTTATTTGTTGATTTTGAACTTTAAATAATTTTAAAGGTCCCTAATACTTGAAATGACCTTGTCTAGGTAGCTTGTTTAATTTGTTTTGTTGCATTACACTCTTAAGCCATCTTTTTTGTGTTTTTACATTAAGTGGACTAGGTCATCTTATGCCAGTAGATGGTGGTGGCCTGGCTTCACATGAAAACGCACAAAAAACTAAGTGTAGTCATTTTTGTTTGCCAGAGGGCTTAGAAATCAGTTTCATGTGTTTTAAGTGCCTATATAAAATTTGGCTTATTTACGTCCCACTGTCCATCGTGTAGAGGTGATTAGTAGTGCCCTGCATTCCTGTATAGATGCAGACACCTAAAAACAAAATTTTCCATACAAAACCTCCAAAAATGTACCTGTAAATCTGACTTCCAAAGTAAAAATGGTAACCTGACTTCCACAGTCCCTTCCCTCCCTTCTTTCACTGCTATTGTCTACTGCGTAAGCTATTAAAGTACTTTTTAAGTATTTACTTTAAGTGTAGAGCAACTATCTTGCGTGTCAAGTAGCACAGAGCAGTTAGTTTTGACTGTTGAGGAGCACTGCCCCTTAACTTTAGTATTACATAGCATAGTCTAATCTCTAGCCCCAAAAGCACACAATCAGCCTACTATTAACCCCTCTTGCACCACACCCTTGAAGCTCATTCAGTAAAAGGACCTGACATCATGGATATGCACTTCCCCAGTTTCTCTGCAGCCATTTTGGTGGATATGGGTATATTGAGATAATGTAACAACTAATGTTCACAGACAAATATTTAAACCTCAAAGAAACAAATAAAGTATGCAAGAAATGTATATACACAATGTCTCTGGAGGCAAAACTCCCACATAAAAACACTCATAACAATCTGGTTGTCAGAAACACACATTACACCTACCACTCATAGTATGCCTCACATATAGACCTACTTGTGTTGAGGCACTTAAATGCAAACTTCCCGAAACCCAAAGACATCCCAGACGTTTCACCTGTAAAAGTTATTCTTAGGAAACCAGAAAGCACACAAAAGAAACAACTACCACTATATGTAAGGCCAAACTGACTAGAGCCTCAACTACCAAGGTCATAAGGCAAACCAATAACTACCCAAGACTCTAGTTAGAGGGGACTCCCATGTATGACATACTGATGTCACAGTCACTGGGTTAAACAAGGAGAAAATAACTGTTATTTGTGTATTAGGGGCCAGGATCCATCAAGTTATGCATGCACTCAAGTAACTGCTCCTTGACTACTAGTATGATTCAGTCACAAGTCCATGTAGGTGTAAATAACCTGAGACATGAAGGAAGACACGGAGCTCTGAAACTGTGTATCACAGACTAGTATGTGCCTAGCACTGTGCAGCATTCCACCTTTACCAAGGATAATGCCTGGTACTCAAGAGATATACGGGAGAATGCTACCCCCCCCCCCCAACTGTCATGCTTTCTCTATTAAGGTCAGACCACAAAGCAGTTTCCCTAAAAATAAGGATCAGTTCTGTAATCCCAACAAACCATGGGAACAGTTAGAAACTACTCAAAGGCAAACTATCTTTTAAGTGATAACATGTCAAAAATTTCAAACTCCTCGAAACCCAGATAACAGTCTATGCGGAATTATTCACAAAAGCTCTGTACAATCATGTTAATGACTGCATAGTCTCTGTTGTACCTACAAGAAATAAGCCCAAAACTAACTCAAAAACAAACTACCCTGGTATAATCAAGATGACACAGGTTGTAGAACAAAAGAAAAAAAATCATAGCTAAAATTAGGAAGTGTAATACCAAAAAAGATAAAAATTGTCGATTCAGTTTGAAGAGAAGGTTAAGAGGCCTAATTAAGCCCAACAGAACAAATTTTGAGGTAAACATAGCATCTGAGGCCAAGGACAACCATAAGGCTTTTTTTTAGCTATGTCCAAAATCTCAAAGGCAGCACACAACAGTTTGCTGATCTGCTGGTAAATGGAGCCAGGTTCACAGACTGTAGAGATGTAGAAAATCTTCTGGCTGACAAATTCAGCTCCAAATTTACTCCTCCACCCCCACCCAAGAAATACAATCTAACATAACTCCTCCAAATATCAGTAGGGAGCAGGTATTAGATGCACTCTGCAATGCCAATAAGACATCTTCATTGGACTCTGATAATATCCCAGAATGCCTCCTAAACAGCTTGAAATTTGCACTATCAGGGTTACTGGTGTCATTCTACCACAGCCTCTGCACAGGCTTCGTGCCATGTGAATGGAAGACTACAGTAACAGGGAACTAAACACCTATCAATCTGACTAGTCTCATATGTAAACCCAAGGAAAGAATTATCATGGAAATGATTAACAATGACTTTCAGACACTGGACTCAACCCAGTTTGCTTTTGCCAAAGGCAGTTCATGCCTCCTAAGGGCAAAATCGTGCATACTGCCTGCCTTGACCTAGCTTCGGCATTTGATACACTACTTCATTCTGGCGAACTCATGAAATTAGGCATAAACCCTTATTTAACTCATTGGAGAGCCAGCTAGCTCACAGACAGGACCAAGGAAGTTAGGACTGGAGTCCCCACCTCCACAAAAACAGGATGGTCACTAGTGGAGTCCCGAGGGCTCTGTGTTAGATCAGTTCTTCTTTGGCAGCTATACTATGGAAGTCCAGGCTAAAGTCAAGGGCCTCTGGCTTAAAAGTTTGCAGATGATTGCAAGCTAGAATGAATCCTACAAAAAAAAAAATGCTAACTTCTTACAGGAATGTCTAACAGACAAATGACTGGCGCCAAAGCCATGGCTTAAAACTCAGTGCCAATAACTGCTTAATTGTACCTTTTGGGAAGTTGGCCACCCAGGGAAGATACCTCGGTGATAAAACTGCCCTAAAAGTAGACACACAAGCCAGACATCTGGAGACTTATGTTGATAGTAAACAGGCTTTCAACCAACATGTGTCCAAGGTAGTAAGAAAATCATTCTATGTCACTCAACTTATGGCATCTATGTCCAGGGAAGTCATCGTGCCACTGTATTCAGCCTTCATCCGACCCATCATAGACTACAATTCCCCCCTTCGGTATTTACGAGACAAGGCACATGTAACAAATGGAATGTCCATAAAGGTTCTTCACAAAAAGAATACAGAGTGTAAAAAAACAATGTCCTCCACAGATTGCCTCAAAGCCCCATCTCTAAACTCTGTTTCGTACAGACTGCTGAGAATCTATTTAAGCCAGGCATACAAGATATCCTTGGATCCCACTCTAAATGACCTTTTGCATATCCGGAAAATAATCACCATCAGAACTACTTAATTTAAGGATTTAAACTTTGCTTGTGACTTAAACAGGGCTTGTCCGAGGGACAGGTATGTTTCAGAGAACCCCCATTCTCTGGAAAAGTATTCTCATCCATGTGAGGCACAGCTCTTCCCTAATGCTTTTCAAGTGCAACCTGGGCCACTTGATGGGAAATCAGAAATTCACACTTGGTCTGACACTTATGTCTCTGATGGACAGAGGCAGCCATTAAAGCATACACTCCTTAAAATAACCTCCAAGGCACAACAGCTCGTTGGATACACCTGGGTTGCATGGCTAAGCTTATAAAGGCCCCAGTAGTCATTAGCCATTCACTCAGTCAACAAATGTAGCATAAAATACATAACAGAATAAATTATGCACCATTTTCTTGTACTAGTGAACCTGTACATGTTTTCCCTTGATGCTACATAATACAGGATGCATCACTAGGTCCTTTAGACTGTGGCTATGTAGCCAGTATTGGTTTATTTTGACTGTGCATTCCAGACAAGGCAAGCAAAAAACAGGGGCTTTGAAACATTAACTGGCTTCTTCCTGAGTTAAGTACAGCTACTACAGATTACTAATCTCAAAAATAAGTGAAACATATATATGCAACGTCTCTTTTCTGGCTAACTACAAGACGTTATTTATAATGCATCATTTCCCTTAAAACAGACCAAGTATGAAGTTCTTCATGAATATCTACAAGTTTCCATGGAAATTCATGTTATGGAGTATGTGTAGCTATTTTACTTCACAATTACTATAATGCATAGCCATTTTTCCGAACAAAATAACCTGTATGTCATGTCTTACTGCCAACATTACGTAAATAAAAAAAATAAATAAATTTACCTTTTGAAGACTAGTAGGGTTCAATTGTGTTTTATCTATTATTTTCACTGCCACCTAAAAAAAAAATATTTAACTGTTACTAAAAAACTAGTGTTGCATTTATAGCAAATTTGTACCACACTTGCTGTAGTTATTGCACAGAAGTCTTTCACATACTACATGCATTCAATATAGTCATTTTAAAATAGTATTTAACAATCTTCCGCATAACCTGTAAATTTAATACATGATAAATATGCTAGAATCTTTTACTAGAAACAAAAAACTCTTTAAAACAGAAAGTTCATCAAAACAGCAGACATTTTTAAAATTCATATAACCAAGTTGGACCAGGTCAGGCCACCAAGAATAAGGATTTGACAGAGTATTTACAAAGTATGAGCTTCAATTAGTATCCCTTTCTAAAATAGTAATTAAACAGTTAAGTGATTCATACATATTTACAGATATCCTCTAAACACCAAAAATATTTACTGAAACAGCATCCTCCAAGAGGACTGCAGATGGCACAAGATCACTAAATAAATTGTACAAAGTAAAGAAAAAATATTAACTGATGACAGAGCAAGACTGAATCAAGTACTGCATTAGTCTATCAAAAAACTGGCAAATAGGAAGGAATTCCTGCATAAGGGGTAGTTGTGGAATCTTGTACAAAAACAGATAAATGACTTGCACAGCATTTTAAAGAAGAATACAAAAGAGAATAAGGATTACCTCATGGTATGGTCGGAAAAGAAAACAATCTAACCTGGGAGTCTAAATACTAATCTCTAAATTGATATTTAAAAAAAAATCTTAAAGGAAACATGAAATAAGTAGCATGTTATACTACTCAAACCTATGCTGACAAAGAGTAAAGAACGAAGGACTACTGTAATATGAAACATTTGGATCAACCATTCACAATGCCACAATTCAAATTACATGGACTTCAAAAAATCAGTCAAGATTACTTTAGGTTGCATGGAAGAGAAACCTGTCCTTTACCAACAGATGTTTCAAAGGGGTCTGGTCTTGGGCCACCTTGTATCCTTACTTTTTATTAACAACTTCATTCATTTATGGAAATGGTTAATCCATAACAAATTGTCAGTTAATATCTATAAAACAAATTTGTTTGGTACTCATGACACACATCAAAATATCGCAAACTAGGTTACTGACCATTCTTTGGCTATACATTACCTATGACCACTTCACAAAAGCCCTTACTTATGTATTTGCTAACGAGGGTAAAACACTGATCCATGTGGACCATTTTTAGACTGGCCAGGGTTCACAAAACAAAAATGTTCAGAAGAAAGTGGTAATAATACGAAAATAAATTACAAACTTAACATTTAATTACAGTGTTTTGAGCATGAAGGGAATACAGAGGTATCCTAACAGTAAACAGCTTCAGAATTTTTATGGGGAAAATTACAGTTAAGAGGTTGAGTAAAACAATTACTCTGAGGAGGCAGGAATATAGAGACGTAAAGATGTACGATGAGTAATGGTAGGAGACAAATAGGTGGAGTAAGCTAAAGAGGGGAAAGAAATATTAGCAGTAAGTCCACTGAGTGAATAATGTGCTTGTTCGAACTGTACTCTAAATGTGCCACATAAGTATCCTCTGATTATGCAATTGTTCTAGTCTGGAAGCATTTACCATGTACCTGTTTGAAAATATACTCTTCAGTCAATTCGGAATTTTTTGAAACAAACTATTAGCTTTGACGTGGGATGGGGTCCCATACTCTGGAGGTCAGGAAAGAAAAAAAAAAGTGTTTGGTGCACTTCATATTAGTTTGTGGGTTGTGTACGTTAGGACTAGATCTTGAAACACCTTAAGCTGTAAGGTGGTAGAATGCTTTCTATGATTCTATTTGAAAAGTAGGGAAAGGATTCCACATTAATAATCTTAAGACATCACAGAACCAAGCAGGATGGGAGTTATTCGGGGGGGGGGGGGGTTCTTGCCTTAAAGAGATAGCAAAGAACCTGAAAATATTGTTTGAAGTCAAGGGAGATTCTTTTTGAAGTCAGAGGCAACCAAGAAGAAGCAATATTTTAATTGTGGTAGTAGGACTCACTTCCCTATTGCTGATTAGCCTGTGAGGAAGAAAAGTGAGAGGTGTTTCTAGACCAGATGGGCATCTTGCTTACTTCTGACTTGGTAAGTTGAATGCGACATTGAAAATAGAACATAGGATCTAGCCAGATTCCCAGACATCTTAGGTTTTGAAGTCAGATTCCAAAATATCTGTAGTTTTAAACTGCAGACCCCCAATATTTAGGAATAATATTGAATTCCCAGCCCTTCCTTTACTATACTTAAAAAAACTAGCAGCCAATAAAATTTCACATCAGCTCAGCATAGTTCTCAATATATTTATAAATTTAAAGATACTTAATAGGCTACTGACCTGTAAGGCTCTTTAGAAGCCTAGTCTTACATTCCCATGGCAGTTTTTAGCCCTTAAGTTTTGCATACAAAACTTAGAGATGGGCCAAATACTAATATGTTGCAATATTTACATGCTTTCCCTATTCATTAATGACAGGGGTGCCAACCATCCATTCATCTGAATTACCTTTCAACATCTTTATGTGGAGCGGTAGACGGTTCCACAGAAGTGATAGTCTCTGTGATAACCTTATCCTTACTTTGCAAAAAGAGACCGAGATCCCTTGAGTGGGTGTTCAATGATATCACTGGATTAGCAAATGTTTAACAGGTTTGACAGTATAGGGTCTGTTGAAACTCTAGACACAAGGCAGAGGTCCTCTGTCAGTAGCTTGTATTATCCTGAGAGGAGGAACAAGGTTTTGGGATAGTCTGTAAAGATTTTAAGACTTAGGCCCTGCTGTGGTCACTCCAGTTGTGACAAGGATTTGGACATGTAGATACTTAAAGGGCCATTACTCAATCAGCCTAACTAGTGCAGAGTACAGTGAAACAATTACATTCCTGGATCCGGACACAAGATCTTTAGATATATGCTGTGCAATAAAACAAGGACTTCCTTACAACAATGGATATATGGTGATCAAAAGGACAGTTCACTGACAACATAGGCTCATGGATCCCTAATTAATGGATCAATTTCCAGGGGTGTGTTGTCAATGAGATACTTACAAGGGGAACCATGCTGGTCAAAAGGTACAATTATATACTTCTTAGCATTTAGTTTTAATCCATGGTTTTCTCACCAGCTATTTTGATTAGACAGGGCCTCAAATAATATTAGGGTCTTCAGGGGAATTTATAATGGCACCAAGTTATGCAAACTTGGTCAGCCACAGATCTTTAACATTAGCTTCGACCTCCAAGGCAAATGTCAAAGAGGAGTGGCCCAAGGTCTGAACCCTGGGGCACATAGCTAATGACAAGTCTTTTTGGAGATCTTTGTTCAGGAATAAAGAACAAAGCCAAATATAACTGGGGAACAAAGGCCCAAATAAGGGCTATTTTAAATATTACTTTAATTCACTTTAAAAGTTAATAGAACAACTGATTTTACATAAACATGTATTTTCTGGGCAATGAAAAGTTTAAAACTCTAATGTCTGGTATTATTGACCGACTAATCCTAGTGATTTCCCAGACAAATCAAAAAATAAATGAAAATGCATTCAAAAATATGAGGCAAAAATCAGGAATATAGAGCTCAGAGCTGCTGAAAGACTATCTAATCATCTTAGCCTTGAAGACAGACATGGCATTTGTTCTTAATGTTTTATTCCCACAGTTTGAATATAGTGCTCCTATCATCTCCTCTTCACTCTACTCAATACCAATTTGCTCCATACTGTAGAATATAAATTTATTAATCTGAACAAATGTTTACAGAAAGATCACTATCCCCTTGTTAAAACTAGGCTTTCTCAAAGAGAACAGTTTGATTCACTAAGACAAGTTACCCTATTTTCACTGCCTAACTACAGATGAAGTACTCTCAACGGGCTGCACCCACCCCCCGGAATGCTATGCCTGGTTATTAAAAAATACTAATGGCTTAACTAGCTTAACTATGCAAGAAAAAAATCAAGTCACAACTTGAAAATGAATGCATAAGCAACTCTTTTAGGGATGCTGGATAATCCAGCTGCTTAACTACATAAGAGTTGGTCCTAGACAATTTGCACTTCACAAAACCTCTTTAATCCCACATGGAAGGAAACAAGATTAAGCGTAACTTGACCACTTCCCAAGGAGGTTGTTTGTTGACCAAAACTCTTATGCCAAAAGTATCAAGCTAATACAAAGAACAGAGAAACAAACGAAAGGAAAAAAAATTCCAAAATGCCTTCTGTCTTCAAGGCATGACTGCCTATCTGAAAAAAAAAAACTGTCAGCAGGACAAAAGCTCTCTCTTGCAGAAGAAAGGCATGATGTGGGGGTTTCAGAATGAATGAATAATGAAAGTGGGAGTCAATTAAAATATACTGTCCAGAACACAGAAAAATAAAATGCTCAGGAAAGCATCAATTTAGAAAGGAAAGAAAGCCAAAAATCTGTATAAATAAGCATGTGAAGAAAAGTTCCAGGAGTAAGACAAGCATAAAACTCAATAGCTTCTGATGTCCAATAGCAAACAAAAAAGGCATCAAGCAACAAATGAAGTACAAGAGTATAAAACATTGCTACTGACCAGCCAAAAACAGAAAAGAACTTAACAGCTCTGACTTTTGGTATGGTAAACTAGCTTGCAACTAAGAAGAGAGCTCTCCCAAAAAAATGGGCATACTAAAAACTAAAGATCCAGTATCTCAAATTGCTGACTGAAAAACTGCCTTAAGACAATACAGTACAATTCCTAACAAGAATTATACTGGGGGGGGACGGGACAAAATGACAAATAGAGTAGAATGCACTCCCACTGGAAACCAAAACCACATGGCAGAAAACCCCAAACCCTCAGATTAGACTCAAGTCATCTGTGGAGATGAGAAGCATTACCTTAAACAGCACAAATGCACAAACTACACTTAAAATCAGCAGCATGTTGGACTACATTATAAATATAAATGTTGTTGTGTCTTTCGGCTTTTCCCGGTTAGGGGTCGCCACAGCAGAACTCCGGTCCGCTAATGATTGGCAGTTGATTTTTACGTACCGGCTTGCCAGGCCTGACGCACAACCTTCAATGAAGGTACGCCCATTCACGCATGTCTCCACGCAGAAGATGCTCTAGCTGAGAATCGAACCGGATAGCGTCTTACTGTGAGGCGACAACGCTACCGCAGTACCACCACCGCAGGTTACATATAAATGTAAATAAGTAGGGAAAAAAATAGCAGCAGCACTAACGTAGCATTGAGGGTGGATAAAAAGGCACAAGAAAGGATAAGAAATGGCTGAAGACAGTTGAATGTGAAGCCAGAGAGATTAGATTCAAATTAACAGAACTGCAGAATCACACCAGAAGACAAAATCTAAGATTTACAATTACAGAGAAGGCAGAAGGATCTAACCAAGACATTTATGGTGGAGTGTACTAGTACATAGACTGGAATATCTCATTCAGAGATGCAGACAGGAGGGTACGAGAATATATGCTTCATTCAGAACCATTAGAAATTTGCCAAGACCAGCCCTGGTTAAAATGCAGACATTCAGACAAAAGAAAGTGCTCTAAAAAATCACTGGTAGAAAGGGATTGTGTAAAAGCTGGGAGATCCATAAATCTATGTGGCTGACAATTACTCATTACAAACAAGAGACTGGATAAGTAGATTCATTCCTGTACTAAGGAAATGTAATCAACTTGGCTTGACATTTAAGCTGCTGTATCTAGCAGTACTAGAGGCATTTAATTGTACAGAGATTAACACCTACATGGATGCAGATCAGGCTACTGAGGAGTTTAATATAATGCTGAAGGAGTAATCCCATCGACTGAGTAGTGAGGAGGACTGCAATAAACAACTTGATTTTTTCCCAAGAGAGTAAACAGACAAGCAATCCTCACAAAATTTTTCAGGGAACAATGCTTGACACAGAGAAATCTCAAGAGAGTAAAAAATTCAGCCTGACACAGCAGATCTCCCCACAGTCTGACAAAATACTGTTGGAGATAACAGAGATGTTGCACAGATAT
Source organism: Protopterus annectens (assembly GCF_019279795.1). NCBI lineage: Eukaryota > Metazoa > Chordata > Ceratodontiformes > Protopteridae > Protopterus > Protopterus annectens. The sequence continues at coordinate 595,935,871 of NC_056725.1, read as the reverse complement.
AAAAAGGAATAAATCAGACTGCTGTCTAGTTTCTTTACACATGCACACACATACATGTATGCATATATGGGTTTAATTAAAATGATCTAAAGACACTAATATCTAAACACTTAAAATCGACAAAAAAAATCTAAACTCAAAATATCAATACTGAAGTTACACAAAGGAAGAATTTATACCCTTTCTCCACTGTTGTGCAACCTCAGAATTGGCATACAGTGGACATAAAAAGTGTACATACCCCTGTTAAAATGCCAGGTTTTTGTGCTATACAAAAATGAGATCACAGTAAATCATTTCAAAACTTTTCCCACCTTTAATGTGACCTATAACCTGTACAATTCAATTAAAAAACAAATCTGTTAGGGGAAAAAATATGTTGTTGTGTCTTTCGGCTTTTCCCAGTTAGGGGTCGCCACAGTGGAACTCCAGTCCGCTAATGATTGGCAGTAGATTTTTACGTGCTGGCTTGCTGGGCCTAACGCACAACCTTCAACGAAGGAACACCCATTCACGCATGTCGCCACACAGAAGACGCTTTAACTGAGAATCGAACGGGCAACGTCTAACTGTGAGGCGACAATGCTACCGCAGCACCATCACCGCAGTCTTGTTACGGGACAAAATATAAAAAAATAAAAAACGTACAATAAGCTGGTTGCATGAGTGTGCACACCCTTAAACTAATACTTTGTTGACGCACCTTTTGATTTAATTACAGCATTCAGTCTTCTTGGGTAGGAGTCTATCAGCATGGCACATCTTGACTTGGCAATATTTGCCTAACTCTTCCTTGCAAAAGCACTCCAAATCTGTCAGAATGCAAGAGCATCTCTTGCGCACAGCCCTCTTCAGGTCACCCCACAGATTTTCTATTGGATTTAGGTTTAGGCTCTGGCTGGGCGATTTCAAAACTTTAATCTTCTTCTGGTGAAGCCATTCTTTTGTTGATTTGGATGTATGCTTGGGGTCACTGTCGAGTTGAAAGGTGAAACTCTTCATCTTCAGCTTTCTAGCAGACGCCTGAAGGTTTTAGGCCAAAAGTCAATGGTATTTGGAGCTGTTCATAATTCCCTCCACCTTGACTAAACCCCCAGTTCCAAGTGAAGAAAAGCAACTGCAAAGCACGATACTGACACCACCATATGCTTCACCGTGGGGATGGTGCTCTTTTGGTGATGCAAAATGTTGTTTTTGCGCCAAACGTACCTTTTGGAATTTTGGCAAAAAAGTTCAACCTTGGTCTCATCAGACCACAACACATTTTCTCCACATGCTTTTGGGAGACAATGTACTGTTTTGCAAATTTTAGCCAGGCCTGGATACTTTTCTGTGCAAGAAAAGGCTTCTGACTTGCAACCTTACTCCATAGTCCAGACATAGGGAGAATACGGGAGATCGTCACATGTAGTACACAACTAGTACTTGCCAGAAATTCCTGCACAGCTCCTTCAGTGTTGCTCTAGGTCTCTTGGCAGCCTCCTTGACCAGTTTTCGTTTTGTCTTTTCATCAGTTTTGGAGGGATATCCAGTCCTTTGCAACATCACTGTTGCCCCATATTTTCTCCACTTTTTGATGACTATCTTCACTGCATTCCATGGTACATCCAATGCTGTGGAAATTGTTTTATTCCTTTCGATGCTTTGTAAGATCTCTGCGAATCACTGCTTTTGCTGTAGCAGGCAACTGAGTTAATGTCAGGAAAATCCTACTAGGACAGCTGAACTTTATTTGGGGTTAATCAGAGTCTCTAATTGACAGCAGGTGTGTACCCAAGAAGACTGAATGCTGCAATTAAATCAAAAGGTGTTTCAACAAAGTATTAGTTTAAAAGTGTGCACACTTATGCAACCAGCTTATTGTACTTTTTTTTATTTTCCCCCAACAGATTTGTTTGTTTCTCAATTGAATTGTACAGGTTATGGGTCACATTAAAGGTGGGAAAAGTTTTGAAATGATTTACTGTGGTCTCATTTTTTATACCACAAAAATCTGGCTTTTTAACAGGGGTGTGTACATTTTTTATATCCACTGTATACAATTACTAGGGGGGGTGGGAAGTTTAGATTTTTTTTGTCAATATTAAAATGTTTAGATATTAGTGTGTTTAGATCACATTAAGTATACCTATGTATGTATATTTTATCTAGATATATATATATATATATATATATATATATATATATATTATGTATATGACACCAAACTACCAAACACACTTTTTACTACGTTTCTGCAGAAGGGCATGATACAGTGGGGTTAGGAAATTAACTTTTCCCATTTGGAGTTGGTATATTTACATATTATATGTATATGTATATATATATATATATATATATATATATATATATATATATATATACATACACACATACACACACACACATACATATTTAGGTGGAAGAAAAGAAGATGAACATATTTCTTTTCAATTTGCTCTGTCTTGAATGAACATATCCATATGTATATATTATATATATACACACACACACACACACACACACATACATAGGGGGAAGAAAAGAAGATGAACATATTTCTTATCAATGTGCTCTGTCTTGAATGAACATATCCATTCAGAGAAGTGAATGGTAGGACCTTTATTTATATAATGTTTATACACTAGAAGTTAAAAAAAAAAAAAAAAAAAGCAAGAAAGGATTTTATTAAAATACAATCACAGCCTAGAGAGCAGTTGTACCCTTGTATATGACGGGACATGGTGGTAGAAATTATGTGATCATAAAAGCAGAGAATCCAGCAATCAATATTAATTTTGCCAGCATAACTCTTACTCCATTTATATCTTATAACAGGACAGTAATTGAAATTTAAGATGTCAGTTCAACTGTAGCCATGAAAACAGAGAAAACATTTAAGAACTGTAAATTAACAACCAATAAGTAATCATACTGGACCACACTCTTCAATAGCCTCAGTAAGCACTGCCACTGTTCTGAAAAGGAAAGGAGTGGGGTTGGTCCAGGAGGTGTAAACAGCTTAAATGTACGTTTGTTTTATTGCCTCTCAAAAAGAACGCCCTAATGATGTAAACACTTGTATATGGTGGTGCCACTAGGCAGTGATTTTTCAATTCCAAACAAGGGACCTGAACAGCTCCTTCAAACTCACATGCAAGCTCGAGATTCCAATTTCAGTTGCCAAGTAGAAAAGCATGTACTGAAAGTGAAAAAGTTTAAGATGAATGGATGGCAGAACTTATGATGACAGACTAATAATATAACATGCAAAATAAAACGTACAGGTGGGAGAAGAGAAAACAGGTATAGCAAGTAACAGTGCACAATTAATGTGATGTACATTTACTCCTACATTTTCTTGTTTTTCCCCTCTCTTTTCTTCTTGATGTGTTTTCATTTGAGGCATCAACTCTTAAAGGGAAGGGCAAATATTACTACAGGTCTACAAAGACTAGAATAAGGAGAAGGAGATTACACAAAACTATTCTCAGGATACACAGGTTAATGACAAACTCAAATGTGTGGTAGGTATGATTACTCCTAAAAAAGAACTAGAACAAAAAATGATTTCTGTATATAGTTATAAAGGTTGTAAATACTTTTTTTTCTTGGGGGTTGTGTTTTGTTCAATGAAGTGGAAAAAATAAAAGTTTCATACAGTGGATACATGCAAGGAATGTATGACAGCAGGCAGCACACCAGATTACAAAGTGCTGTATAGGCAAATTCTATTAGTCTTAAGAGAAATGGAGAAAAAGTAGACAAATAATTAAAATATTTAAATTGATATGCCAATACTCACCATTCTTCATGGAACGTGAATAGCTTAGGAAAGGCAGTAATGCTGAATTTGTATAAAAACCCAGATTGCCTTATTACAGGACATGAAATAAACTGGGGGCACAAAAGAATCATTAGACAATGTGCAAGGGAAGATTTAGTTCAGAATTAGAGGTGAAAGAAAAGGGAGCAATTGTTTTAGTATTCAGACATGATAAAATTAAAATAGTAGAAAAAAGGTGATTTCACAAGGAAAACATGTAATGGTTAGAGATTATCTGGGAGGTAAGAAAATTACACTGGTTAGTTTTGTGCATGCATCTCTCTCTCTCTCTCTCTCTCTATATATATATATATATATATATATATATATATATATATGCATACACATACACACACACACACATATATATATATATATATATATATATATATATATATATATATATATATATAGGTGTAGGACTATTGCATGAAGCTACAATAGTTGAACCCATCATCACCGAACACATTTTAACGAAAGCACTTTTACCCAGAAAGCACTTTTGTTAAAATGTGTCAAAAAAAAAAAAGAAAAAAGTGTTTATGCAGGGGGGGCTATGCCCCCCCTGCACCCCCCATAGTCCCCCCACACCCCCCTACTGTAATATTCTCACTCTGAGACCGCACTACAGTGGGGAAAAGGGAACTGCAACAGGCATACTTACACGAAAATGCTGCTTCGGTGAACATTTGGTTTAAAGTACGTAATGAGAGTCAAGGAAGATTGGAGGGAATATACCTATTTCTCCCCACAGTATAAAATCTGGGAAAAATTGGGCAGATTCTACATTTTGCATGAACATTCTAATTTAATGTATAGTCAAGAGACTTGGCCCAATATTCTCTCAGATTTTGCACTGATAAAAGTATTTCTATTTCTGATTTCAGAAGTAATAAATAAATACAAAAGAAAATGAAGGCGGGGGTTACCCAATCTCTGGAGTAGCCAGCAGGAAAATCCCCAAGCTTCAACACGACATGATATCAGAGGAGGTAAAGAGGCTAAGATTAGAGAAAGTGAAATCTTTGCTGTGTGCGTGTGTGTGGGTGTGGGTTCTAGAATCATGGAGGACACCTTTTGTGTACTGTAATAAACCAGGACAGAAAAGACCAAGGCTCATACAGGCCTAGCTCAGTACTCAGGAAACTAAGATCTTTAAGACTATCACAAGAGATAGACTGTTATCGATCTTTTCAAAAGTTACTAATATGGACCAATATGGTTTTATTGAAAAATATATGAACAGTTAATATAAATAAAACCCCAATAATCTAAAAGGAATCACATTTAAAAGAAAATAATAAGTTAATGTTAATAGGAATGGAAGTAGGGAAAATCATCAACAGAGCACTCTGGGAGTTGGGATTTTTTTCACTAAAGTACTTAAAAACAAAAGCAAACTGGCACCATGGCTACCAGTAAGCAACGTTTAATAAAACAACACAGTTGAACAACTTAAAAACCCAAGTAATACTTTTGCTACAAATAGCTTCATCAGGCAAAAAGGTATAACAGTAAAATGAAAGTCCTTTCATACAAAGCTACAAAGTCCATGGTGATTTACGTGAATGAATTAAACAATTAAGATTTACTGGTATATTTGCTTAATTCTGTTTCTTAAGTCTTTTAACATAGGTGTAATAGTAAATGCTTCATTTAAGCCTGGACACACTTGTACCCTGAATCTTTCTAACCATCTGTTCTTATCTCTTTCTGTATCTCACCTCCTCTATTTTTTTCTAAAATAACTTGTAATATTAAAAACTTAAAATTATGTGCATCATTTGTCTCCTTAATGTGTTTGTACAATGTGTTTGTCTTAATGGTTCTATGTCTCTAAAATGATCACATATGCGTTCTTTAAGTTTTCTGTTAGTTTTGCCTATATAGAAGGCTTCATATTGTTGGCATACTGCCACACACACACCAAATTTTTAGTATCACAGGTGCCATAAGCCATCATAAAAATCACTTTTTTTAAACTGGATGCTTAATACTTTTATCTGTGTAAATACAGCTGCAATATTGGCAACTACTACACTTATGTTTATCTTTTTTTGTTACTGGCAATGGGACCTATATTATGTTTCTGTTCCTTGTAACAATCTATTCATTAGGTTGTTAGACCTTTTATAAGCAAGAGAGAGTTATTCATGTCCAATATCCTTAAACTGGGGAATCTGTTGTACCATCAACCAATATTTATTTACTGCTTGTTTGACTATGGGTATACTTCCATTGTACGTTAATGTGCATCCAAATTTACATTTCTTGGTCCTATCAACTTCATTAATTGTAGCCAGGTTATGCGCGCACTATGATCTGCAAAAACTGGTCTAGCTGTACAAATTTTTTCACCTTTTATGTCCATGTCTGTGGCAGTCGCTGTGTTTATTATACCCACTCTGTGCAAACTCTTGGCCATATGGTCCATTTAAATGTTCATCGGGCTGTCAATAGTATTCATCTTCCAAATGTTGGTAATATGAACCAATATTGTTTTATTGAAAAATACAAACAGTTGATAACATAAATAAAACCTCAACAATCTAAAAGAAATCTGATAAAAAAAAGTTGATGTTTAGGGAACATCTTCAACAGAGTAATCTGGAAGCTGGGATTTTTTCAGTAAAGGTCTGCTCCTATTGTGGATACCAGACTGACAGACTTAATATTCAGGTTATATCAAGATGCAGAAACTAAAATGAAGGTTGGAGGAAGGTTATCAAAGAATTGCACACTTTTAGAGGCACGAAACAAGGTTATCCATTTTACCCTCTGTTGTTTTCAAAGTTCTTAGAATTCCTTGGCAATCAAAATTCAGGAACTCGAGGATAAAGATGTATAACTGGCACAGAAAAACTGAAAATGAGTTATGTTAGCAGGTAATATTCTACATATAACTGACCCATCCAGATAGTAACTCATGCAAATCCAGCATAAGCCCTTATTAAAAAAAGTTTGCAAAATAAATGAAAACAAAACTAAGGCCATTGTGATGACTTATGGCCATATGTATGAGCTGGTACAGCCATATACCTTCTTATGGGGTAATTGGAGAATTAAATATTAATCAGTATGGATCTAAAAAGGATATAAATTGTGCAGCTAGAGATATTTATTTTACATTTGTTGACCGGGATAGTCCGACTGGATATAGGTCCATTTTCAGTGGAGGCCTGGGGAGAAAAGCTCCAAGATAATAATACACATCAATAAAAAACAATGAACAAGACAATAAGGAAAATTAATCAGTGGAAAATGCTATACATGGATAAGAAGGGCAAGATAAAGGCAATTAATGTTGTTTTTAACACCTTTAGTGTTATATATGGAACAAGTGCATTTTACCGATCAGGATTAAAAGAATTTCTTGGAGAAAAAGTCAAGAGTCAACTTTAAGCATTTGGTTAGGCATACAGATAAAGGAGTATTAAAGACTCCAGGAACTAAGAACATACTTAATGACTACAAGGGTAGACTACTTTATTTAGCACAGTGAAGTGTTTACACTCAAAAATGGAAGCACATAACACTACTAACAATGGGATCAAGGGTGTCGAGGGAGAGAGACATTCTTTGATTTAAAGAAGATAAAGTGAAAAAGGAAATGCATTAAGAACCATGTATTCAAGGCTGGAGGATTCTAAAGCAAGTGCTGATTAGAGACTTGTCTAAAAGAATTACCCAAATAGGATTAAATATACGGTTAAATATTTGGAACAGACAGAGAGACTGAACTGGTTTGAAGTGAAAGTAGGCTAAAAGGGAGTTTAAAACAGCTAGGTTAGATTTAGATTACACATGATTAGTAATGAAATTCATCAAATACTACACTGAAAGAAGAAAGGGAAAACAGACCAAAGCTGATTGATGACCTTACACAGTCAAGCAAAGAAACAGCCAAAAGGAACAACAGGTACAGCATAAAGCACTTTAATAACTTGTAAAACAAAGATGAGATTCTAGTAGAAGAATAAATTAAGACACTGGATATAGAAACAATAGCACTATTGACACGTTTAGCAAAAAAATCATTTACATTTAGAATTTTTGCAGGGAAATGCTTCCAGAGGTACTTTTGTGCACTTAAGCTTCATAAAATGTTTTCTCAGGCAACGGATGACTGTTTGAGGAAAGGTACATGAGAGACTGAGGTAACTGGGAACATACACTGGATATAGAGTTTACACTCCTCTGTTAAAATGCCAGGTTTTTGTGATTTAAAAAATGAGACCACAATAAATCATTTCAAAACTTATCCCACATTTAATGTGACGTATAACCTGTACAACTTAACTGAAAAACAAACAAGTCTTAGGACAAAAAATACAAAAAATAAAAACGTACAAACGTTGCGTAAGTGTGCACACCCTTAAACTTATACTTTGTTGAAGCACCTTTTGATTTAATTACAATTTTCAGACTTCTTGGGTAGGAGTCTATCAGCATGGCACATCTTGACTTGGCAATATTTGACCATTCTTCATTGCAAAAGCATTCCAAATCTGTCAGATTGTGAGAGCATCTCTTGTGCACAGCCCTCTTCGAGTCACCCCACAGATTTTCTATTGGATTTCGATCTGGGCTCTGGCTGGGCCATTCCAAAACTTTAATTTTCTTCTGGTAAAGCCATTCTTTTGTTGATTTGGATGTATGCTTGGGGTCACTGTCATGCTTAAAGGTGAAATTCCTCTTCATCTTTCTAGTAGATGCCTGAATGTTTTGGGCCAAAAGTGACTGGTATTTGGAAATTTTCATAATTCCCTCCTCCTCCTTGACTAAAGCCCCAGTTCCAGCTGAAGAAAAGCAACCCCCCAAAGCATGATACTGCCACCATGTTTCACCGTGGGGATGGTGTTCTTTTGGTGATGCGAAGTGTTGTTTTTGTGCCAAACATACCTTTCGGAATTGTGGCCAAAAAGTTCAACCTTGGTCTCATCAGACCATAACACATTTTCCCACATGCTTTTGGGAGACTATGTATTGTTTTGCAAATTTTAGCCGGGCCTGGATGTTTTTTTGTGTAAGAAAAGACTTTTATCTTGCAACCCTACCCCACAGTCCAGACATACGGAGACTACAGGAGATTGCTGTCACATGTAATACACGGGTCTATATTATATGTTCTAAGTTTGAAAACTTCGAACATTAAATAATCGAATTTAAATGTTCGAAGTTTGAAGTTTTAGATATCGAACATAAAAAAAAAAAAAAAAAAAAAAAAAAAAAAAAAACGTATCTGACTAGTTTAGGCAGGGGGACAAGCCCCCCCCCCCTGCACCTCCACCACCTGCTCTTTAAATATACCAACTCCAAGAACGCACTATAGTGTGGTAAAGGGAAGATTTTTCTTACTACACTGCAGTGCGGTCTCGGTGTTGGTATATTTAAAGAGCGGGGGGTTTTGGGGGTGCAGGGGGCTTGCCCACCTGCCTACAGCCTTTCAGTTTTGTTTTTTTTTTTTTTTAACACGTTTGAAGTTTTATAACTTCAAACATTTAAATTCGATATTTTAATATTCCAAATTATAAAACTTCGAACATATGATATAGACTCGTAATACACAGCCAGTACTTGCCAACAATTCCTGCAGCTCCTCAAGTGTTGCTGTAGGTCTCGTGGCAGCATCCCTGACCAGTTTTCGTTTTGTCTTGTCATTAATTTTGGAAGGACGTCCAGTTCTTTGCACCGTCAATGTTGTCCCATATTTTCTCCACTTTTTGATGACTGGCTTCACTGTGCTCCATGGCATATCCAATGCTATGGAAAATTTTTTGTACCCTTCTCCTGACTGATACCTTTCAGCAATGAGATACCTTTCATGCCTTGTAAGCTCTCTGCGAACCATGGCTTTTGCTGTAGCAAGCAACTGAGTATATGTCAGGAAAATCCTACTAGGACAACTGAACTTTAGTCTGTAATTTATGGCAGGTGTGTACTCAAGAAGACTGAATGTTGTAATTAAATCAAAAGGTGCTTCAACAAAGTATTAGTTTAAGGGTGTGCACACTTGTGCAACCAGCGTATTGTACATTTATTGTTTTATATTTTTTCCCTTAATAGATTTGTTTTTCAATTGAATTGTACAGGTTATAGGTCACATTAAAGGTGGGAAAAGTTTTGAAATGATTTATTGTGGTCTCATTTTTTATATCACAAAAACCTGGCATTTTAACAGGGGGTGTGTAAACCTTTTATATCCACTGTATTTTCTGGGGTTGCATAGAAATGGATGACTTTCAAAGAGGGATTACAGTGTTAAAGACTGCTTGGGCTAATTCTCCTATCAAACCTAATGAAAATGTCATACACTTTGATAATTACTACTCATCTTCTGTAATTGCCAAAAGAAAGCTTTTTTTGCCAATGCTAAAATAACTAAAGAAAGCCCAAATAAAGACTCGCCTATTATTTTCTGCCAGAGTAAAAATATTTGATGAGACAGATTCTGCCTTTACCTTTGTCAAAACAAGAAAACAGCTCGATAAAATAGAGTACATGGGAGTGGGCAAATGCCTGCCTTAAAAGAAATGCTCATAACAGTTCCTGGAAGATCTCTGAACATAAAAAGAAACTCAAGAATAAGTGGCTAAGCTATTTTACTATGGCTTTTATTTACCCAAGTCTTAAAACTAACCCAGAAGTTGGGGAAGTGGAAATGGTGCAATAAGTGAGTCTCTGTTGTTTAAATGTCTTTTTATGGTACATAGTTGTTTTATAGTCTATCATTAAGTCTACTTTATTCTAGTTCAATTTCTATAGCAAGTAGTTTTTAATTGTTTGCCGTTTTACTTCCGTGTCTCTCTCTGTGAAGAGAGACGCTTCATTGATATTGTTGCCATAATGCTGCTTTAATAATTATGTTTCCTATCCTTTGCTCTGCTGCTGGAATGTGGTGCTATTTGTGGTAATAGACATGAAAAGTTCATGTTTTCTCCCTTTCAGCGACCTGATATGTTTTAAGTAATCCATTTGATATTTGTCTTTAAAAATGTAAATATTTATGAAGAGGCTTTAATTTATTTCTTTTATTTTTCCCTCTGTTTCCCTCTTTGCTGTTGGTTGTGAAGGAATGGAGGATTTTCTAGGGATTGACATGTTCGTGGTGTTCCAGTGGTTTGATGGGTTTGGGAGATGGAGTTTGTTGGTTTCTTTAATGTCTTATATTGCTTCTCTTCCTCCCTTATGTCTTTTTTATTGCTCATTTTTATGTTTCCAGCTTTTCTCGAGTTAATCAATAGCTTTCTCAGTGAAAAGCTGAAAATATGTTTTCCCTCCTCAAGCTCGTGCATATGAGTCTGTTAAATAACTCTGGTTTGTCCTCGCATTGCAGTTGCAACAATGGAGAGTAAGAAAAAAGTGTTGTTTCCATGGAAACATTTACAGCTTGAACCCTGCACTGAGAAACTTTGTAAAAGCTGAATAAAAGCTAGAATAGACTGTTTCTAATGCCATCTACAGCCCAATTGAAAAAATGCACCTAAATAACCTATATATGTCTGCTATATCTAAACATTTATGAATGCTCATAAATCACTTTTGACATATTTGAACCCTTACATTTTATACACTTGTCTTCATAATCCTATTTTATTTATGTAAATTTTATATTAATTGGTATAACTAGCATATAGCATTATTATTAAAATGGAGGGTTTAGTGTGGACTAATGTGTTCGTGGTGGTCTAGTGGTTTGCTGGGTTTGAGAGATGGAGTTTCTCGGCTTTGTGCTATTTTGTATTCGCTTTCTTCCTCCTATTGCCTTTTTGTTTTTTCTGGTTTTATGTTTCCTGGTCTTGTCATGAGATAGTCTATAGCTTTCAAACAAATAAAAAAAAAAAACAAAATAAAAGAGCTGCAAAAGTTTTCCCTCCTTAATTTTGTGCATCTGAACTGCTAAACAATTCTGGTACATGTTCATACTAAGACTGTCTCAACAGAAAACAAGAAAAAAAGTGTTGTTTCCATGGAGCTGTTTACAGACTGAACTCTGTTTTGAGAACCTTCGCAGAGCTGGATGGATAATAGCTTGAATAGACTGTCTCTGATGCAATCTACAGGTCAAATGAAAGAACTGCAGCTAAGTAACTTGTATAATATAACTATTATATTAAAAGCATTTATGAGTGTTTATAAACAGTGCACTTTTAATGCCGCGGTGGTGCAGCGGTAGCATTGCTGCCTCACAGCAAGAGGTTCTCCAGTTTGATTCTCGGCTGGAGTGCGGGGAGTGCCTTCTGTGTGTAGTCTGCATGTCCTCCCCGCAGTTTTGTGGGCGTTCGAAAGACATGCGTAAATGGGTGTGCCTTCGTTGAAGGTTGAACATCGAGCTGGCACGTTGGGGTTCGTAAAAATCTACTGCCAATCATTAGCGGACCGGAGTTCCGCTGTGGCGACCCCTAACCGGGAAAAGCCGAAAGACAACAACATAAACAGAGCACTTTTGATACATTTATACCCCTGTGTTTCTACACTTATATTTATAATTCTATTTTATTTAAGTTATGCCTCTTTTGATTGACACAACAAACATATGGCATATAAAAAAATCACTAAAGTATTTATAAAAAATAAATAAATAAATATATATAAATCTTTACATGAGACCTAAGCAGAAGTTAATATTCTTTTACAAGACATAAAAGTGAGAAATAAGAATAATTCTAGTACAGATAGAAAATAAACAAATAATGACTGAAACATAATATGTTCTATTTGAATATAGCTTGCTGCATATACAGTATAGTCCCAGATGCAGCTGTTTACCATATAAAGGCTCATAGAGTACTAGGTTAACTGCCATTATGGGCCATTTTAAGCCTAGCCAGTTACCCCATGTGATAATCAAACTATGCACCTTGTGTCATCCAGGTAAACACCTTAACCATTATGCCATCCTCCCACCAGTGAGAGTCAAACCTTACACCTTGCATACTAGAGGCAAACACCTTAACCACTGCACCACAGATAGTATTTTGATATATTCTGACAAATCTAGAAGTTCTCCCAAATTACTAAAGGTCTTAAAGGAAAGAAAGGGAATACATTCCTTCTTAGAAAATACTGAACACTTATTGGTATCCCATACTACATTGGGAAATTAAATAGTAATATTTTCTATGCTTTTGTTTTCAGATACATGGAGATGGGAAAATAGTGTTATTAGATATTGGCACAATACATAGAGAGATGGGGTTAGTCTACTTATTGATTATTATAGCAGTTCATTACATATAAATTAGTTATGACTTTTGTATTATATAATACATGGCTGGTATTTATGATATGTTGACCTCATTTGACAGAAGTTAAAATGAAACAGTTACATTTGATTTACTTTAATTTGTTTCTTGAACTGGTACATACAATTCTAATGGGTATTTGTTAAATTATGCAACAACATATATATTTAGACAGGGAGGAGATGAGTATTGCTAGCTTGATGGTCAATGCGGGTGACAGATGTCTTAAATTGAATTTGATATAAACATTTCATTGGATAAAAGTTTTATATGTTTTATGTGTAAATTATAATTGTATTTCTAATAGTCAATTTCTATTCACTTATAAAACATGGGAAAAAAGGAGTTATTCAACAACAGATATTCAAAACATTGTTTCATGCATCATTAAAGTGTACATCATTAAATATCAATGGATTAAATAATCTTAATAAGAGAAGATCTTTGAACAAATATCTTAAATTGCATAATTCTCAATATTTCTCCAAGAAACTCATTTACTAACTGAAGATGTCACAAAATAGGAATCCAAATTTTACAAACTTTTGATTAGCTCAGAACATACAAAAAAATGAGGGTGGTCATACTATGGAAAAATACATTACCTATGCTTAAAATAATGGATACCTAAAAAAAAGGGGGATGTTATCTTTGGTTATTATAGAATTTAATAAGAAATTTTTTTAACCAATACCCAGCATGGTTTTAGGCCCAAACATAGTACTAACACAGCACTTTTATCCTTCTCTCATACAGTAGCGGAGGCCAGAGACAATAATAAACTTGTGTCTTGCCTTTTCTTAGATCTGTCAAAGGCTTTTGACATGGTTTCTCACAAGCTTCTACTTCAAAAACTTACTCAGCTGAACATTTCTATCCCCACTCTAAATTGGTTCTCTAGTTACCTGTCCAGTCGCTTACAAGCAGTTAAATGGCAAAATTCCTTCTCACCCTTTCTGCCAGTTCAGACCGGTGTTCCTCAAGGTTCACTTCTTGGCCCCCTCCTTTTCAACCTCTTCAACAATGGCCTACACACTGCCAGCAATCTCTCCCCTATCATACAGTATGCAGATGATTCAACTCGGATTTCCATTTCTGACTATCAATAACCTCCACCATATCAGTGGCTCTCCAACAATCAACTTATCCTGAATCCCTCTAAAACTAAGCTCTTACTATTCCTACCTAAAGCTCTAGCCCATCACAAATCCACCTTTCTCGTATCCTCACTAAATGGCACCATCATATCACCAGATTTACATACTACACTCCTTAGGTGTCATCACTGACGACCAGCTCAAACTAGACCTCCACATACTTCATTCTATAAAGAAAACACACCAAAAACTGGGCATGTTATATAGAAACAGCAAATTCCTGACCTCCAACTCTAAACTACTGCTAGCCCAATCCTATCTCCTCCCCGCCCCTCCTCTATGGCTCTCCTCTATTTTCCAATTTACAATATAACCTGCTGGCAAAACTTGACCAAACTTATAACAAAATTGCTAGATTTGTCACCATCAGCCCCTATAAATCCCACCCACTGTTCTGCTCTCAAAAAACTACATTGGCTCGAATTCCCACACCTTCTGACCAAATGTCAGTTGATCCAAGCTTTCCGAACTCTTAATTCTAACTCTGACTGTCCATCTCTGTCCAACCTGATCTCCTGGTACACCCCTCCCTGATCCATGCGCAGCTCTGATAAACTCTTTCTACAAGTCTATAAACCCAATATTAACATAGGTAAAATACTTTATAAACACTCCATCTCCCTTATTTGGAATAATCTTCCACTACATATAGAAGTCATACCGCTCTTCCTAACTTCAAACATGACCTTATTTTGTACCTCAATAACAACCCTATATGTACCTGTAACCATCCTACTTAACTCCTCCCTTTCCATATTCCCATTTCCTCACTAGACTCATCATTAAGCCCTTTTTCCTCTTTCTTATCTTACTTTATCCAATCTGCTCTTCTTTCTATACCCTCCTTTATATAATTTACTTTATCCTACTGCTCTTATTTGTTTCTCCTCCCTCTAGATCACTTAATTCCTCCTCTACTCCTATCATCTTTTGTACTTTCCTTCTTCTGACCTTGTATATAGCTATGTACTATTCTTTGGATTATATTTATTTTTCTTATTCATACGTTTGTTTTGCTTTTTACATTGTTAACTTGTCTATATTTGTATGTATTTGCATGTTTTGTTCGGGGCTTTTCCCCTCAGTTCTCCACTGAAAATGGGTAATTTCTTACCCAGTTGGACTAACCCGGTTAACAAATGTGAAATAAACAAATAAATAAATACATTTTGACATTAATAAATATGTATTAGATTCCTGGCATTGGACCTACAACAGTGAAACAACATATAGAACATATAAGTTCAGTTGTCTATGGGTAGCATTATTCTTGCTGGGGATTTTAATTGTATTTCTAACATAAAAAACTCTAGTACCAATGGTAAAAGGAAAATTTCAACTATAGCTAAATTATTGAATGAATTTTCAGATTCATATATGATGAAAGATTAATAACTTTACTGACGCTAAGCCACTGTTCTATACACTCTACTCACATACACATAATGCATATTCAAGAATAGATAGGGTATTAATTTCCAATAACTTAACTGATTTCTTATCAAACTCAAAAGTGATTTCTTGTCTCCTTTCGGACCACAACTCCATAACATTTGATTTTATACTAAACTCCACATTTAATGTTCAAATTAAAAGGATGCCAGCCTACATAATTAAACTGAAAGATTTTATTGACCTCTTCACTACAGAAGTACAAAATTTTATTCAACTTAATAGTACACAGGGAACATCTGAAGTATACATTTGGGATACTCTAAAAGCTTACCTATATGGTAAAATTATTGATTTGGTGTATCTGCGGTGGTGGTGCTGCGGTAGCGTTGTCGCCCCACAGTAAGACGCAGTCCTGTTAGACTCTCAGCTAGAGCATCTTCTGCGTGGAGACATGCGTGAATGGGGGTACCTTCGTTGAAGGTTGTGCATCAGGGCTGGCAACTCGGCACGTAAAAATCAAATGCCAATCATTAGCGGACCGGAGTTCCACTGTGGCGACCCCTGGCCGGGAAAAGCCGAAAGACACAACAACAACAAACTAAAACCTTGCACCCCCTCTGCTGACAAGCTCCCTTCACTATTTCATCAAAAGGCTGCCAAGGTCACCGCATATCCTATATCTATTCTCATAAATAGGACTATCAAAGAAGAAATCATTCCTGATATCTGGAAGGCCTCTCATATTATCCCACTTCATAAAGGTGGAAACTCCACTGACTATTCTAACTATAGACCTATTGCTCTCCTCTCACCCTTGGCTAAAATTATGGAGAAATGTATCCACCATCAACTTGTACAATATCTCTTCTCTTCACAGCATTATAGCAAACTGTCAACATGGCTTTAGACCACATCATAGTACTACTACTGCCTTGCTTTCCTTTGTAGACACTATTAATCAGAACCGTAACAACAACTTACTCTCTTCTGCCCTCTTCATTGACCTCTCTAAAGCATTCGATATGGTCAACCACTCTTTATTAATTAAGACTCTTGAATCTCTCTCTTTTGATACCCCAGCCATTAAATGGTTTAATTCCTATCTCACAAACAGAAAACAAGCAGTTCTCTGGGATAACCACATTTCTTCTCTTTTGCCTGTTTCTATCGGAGTTCCA
Organism: Protopterus annectens; assembly: GCF_019279795.1. Classification (NCBI taxonomy): domain Eukaryota; kingdom Metazoa; phylum Chordata; order Ceratodontiformes; family Protopteridae; genus Protopterus; species Protopterus annectens. The sequence goes on along the minus strand of NC_056725.1, from coordinate 595,919,091 downwards.
CAAGGCTCTATCCTTGGCCCACTTCTCTTTTCCCTCTTCATTAATGATCTTCAAACAATAATCCCTCAAGCAACCTGCATTCAATATGCCGATGATTCTACGCTCATCTGCTCAGCATCTTCCACCCCAGAACTTATCTCTCTTACCCAAAAAGTACTTAATACCATAGAAACATGGTTCTCCAGTCGACTCCTCTTACTAAATGCTAAAAAAACTAAACTTCTTCTCTTTACCCCCACTTCCAGGACCTCCCCCTTAAACTTCACTATCTCCTCCAACAGTGCCACTGTCATCTCACCTGACTCAGCAACTAAACTGTTAGGTATTACCATTGATAATAATCTCTCTTTCGACCAACATATTAACAACTCTATAAAACTAGTCAACAGAAAAATAGGATCCTTATATCGAATTAGACCATTTCTTACACCATCTACTAGAACTAGAATTGCTCACTCCCATCTTATTTCTACTCTTCTTTATGCTTCACCCATCTTTACCAAACTCAAGAAAAACAACCTTAACAAATTGGCAACCTGCTACAATAACATTGCCCGCTTCGCTACCGGTAACCCCTACAGAACCCATCATTGTTTTAACCTGAAACTACTAGGCTGGCTGGAAATTCAAAACTATCTTGCTATCCATCAACTCATTTTGGCCCATAGAATACTGTACCAACCAAATAACACTCCTATACTCTCCCAACTCATAATCCCCTATAACAATCTAAACTCTCTCCGCTCTTCTAGTAAACTCTTGACTAGTTCTATAAAATCTAATAACACTGCTGGTGACTCCCTATTCACCAATTCTGTAGGTACAAATTGGAATTTGTTACCTACTAACATAACAATGATTTCTTCTTTGCCTCTTTTCAAACAAAATATTAAACTGCACTTCCAAAATCACTGGCTTTGTTCCTGTTGTAAACCTGATTAACTGTCCACTAGTACTACTTACCTTAAACTATCTCTCTTACTTCTTGTTTCACTCTATTCTCCGCCTGGCTTTCTTTTTCCTCCCCCTTCATCCTCTCACTGCTTCTTTACCTGGTAACCATCTTAACTTGCTCTCTTTTCTCATCAAATCCCTTCCTAATATTACCTTATTCTTATTACTCTACTTTTGTTACCTCCTATCTTTGTATCTTTATCTGACAAGTATTTTTTATCTTGTATAATGTTATTTTGAATTTCTCTGTGTGTGGTAGTAATTAATTCATGTAGTAGTAATTTAAATTGAAGAGTTTTGCTGTTTTTGTTATTACTAACCTGTGTACTAATTGTTTTATTTTTATGTATGCTGATTTTTCCCTATGTATTTTTACTTCTGTGGAGCTTTTCTCCTCGGGCCTCTACTGAAAATGGAAATATCTCCAGCTAGACTAGCCCGGTCAACAAATGTAAAATAAAAATAAATAAAATAAAATTGATTGGTATAAAAAGACCTTCAAGATATACAAAATTAGATGCTTTAAGGCTTGATGCTTCAAAGAATCCAGATAAGAAAGATAGAATGAAGGAAATAAATACTTTAAACAATAAATATATGGAAATTTTAAACCATAAAGTCATGATAAATCTTGAAAAATAGACATAACTTTTTCTATAAATCCTAGATCCATGAATATACTAGCAAACAAGACTAAAAGATTACATAAACTTCACCATATTAAAGAAATCTATTCTGCAACAATAAAAGGTTATCTGATTTACCAAATATATTAAGTGAATTTAGAGAATTTTTTTTAAATTAAACCAACCTAATGATAGCATTAACAGTACAAAAGCTATTCAGTCTTTTATACATTATAATATAAAGAAAGTATAGTTGTGTACACTTACCATAAATGTAGATGTTAAAGAGTGTATTCACTATTGCAGTCATCACATTTGGGTTATCAGCCTGCAGGTAGCAATCAGTCAGCCCGAATACCAGAGTCTTGGGATTTCTGTGTCGCATACTGTTGCTTCTTCCATGACGTCAGGTCATCAGGGGTGTAAAACATGCAGCCGATGACATTACATCAGTTTTTCTTGCCCCAGTTGTCAAGAGCCCCCAAAATAGGAAGCAATTACATGGTGTGGAACACACCTAGTAAAATGTAAGTACCATTGTTACAAGATATGGCAAAAAAAAAAAGTATAGGCAGAAAGTATAGAGAAGTCAGGGGGCTGGAGGGAGGGTAACCAGGACTGCAACAGTGAATGCACTTGAACATCTATATTTTTGGTAAGTGTACACAACTGTACTATGATCTTCGTGTTTCACTATTGCAGTCATCACACACAGGTTGATTCCCAAAGCTGAGGAAGGGTGGAGGCAGTCAAGAAGCATTAGGGCTGGCTAGTTGGCCTTTGTAAGACTGCTGTGGCAAATCCAGCTCTGGATTTAGAAAAGATAGCTAAGTGGTAATGCTTGGTACAGGTTGCAGCTTCCAGGATGTCTGTCCCTGGTAGGGACTTCCCTGAGAAATGCTGTAGAGGTTGAGGCAGCCCTAGTGGAATGAGTTCTGATCCCGTGGGGTAGGTTTTCCATGATGTTTGTAGCAGAAATGGATGCAGTGTGCTATCCATTTAGAAATGGTTTGCTTTGAAATGGCCTTTCCCTCTGCCCCTGTAGCAAAGCTGACTAGAAGCTGGTCAAATTTTCTTAAAGGTTTAGTCCAGTCCAGGTAGAACCTAAGCTGCCTGTGCACACCCAGGGAGTGCAGGATCCTTTCCCCTTTATTCTGAGGATTAGGGAAAAAGGTTGGCAAATCAATGGATTGGTTTAAAGCCACACTAGATACCACCTTGGGCATAAATGATGGGTAAGTCCTGAGGGAAACCCTGTCCACATGGAAGATAATGAAGGGTTCCACGGCCATAAGGGTCTGCAATTCAGACGCTCTTCTTGCTGACGTGATGGCTAGAAGTAAGGTTGTTTCCCAAGAGAGGAATTTTAACTCTGCTGTAGCTGCAGGTTCAAAGGGAGGAAGCGTGAGTTTCTCCAGTACAAAGTTAAAGTCCCAGGCTGGAGTGGAAGCTCTCCTGGGGGGGGGGGGGTCTTAAATTTTTGGCTCCTCTCAGGAACTGTTTGACCAGAGGGTGACAGAAGAGAGGTGGGCTCAGTATTGCAATGAGCTGAGATGGCAAAGGCATGAATTTTAATTTAAGAGAAGGATAGACCTTTGTGGAGCAGTTCTGTTAGATAATTTAGTATCTGAGGTAAGTTGGGCATGGTTGTGCCATTCCCTGAGACTGGCTCCAAGAACAGCATCTTTTCCACTCTTCTGAATAGAATTTCCTAGTACTAGGCCTCCTTGACTCAAGGATGACATCCAGCACCTGTTTACTGAGGGTTGCTGGTGATGTGTCCAGGGGATGAGCCAGGCTGCTAGGTTCAGGGTTTGCAGCCGAGGACACAAAACCTGGCCCTCCTGTTGGGACAGCAGGGAAGGGGTTTGAGGCAGGTGCCATGGTGGCACTACTGTCAGACTGCGCAAAAGTGGGTACCAATGCTGGCATGGCCAGTCTGGTGCAATCAGGATTTTTATTTGCTTGTCTGATCTTTAGTAGAACCTTTGAGAGGAGGGGCAGAGGGGGGAAAGGCATAGATTGAGAGGTTTTCCCCTTGTAAAGGACAGGACATCCACTTTCCATGCTTGGCTGTGGATAATTCTGGTGCAATATTTGCTCAATTGATAGTTCTGTGGGGAAGCAAAGAGGTCTACCTCTGGTGCCCCCCACCTGTGGATCAAAAGCTTGAATGATTTGGGTTCCAGTTTCCACTTGTGTGGGTCCATTAGATTTCTGCTTGTCGCCTGCCAGTGAATTTAGTTTGCCTGGCAGGAATTGAGCTTTCAGGTGCACTTGATTGCTCAAGGCTGTGTTCCACAGAGCCATGGCTAACCTGCAAAGTGTATAGGAATGGGTTCCCCCCTGCTTGTTTATGTACCACATAACTGTGGTGTTGTCTGTCTTTATCAATAACTGCCCTGGAAGAATAAAGTGTATTTGAAGGCTGCCAGTGCATTCTGTACAGCTAACATTTCTTTAGGATAGATATGCAGGTGATTTGTTTTGGGCTCCATTTGCCTTGAATGCATTTTCCTGCCATGTGAGCTCCCCATGCATAGTCTGATGCGTCTGTTAGGGTTTGTGCGGTTAGGGGGGGTTTGAGAGAAAAGGAGTCCCTTGTTGTGGTAGGAGGCCTCTGCCCACCAAAGGAACTCTGTCCTTAGGCAAGGAATGAGAAGAATCATTGTTTCCAGGTCCTGAAAATGTTGACACCAGAGACTTTTTAAATACCATTGAAGTTTCCTCATATGCAGTCTTGCATATGGAATTAGTAGAATGCAAGAGGCCATGAACCCTAGGGCTTGCAGTATTTTTCTTGCAGATAGCTGGGTTTGGGGGGCCAGTAGATTGAAGTAGTTTGTCAAATAAATCTGTTTTTCTGGAGTGAGGAATGCCATCTGGGAAGCTGTGTTCAAGCTTGCTCCCAGGAATACAATCTTTTGGCTGGGTACCAGATGAGATTTCTTTTGGCTGATGGTAAACCCCAGTGAAGTTAGAAGTCTCTCTACAAATGTCAGGTGCTGAAGTAGCAATTCCTGACTGTTCACCTGAATCAGGCAATCGTCCAAGTATGGGTAAATTTGAATTTTCTCTGCCTGCAACATGCAATGGCTGGAGATAGGCATTTTGTGAAGACCCTGGGCGCAGTAGATAAGTCAAAGGGAAGTGCAGAGAACTGATAGTGCATAGAACCTGCTCTGAAACCTAGATACTTCCCGCAAGATTCCCTTATGGGGGTGTGCAGATAAGCTTCTTTTAATTCTAGGGTGGCTAGCCAGGAGTCCTTGGCTAGCACAGGAAGTAAGCATTTTGAATCTTGGAACCACCAGGAAGATGTTGAGAATAGACAGATCCACGATAGGGCACCAAGAGTTTGCTTTTCTGGGTACCAGAAACAGTCTGGAGTAAAAACCTTGTCCCCTTTTCTCTGCTGGGACAGGTTGAATAGCCTTGATACTGAGAAGAGAAAGTACTTGCTTTTGGGCCTCTGCCCACTGGTTTGAAAGGAGGTCTGGCCATCCGCTTGTGGTTGGCAGTGAGTGGAAGTAGAATCTGGATCCTTGGGATACAATGTTCAAGACCCATCTGTCCTGGGTAATCTACTTCCATTTTTTTGCGTGCAGGGCTAGCTTTCCTCCTAAGGGTGCAAGTACTTGGGCAAGGTTTGGAAGCATGAAGTACAAGTCAGTGTGAACTTTTTCAATGGGATGGTGACTTACTACTCCCTGTTTCTGAGGTGGGAGCACTCCATTACCTGTGTATACCTGGAGACTGTATTCTTGGTGGTCTGCTGCCCCTTGGTTTGGGCTGAGAAGGTCTGGGATGGAATGGAAAAGACCAGTTTTTAGAAGGCCAATGTCTACTGAATCTAGGTGGCTGTACCTGTAGGAAATCTTTAACTGTTTGCATAGATTTAGCTTTTTCCTCCATCTTTCTGAGGACTTCTGCTTTACTGCCAAACAGACATTCATGGTTTAATGGAGCATCTAGTAATTTTGCTTTGACATAGTCTGGCAAGATTTGTTCCTTAAGCCAAGCATGCCTTCTAAGAACAGACCCAGTGACAGCAGCCCTGCAAGATGCTTCTAAGGCATCAAAACCACATTGCAAAGTATGTTTTCCAACTTGGTTAGCAGAATGCATTAACTCTTGTAAATCTTTATGTTTGCACAATCAGGAATCAACATCATTTTCTGTTTAATCAGTTCCATGATATGTTGCTGATACTTTAACATGTGAAACTGGTAATTTAACGCCCTGATGGCAAGAGTACCAGAGGTATATACTTTCTTACCCCATCTGTCTAAAGCCCTAGAATCCCTGTCCGAAGGGGTAGGATTTTTGGCTGTAGTAGCCTTAATGCCTTTAGGTCCCTGGCAAATGGTCTCTGGATCTGCAGTAGGATTCTTAAACAGGAATTTGTGAGTGAGGTACTCTGTAGTACATGTCAGGTTTCCTGGGAGCTGGTGGCAAAGTATCAGGGGTAAGACTGGATTCCATGAAGACATCATTTACAATCTCCAGAACAGGAGGGATAGCTAGAGGCCTGTGCTGAGGTACGTTTAAAAATTCCCCTGAGTATCTTTTTGGACTGTGGGTAGTCCTGGCACTCCCAGCGGAAATGCTCTCTGACAGCATGCAGGGTTTCACCAAGAGAAAAATCCTCTGGGTGGGGAAGCAGAGGGAATGGAATCCTCTGCATCAGAAACCTCATAGGTAGATAAATGTATGTCCTGGTAATCAGAAGGATCAGAGTCATCGAACTCATGATCTGAAGAATCAGAAGGAATATCAGTTCTTGGTCTTTTGGAGAGGGAAGGCTGGCTTCCCATAATTAAAGTAATAAGGTCTTCAGCCATTCAAAGCATTTGTTTCTGTGGCATGGGGGCCTGAGAATGCGCTTTGGTCGTAGGTTTCCTAGGCGTAGTGCGAACTCTGGGCCTGAGGAATTCAGTGTTTTTGGTTTGAAACGAAGTAATCGGTTTAATATGAAAATCGGAAGGCCTGAATACACCCTCAGAAGCCAGTGCCTGCACAGCGGCTCCGGACCCATCCAAGGTAGAGACATCCACAGGTTCCATAGTCGAAGAAGCATCGTGTGGCATACCGGACTCCAAATAGATCTCAGTAGAGGCTTGCGAATCTGTAGAAGTGGGTATCAGGGGCTACGAAAGTACCTCATTGAGTACCGGTGGACTGGCAACTAGCTTAGCGGAAGCGTCGTCGGCAGTTTTGGACCTATGCTGTCTGTCTCTGTCTTTATCCTTATGCTTTTTTGGAAGATCGGTAGTTGGATGGCTTGTCAAAGCCATTTCCGAATATGGAGAAAGAGCGAAAGAATTTAGCGACAAAAATAGCCCAACGACGAATAGTTCAGGGGTTGAACAGGGCACAAAACCGACAGCGAGGAATGTTATGGTCTGGGCCTAAACAGGTGACACAGTAAGAATGAAAATTTCTGTGAGGTATTTGCTTTCCACAGGCACGACAATTAATTTTTTCTGACATCAGTTAGAGCAAGAAAAAAGGATCCCCAATGGGGTACTTATCTTTTAGAAGACTTCAGGTCTGAAACTCGAAAAACTGAAAATTTCAGGAGTCGGCCGACCGGCACTTGCGGACTGCTTCTGCTTCAGGCTCCGCTCGGCAAGAAAAGCTGATGTAATGGTGTCAGCTGCATGTTTAATACCCCTGATGACCTGACGTCATGGAAGAAGCGACAGCATCCGACGCAGAAATCCCAAGACTCTGGTATTCGGGCCGACTGAGGGCTACCTGCAGGCAGACAACCCAAGTGTGATGACTGCAACATTGAAACACGAAGAACATCAGACTATCTGAAGCACACATAAAATTAATAGATAAATATCTTTTAAAGAAGTAAAAGATCAATTAACCAAACTTAAGCAAAATGCAGTGCCTGGTAACGATGGCATAATTTCTGAAATCTACAAGGTTTTGCCTGCTAAAGCGTTAACTTTACTACATACAGTACTTAATATAGCTCAAAACAACAACATTATACCTCCCTCTTGGAAGTGCACATTTATTTCCCCCATACTAAAGTCTAATACAAATCCTGTAAAATGGGCTTCATATAGGCCCATTTTATTGTTAAACACAGACTATAAAACGTTCATGTCTATTTATGCTGATGGACTTAAAATTTTTTTTACCATCCCTGGTAGATATGGATTAAACAGATTTTATAATTAATAGAACTTCTTATGATACCATCAAAAGAAATAGAACTAATTGAATCAGTAATAGCCTTAAAGAATAACTTTACTTTTGTTAGTTTAGATACTAACTGTGCCTTCGGCTCAGTTAATTGGAACTATTTTTTTATCTTAATGGACTTAAACTTTTCTAATAGTTTTAGTAACCTTATAACTCAATTATATAATGAAAGTCAAGCCTACATAAAAATAGGTACAAATATATCCCAGAACATACCCACTGTAAAAGGAACCAGACAAGGTTGCCCTCTATCTCCACTTTTATTCACATTAATTATAGAACCTTGGGCTAATCTAATAAGGAATAACAATAATATACAAAGATATAGGTTAAATTGTAATGAAACCTCAAAAATCCAAATGTTTGCTGATTATGTATTAATCACTCCTGGTGGTACTAAACCTACCTTACAAGAATTGTTTAAAAATATTGATATATTTCAAAAAAAAATTTTGGTCTTAATTTTAATAACCCTAAAACACAGATTATTCTAATTGGTTCCAAAAATTATAATATACATGACCAGTATAAAAAATACATAGCTCAGTCCCAACAAATAACATATTTAGGTATAATTATAGCAACCAATATTAAAGACATCTTACATCTAAATTATAGTAAAAGTATAATAACAGAGACTGTAATTAGTAAGTGGAACAAGATTTTATTTACAATGGATGAAAAACTTTCCATTATAAAGATGATCTTGCTTCCAAAGATCTTATGCATAATACAATCTATTTCTATTCTCCCTACAGGCTCTTTTACTAAAAAATTTAAACACACTGATTAAGAACTTTTTATGGCATCCGATAAAGCCTAGAATTGCACTGTCCTATTATATGTATAGCTGGGAAAATGGCGGTATATCTTTACCAAATCTAGAACTTTTTTCAATTTCATCAGTTATTAAAACAATTATCATATAGATGGAGAGTATTTTGCAAAATGGAAAGAAATTGTTAAATTTATCCTAAAACACACACGCACACACAAAAAAAAGATAAACATCTACCACAGTTAATAAATAATTAATTTATATGGAATTTGAGTGTGTATTTTTCCAATCATTCCATTCAAATGCTTAAATCTACTTATGTAATGTTAATTCTAAGGGCCTTTAACAACTATATATTTAGGTTTATAATCTTTGAAAATTGACTGTTCCTCATCTTCCCTATTGCATATACACAACACATAATTCTATCTGCACATCATTCTAAATGTTATTTAAACAAAAACAATTAATGTTTTGGCATCAAATTTTAAATAAAAATGAAACAAAATCTATTAATGCTCTTATACATGAATATAACCTTAACACTCTACTTTAGTCAGATTTGCGAGAGTTTAGAAAATATATTCTAGATAAGCTAATTTTAATCCCCTCAAATGCTAAAAACTCAATACTCAAACTTATTCAATATTTGATTCTATACACATAATTTACCAGTTAAAATAGTATATCATATATTTAGAAAGCAATTAAGCAAGATCTAGATGTATATTCAGATAACTATTGGAATTCATTTTCAGTAATCAATAGTTTTATTCTCTCAGAAAAAGACAAAGTTAATTTTCTTCAATCAGCCAGCAAAACCACTTCCTCCATTAAATGGAGAATGTTCACATGGAGATTTTTATATAAATCTTTCATCACACCTCAGAAAATGAGGAAGATAACTAAACAATATATTGTTTTGCTGGATATTTAGTGTAACAACAAATGCAGATTAGAATCATATATTTTATGACTGTGATTAAAGAAATTTTGGGAAGAAGTTAACACTTTTTTACAGGCAGTTTTTACAGACAATTTTATACTTACAAAGTCACCTGTATTATTCAATACACCTGTCCCAGACTGTATAAATAAAAACAAATATTCTTTGCTCTGGTCTATACTATCCATTGCCAGGAAAATAATTGCAAGAAATTGGAATTCCTCATCAGCTCCCTCATTTAATGAGTTTAAATGTCTTCTCTTAGAAATATCTAAGTTAGAAATGTTAACTATCAAATCTACATCTACAAGGAATACAAAATTATATTACAAATGGGAAAATGTACATGAATTAAAGAACGGGATAAATGATTAATGCAGTAATCTTTCCTTTTTTTAACCTTTTATTCTTTTTCATTTTTTCTGCCAAAATTGATCTTGTTATTCGATATATAGTGATTATTGTACATAGTTTATTGTGCTATTACAGTTATTGTATTATTTTTTTCTTTTTAAATATTGTAATTAAAATTCAACTTATTCAATTTTTTCAAAATATTTGTTCATTATATTAATGTTTTCAATAAAGCTGTTTAAAACAAAGATGGATTACAAAAGATAGCAGTTAGCTTATTACAAACAGAGCTCCACTTTAGAAAGGAGCCAGTGTTATTCAAATGCGATCCAAGAACTGAAGAGTTGAGATATTGTAGGTCATTAACTGTGACTAAACTAGTGGCTACAAAAATGACTAAAAACAGGAAATGAAAAATAAAACAAACAAAAACTAACAGTGATGAGAGAACCAATGGGAAGAGGCCAAAGATATGCTTTTAGGAAAGATGCATTTGAATAAATTGTCATTATGGTATCAATACATACATTCAATTCAAGAGTGAATTGAATAGCAAATAAAGAGGATTTCATCTAGTGTGGCACAGCTGAAAAAAGTTAAGTTCAATGTATTTACATAGATAGTAATGGAAAGTCAAAAATATTTGTAATAGAGATTCTATTCATGTACAGCATGAAAGTAATTTCCAGATTGTACTAGACTAGATATAACTAAAATAAACTGCTTTAAGTACATCTTTCTTGATTTTTTTTTTTTTTTACTTGTTGGAAGTCAACCTCTGAGGAATTTCAATGCAGAGTACCATGAGTGAGGACTGTATTGTATATGTTAAGCTTATGATTTTGTTTGATTAATAAACTTGCTGTTTTAAACCTCAAAAAATATTATGCAAGGGAGAAATACACAGATAAAGATACAATATGTTCCTTTAATAAAACGTAAGCAAAACACAATAACTAAGCAATGTTTATGCAGGAACTGAAAGGTCCACTGCTGGAAAATATTCAGAAAGGGAAAGCCTGAACAAACATCTTTGAAAATAACCGCGTAAAGTCAAAATATAGATATGAAGTAGTCTGGTACAAGATTCCAAAGCCCTTGTTGAGTCCTCTGAACAAAGAAGAATATGGAGGGAAACAATATGTCAACTAATACCAGAATTATCATGCCAAATCAGAGAGACTCGAAAGGCAGGTAGGGATCAGATGCTGGGTGTCAAAGAGACTGCACTTCAGAGACTAAAAGAGCAAGCTATCTCCAAAAAGTGATAAAAGGCTAAGACACACTATAGTCTGATGTCAAACAAATGACAACAAAAGACCTGTGAGAAGGTACCCCCCCCCCCAAACTACAATCCTTGGTACACCTCTTGACGAAGGGAAAAAGCTACCAGACTTAAAAATTATATAACAAGGCTGTTGAAAAGTGGAATGAAGGCCAATTTATACAGACCAATGCAGACATCTGTTCTAGCACACTATCACCTGTAAAGATAGAACCATATTACTTGGGGAGTAAAAGGTATAGGACAATAAAGGTTGAACCAAAGGATGTGGACACTAAACTAGGCCAGGAGTCTAGAGGCATGGAATTTATCACATTGCCATATGGAATGTGATAAATGGAGAAAGAATCTCTCCCCTGAAGGGAAATGTAGTAAAAAGTTGATACTACACTCCGATCCAAACAGCTTAGGCTAAAAAGTGCAAGCCTGGCCAGGAAGAAGGAATCCCTTCAGCCAATGCGAAGTATGCTCTGGATAAATACAAGAGCAATTGAACACAATGAGCTGTGGAGGGGATCACCAATACTGATGGGTATTGAATATAATGACGGGTGTCACAATGAGATACTATAAAAATCACTCAAATGCCTTGCATAAGTAAATTCAGGGCCAGTACGATAAACAAAAATGCCATAAAAGTAAAAATTGGGCCCCTGCGACCAGGACAGAAAGACAAAAATGTTGAACACTCTCTTATGAGTTAATATCCAAGAGTCAGTTAAAGGCCTTGAGGAGGAAAAGAAACATGGTCTAATCCATAAACACGCATACATAAAAGTACAGTTGTATAAGTAAATTTAACAGAACAGCAGATGTTCAAATGGTCACTGACACAGTAATCTTAGCTATCATGGGTAGATAACCTTACCTTACTACATATGAGAGACAGAGGTTAGAGCCTGAATAGGATATAACAGCCAGCTAGCTAACAAAGGTTTAGAGCAACTTTCATGAGCCCAAACCATCAGTCAGCTCGAGCTGATCTGACAGACTCATTTGGGCACCATGTCCTTCAAAGCTTTAATGTCAACATATAGAGGGGCTGAGCCCTGAAAGGACAATGCTAGGAGTAACAAGAAAATAAATGTCCGTATCCTGGCATAAACGTACCAAAATACAAGGAGGATGTAAGGAGGGAGCAGCTACTGCAACAGTGATCATTCGAACATCTACTGCTATGGTAAGTTCACTTATACAACTACACTATTTTCACCATATTGATCAATGTTGCAGTAACCTTAGCTATATGGGTAGATTACTCTAGCTTAATACATTTGGGAGGTGGAAAGAGAAGGGTCCACGAACCCCTGGAGATTGATCCTAGCAAAGTCTCATCTATTTTTTCCTGTGGAATAAGAGCTCTCTGAACTGCACTGTCTAGCTGCCACCCCAGGGAACATAATTTTATGTGGAGGAGTCAAAAATACTTTTAAATGTTCTCTTGGAATCCCAGCTTGAGTACCAGATCTCTCACTCAAGTGAGACATTCCTGACACTTTGAAAGAGACTCTGTAAAGGTAAGCAAGTCTTCGAAACATGGAAATGTGTGTATACTCTGTAGCCTGCAATGAGCTATAACTGGAGCTAGAAACTTTGTAAACACTTCTGGTGCAGTGGACAGTCCAAAGGGTAATGCAGATAACTGATAACGTGATCCAGACACACAAAAATCTTTAACACCTGAAATCTGGATGATTAGAGTTGTGATAAGCAACTTTTAAATCTAGAGTTACCAGGAACCTTGAATGAGGAAGAAGTGGTAACACGTTGTGAAGTGGCATCATTTTGAATGTGGGCACTATCACAAGCAGGTTTAGGAAAAAAAAAAAAAGACTCAGAACTAGTCTCCATGCATTTTTTCTTTCTTTGGCACTATAAACATCCTCTAATAAAAACCTTTCCCCACCTGGAAAGGAGGAACTGGTTTTATCATTCCCTGGTATAGCATGTCATGAAGGACAAATAGAAATAAGATAGTCTGGTCCAGTGGATGAGAGATTACCCCTGGAAAGGAGGAATTTCCACCCACTGCCATTTGTAACACCGATAAATCATCTTCAGAACCCATTTGTCTGGAACTGTTGCTAAAGAGAAAAATGGAGATTCAGATGTTCTGGAAAGGAATGGAACTTGCCAGGGTAGGAGGTGGGACATGGTCCATTAAATAGTCTTATTGGGCTGTCCTTTGTTTTGGGAAGTTCCAGAAATCTTTTTTGGGACCTTGTTGCCATTTCTTAAATATTTGTTTACCTACATTTTGTTTATGCTGTTTATTTTGTTTTTTTGCCATAACTGGGTGAGGGATTAGAGAATCCCTTAGAGGGTTTGGAAAAGGAGGGCTGAAAAATCTATACATCATATCTGCTTTTTTAGATTCCTTGTATCAACTTAACCCTTCCATCTTACTTTCTGATCAACACTGCAGCAGAGGAGCTAAAAAATAAATCTGTCTCTACCCTAAGGAGAATTTAAAATCTCAATTTATCATCATCTTGGAGGTCCTCTGAACACAGCCAGACAAGCCTCCTCAAAAGAATACCAGTGGCCATAGTCCTGTAAGAAGCATCAACACAGTCATACACATACTTTAAACAATGAGAACTTCTACAGTACTAAAAAGTAAATTATTTAAAGAAGATTTCTCCTCACAAGAAGAAACTGCATAATTATTCTGAACAAAATTTAACATATGAGCCTGACAATTAAAAATTATGAAAATAATTTAATTTTCCCCATCTTTATCAGAAAGGGTACGATTACCTAAGGCTACAGCTGCTGGACCAGGTCTGGGAAGACTGTATAAAGGATTAAGGAACTTTACACATCCTATCTGCTTTTATAGGGGGCAGATGGCTATCAGGGTAACTGCAGGCAGTAACACACTACAAATACAAAGCTGACAGAACTGCAGCAGTGAGTAAAGGTTCAGGAAATTCCTTCTCTAACAGCTCATAGTATTTTCTGAGGGAGTGAGAAACCACAGTGCTCTTCCACTGAAAACATTGGCACATTCTGGAAACAGTCTCAGAAAAGAGAAACCTCACAGAGAAAATAAGAAACTGAACTATCCAAGGAGTCTGAATAAGAAATCTGAGGAGAAAACTCTGTTACATGTCTACACTTTCCTGTCAGATTCAGAACCATGCTCCTCTTCAGGAAAAGATGTAACCCCTTTCTTTTACCAGAAAGTACCCCATTAGATGGATCAAGAGCCTGAATTAAATCCTGAGTCAGACCCAGTAAACTACTCCTTTCCATGGAAATTTACAGATGAGCAGACTATTTAGTTTTCTAATTCTTTTTGATGGGAAAACAGGGCTGAACTTTATGCAAAGAATTACATTATGGAACTCATGTTAAATACATAAATAAGCATATCATTTTCACATATTTTGTATTACTTGTATTTTATGAATAAGGCTACTGAAAAGCAGCAGTCTCATCATCTACACATTTCTTCACTGGAAGTGAAATTTTGATTGGCATCTTTAGCATTCTGTAAACATTTTTATTAAATTATCACATTTTAATCAGTAACATCGGTATAATACATACACTGAAAAAATAAGTCATACCAACATTTCCTCTTTTTTCATGCAGTAAATTTATAAAAAAACTATTTTCATACACTTCAGCATTATATACATTGATACATTCATGCACTCGCTTAAGCCTCATATCCTCTTCCTGATCATTCTAGCTGTAATTTTCCAACAATTTCCATTTCCTTATAATTTGCTTCTTCCCTTTTTAAAAGATCCCAACTCCAGTTCTTTCATCTCTTTTATGATATTCAATAATTCAATTACAGTTGGTTTAGATTTTGATTTCTGTTTTCTAGTAATTGCTTTTTTCACAGCCAATAGCATTAAACTTAGTAAGGACTAAACATGTCTAAGCAATTGAGATCCTTTATCTCAGGCTAAAAGAATCACTCAATTACAACCATTTTCTCCCCAAACATTCGTGACAAAGTACTCTGTTGGGAATTTTTAAAATCTACCAACTCATTATATTCCCATTTATCTCACTCTTTCCTATCAACTCCAAAATTCCCATCAGAGGAAAAATTCTCAAGTCTAACAGGGATCTAAAAATACTTGTTTAAATACAGCCATGCAAAAATCCTAAACCTTCGAACTTTGTTGCAAACTACACAGCCATTAAGATGTCCGCCCATCGTCCCTTTATAAATTATTTCCATTCTTTTCCAAATATTTTCTAACCTCCTCCACTTCTTACAGTTATTATGCAATAATTTATGCTTCCTACTAATTATCCTTTTTTTGTTTTTAAACAGCTTCTGTTATCAATCACTTGTAGGCAAGGAAGTCTCTCACCTGTAGTTCGAACTCTCCTTAGCCTCATCACACTTTTTTTTCTGAGAAACAATGTGCTCAGTTTAGACAAAAATGATGCATTTTCACCCCAGACAATCTATGCTTGAAAAGTGCCAATGGTGTTGAAACGATCAGGTGGGGGAGTGAGCAGCTGATGACTGTTATCCCCCTTAGGAAGAAGCCAGCTTGGCTCACTGCATTGGTAACACATGCAGGAATATTGGGGCATCACTGCATCATTAAGTAATTAGTGTCTGCATGCTGCAAGCAGTGTGTTGCCTGGTCAGGAGATTGCACATATGCAAAAATACACATGCACTTCACAGAACTACAGCAGCAGTGCTCAGAGATTACAGAGGGGGTGGGGATAGGAAACTGTAGAGGATCTACAGACTTTACCCATTCCTTAACACTAGAATCTCCTCCACTGGAGAGCAAAAGGATTAGACGGGCATCTCATCCCAATGGAGGAACAAATGAGTCAACCAGATCCAGGAATGGGATCCCGTCGCCCAAACACAAAAAAATGCATTGTATACGATTTGATCTAAGTACAGTGAGACTGAGTTTTAATATCGCTGGCTCTAAAAATTAATTTTGCACCATGCTATAAATCTGTCTGTATTCACATGAAAGCATTTCACATTAAATCAAAAAATAAAGCATGTAAACTAATGCAATACCCTCCAGTGCATAATTTGGTTGATGCTTAAAACCAAAGGACTGCAGAAACCTTACTGGAAGATTGTTTTAAGATATAGTTGTACCAAACAAAACAAGGTAATATAGTTCATCCTACTGTAAAATTAATGTGAACTTTTAAGGAAGTAAACTTGAAATGTTCTTTCCAAACATTTTTCAAAATTTTATATGGAATGAAGGAGGAATTTATAAGCAAGAAGAGTCTACATACTTGCATTTCACAGAATTACACAGTGGCAGACCTTAGCAATTAGAAATAATACTATGAATCTGTAAAACACAAACTTCAAAATTTATTAGAAGTTTATTACAAAGTGCTTAAGCCTACATGCCATTAAAATTTATTTATTTTATTACTTATTTAGCATTTATTTACCGGGAAAGTCCAACTTGGAATGAAGCCAATTTTCAGCAGAGGCCTGGGTAGAAATGCTCCAGACGCATGTCTTTGTAACGTGGGAGGAAACCGGAGTACCAGGCGAAAACCCACATGAATGCAGGGGGGACATGCATACTCTGCACAGAAGGCACTCCAGCCGAGAAGTGAACCGGAGAACACCTTGCTGTGAGGCGACAACACTACCGCTGCACCACTGCTCCGTCCAAATTATTACTATTAATTATTATAATAAAAACAAAATAAAGATAAAGTACAGTTTTGTACCTACCATAAATGTAGATGTCCGAACTGGATAGCATCTGCAGTCATAACAAAGTCCGGGTCCGGCTTCGGCTGATGTCGCACTCCACCCGACGTCATCTCTGTTGGTCTTCGGGTATAAAAGCATCAGCCGACGCCATTTTCCTCAGTGTTTCTTGCCCCAGATGCCAGTAGCCCTCTTGCAGGCTAAAAATTTGGATAGATGCCAATGTTTCCAAATAGATAGAGGTAAACACAGCAATAAGCATATATGTACATATATACAAACAAATACACCATAAAAGACTCCCCCCCCAACAGCTAGCTATTAGGAGGGTAAACACCCTAGGAGTACCACAGAGGGGAAGGAGGGAGGGTAATCCTGACTGCAGATGCTATCCAGTTCGGACATCTACATTTATGGTAGGTACAAAACTGTACTATGTCCTTCATGGATGCATCTGCAGTCATAACAAGTGGGTAGAATACCATATCCAACTAGGGTAGTAGGATAAAAGTAGATTATGGTGTGTTTAGGATCCCTTGCAGTACAGCAGTGGCAAACCCTGCTCGGGATCTGGAATATAGAGGCAAATTATAATGCTTGGCAAATGTATGCACGGAGGTCCAAGTAGCCGCCTCAATAATGTCTTTGGTTGCCACTCCTCGTAAGAAGGCTGTGGTAGTGGCTGTTGCCCTTGTAGAATGAGGTCTTATGTTCTGTGGAATTGGTTTTCCATGGAAGGAGTAACAGTATCGTATGCAATTTCCTATCCATTTGGAGATTGTCTGTTTGGAAATAGCTTTTCCTTCCCTTCCTGTTGCATAGGCTACAAAAAGTTGGTCAGTCTTTCTGCTATTTTTGTTCTGTCCAAGTAGTAGCGTAGCTGTCTATGTACATCCAAGGTATGCAGTATTCTTTCCCTCTGTTTTGTGGGTTGGGAAAGAAGGTAGGTAGGTGGATTGCCTGGTTTAAAGACACTCTGGATACCACCTTGGGCATAAATGTAGGATTAGTCCTCATGGACACTATCTTGGTGGAAGATTAGGAAGGGTTGCACTGCCATTAAGGCCTGTAGTTCTGAAACCCTCCTTGCTGAAGTAATTGCCAGTAGGAAAGCAGTTTTCCATGACAGGTGTTGTAGGTCTGCTGTTGCTGCTGGTTCAAAGGGTGATAGTGTCAACTTTTCTAGCACAAAGTTTAAATCCCAAGCTGGTAATGGTGGTTTCCTTGGAGGTTTTACATTCTTGATTCCTCTGAGGAACTGCCTGAGCAAAGGGTGCGAAAAACAGGTGGATCAAAGCTGTATTCTGCTGAAATAGCTGATGCATGTATCTTGATGGAGGAGTAGGACAGGCCTGAATGAAGAAGTTCGCCAGATACTCCAGAATGTTAGGCATATCTATGTTTGACACATCTTTTCCTCTTTCCGTACTCCAAATGACAAACCTTTTCCATTTTCCAGCATAGTTCCTTCTTGTTGAAGGTCTGCGTGCTTCAAGAATAATGTCTTTAACTCTTTGGGAAAGTTCTGGATTAGCTGCTGCTATGTGATGTTCCATGCAGTCAGTTGCAGCGTTTTAGGTTTGGATGTATGATGCTGTAGTTGTTCTGAGTTAACATCAAAGGCATCAGGGTATTGGCCACATATTGTTCCGAGACATGCTCTTCAGTAGTGGGTACCAGTGTTGTCTTGGCCAGTTTGGAGCTATCAGGATTATCCTTGGACGTTCTTCCTTGATTTTTAGTAGTACCTTGTGTATCAAAGGAAGAGGTGGGAATGCATATGCTGTTAGGCCTTTCCAGTTGAAGGAGAGTGAGTCCACTTTCCATGCTAGTGGGTGGAATGTCCTTGTGCAGAATTTTTGAGCTGGTGATTGAGAGGTGATGCGAATAGGTCTATCTGTGGCATTCCCCATTTCTTCGAGATGGTCTTGAAGATGTCCGGTGCAGCTTCCATTCGTGGGCATCCGAAGTGGTTCTGCTTAATATGTCTGCTAGAGTATTGTCTTTCCCCGGTACAAATATTGCCTGTAACTGAATGTTGTAGCTGAGTGCCAGGGTCCACAGCTCCAAGGTCATTCTGCATAGGGGGTATGAATGAGTGCCTCCCTGTTTGTTGATGTACCACATGACTGTGGTGTTGTCTGTCCTTATCATCAACTGGCCCTCTTTGAGAAATGGTTTGAACTTTTGGATTGCCAGTTTTACTGCCAGCATTTCTTTTAGATTGATGTGCAGGTGAAGTTGATCCTGTGTCCACAATCCTTGCACGCATTTGTCCAGCATGTGGGCCCCACCATCCTAGGTCTGAAGCGTCTGTTGTGATGGTCTGGCTTGGTTGACATCTGCGAAAGGGTAGGCCTGGGTTTGACTGGCATGCCTGAGCCCACCATAGGAACTCCTGTTTTAAGCATGGAATTAATGGGATTTCTGTTTCTAGACTGTGTCTGTGTTGGGACCATAAATTCTTTAGGTACCACTGTAGTTTCCTCATATGTAGTCTGGCAAATGGGACCAAGATTATGCATGATGCCATGAAGCCCAAGGCCTGCAGAACTTTTCTTGCTGTTAACTTGTTCAGTTTTGTTAGTGCCAAGAAGTAAAGAGGAAGTTCTTTTGTTTTTCTGTAGTCAGGAATGCCATTTGTTGTACTGTGTCCAATTCCGCCCAAGAATGTCCTTGTTTGGGATGGTATCAGCCTTGACTTTTGTAAATTGACTGTGTATCCCAGTCCTTGTAGCAAGTAAATGACCCTTTGTAAATCTGTTGTCAGCTTGCTTTTGTTGTCCCCTTGTAGCAGGCAGTCGTCCAGGTATGGGTAAATTTGAATTCCCTGTAGTCTGCAATGGGCGATTACTGATGCCAGGCATTTTGTGAATACTCTGGGCGCAGTAGATAAGCCAAAGGGCAATGCTGAGAATTGATAGTGCTCTGATCCTGCAAGAAATCTGAGGTATCTTCTGCAGATTGGTCGAATGGGGACGTGCAGGTATGCCTCCTTGAGATCTAGAGTTACCAGCCAAGACTCCTTGCCCAGCATGGGAAGAAGTTGCTGTAGGGTCAGCATTTTGAATTTTGGGACAATGATGTATGTATTTAAGGTGGACAGGTCGAGAATTGGTCTCCAACTTTTTCCTTTCTTGGAACTAGGAATAGTCTGGAGTAGAACCCTTTCCTTGTTCTGCTGTTGGCACTCTTTCCACAGCTCTCATGTTTGCTAACTCCATTATCTGGCGTAGAGCCTCTGTTTTTGATTTGGAGGTAGATTTGGCATTCCTCTTTGACTGGTAAAGTGTGGAAGTGAAACCGGTAACCTTGATCTATGGTTTGTAAAATCCACTTGTCTTTTGTTATGTAGTGCCAGTTCTTTGAAAATAAGGTTAACTTTCCGCCTAGAGGAGCTGCTATTTGTTCCCTGGTAGGCGGATTTAGGATTAAGTCACTGTGGTTGTGCTGATGTAGTGGCAGTGGCTGTGTCTGTGCCTCTGTTGTTACCTTGCCACTGTCGTCCTCTGTAGGCACCTCCTCTGGATTGGTTTCTGCCTCTGGAACGCCTATTCCTGCCCCTTTGAAATTTTGTGGAGTCAGGAAAGGACCAATTTTGGCAGGCCAGTTCCTGCTAAACCTTGGGGTTGAACCTGCAAGTAATCTTTAACAGTTTGAACAGATTTTGCCTTTTCTTCCATTTTCTTCATAACCTGCTGGGCAGGTGTACCAAACAAACTTGTCTTGTCCATAGGAGCATCTAGCAACTTAGCTTTAACATGATCCGTAAAGCTTGTTCCTTTAGCCATGCATGCCTTCTTATCACTGTGCCTGTCATGGCTGATCTAAATGAAGCCTCCAGTGCATCATAGCCACATTTTAAGGAATGGTTGCTAACCTGTTGTATGTTATTTATCATCTCTAATACATATTTCTTATCAAGAGATTCATCAGTGGTTAGTTTTTTAGTTAACTGATCAACCATAAACTCTTGGTATTGTATCATGTGAAACTGACAGTTTAAAGCTCTAGCTGAGAGAGTAGCTGAAGTGTAGACCTCCTTACCCCATCTGTCTAGTGACCTTGCTTCCCTTTCAGAAGGAATAGGGTTTTTAGCTGTGGTCGCGGCTACTGCCTTGGGACCCTGGGATATAGTTTCTGGGTCTGCAAGTGGGGCCTTGTAAAGGTGGTGATGAGTATCTGGCACCCTGTAAAATCTGTCTGGTTTGGCAGGGGCTGGGGGTAAAGAATCTGGAGCGGAGCAAACATCATTGAAAGCATCATCCACCACAGAGAGAACAGGAGGTATAGCTAAGGGCCTGTGCTGTGGGAGGTGCAGAAAGGTCCTAAGTCTTTTCTGGAGTCTGAAAAATCCTGTTGCTGCCATTGGAACTGTTCTCGCATGGCATGCAAGGTTTCCCCAAAGGAGAATTCTTCTGGTGGGGAAGCAGCTGGAATGGATTCTTCAGCATCAGAATCTTCAAAATTGGAGAAGGGAGCCTCAGGCTGGTCAGTTATGTCTGATTCATCAGCAGAATCATCAGAAGACACTGGCTCAGGGGCTCTGCCCTAGGTCTCTTCTCTGGGGCTGAGAGGCCCTGTCTGGGTGAGATTGAGATCCTCTAATTAAAGAAATTAAATCTTCTACCAAAGAAAGCATTTGAGAACTAGAAGAGGGCCTGGATGTGGGGGTTTAACAGGCACTGTTTTAGTAGTCTTGGCTGCTTTAGCCCTGGCGAAGGCCTTAATGGACATGGCAGCTGGAGGCCTAGCAGCACCACGTGCTGGGGTAGAGCCATCCAAGGATGGTGTCTGATAAGTCAACCACCGTAGTGGGTAAAATTTCTGAGGTCGATTCAAGAGTTGTAGCAGGGGACTCAGTTGTAAGAATAGGTTCAGCTGTACTTTGAGCAGTTTTCTCGGTTTCGCCGAAACCGAGACACTCGCTGTTTGCTTTACCGTGGTTTCGGCCGAAACCGCGGACCGCGAGTGTCGGTCTTTATCTTTGCGTTTTTTGGGGGTAGTCGGAGGATCCGACGGCATAATGTACGCAAAATCAGAACCGAAAAACTGTTCTGCAAACTCCGACCGACGCTAAGCGTCTCGGTTGAAAGAGGCACAGGCCGAACAGGCTGCTACGTCGTGGGCTGGGCCTAAACAAGGCAGACAGTAAGAGTGGAAATCTTTATGAGGTATTTGTTTCCCACAGGTTAAACAATTGTTAACTTTTTCTGACATCAGCTGAGGCAAGAAAGAGTCCCCAACGGGGTACTTAGCTTTAGAAGTCTTCGAAGTAGTATTCGGTAGAAGTAATCTCTGGATCCGACCGACCGGCACTTGCGAACAGCTTCTGCTTCGGGCGCCATGCGGCAAGAAAGACTGAGGAAAATGGCGTCGGCTGATGCTTTTATACCCGAAGACCAACAGAGATGACGTCGGGTGGAGTGCGACATCAGCCGAAGCCGGACCCGGACTTTGGAATCCGGCCGACTGCAGGGCTGCCTGACGACAGGACAACCCACTTGTTATGACTGCAGATGCATCCATGAAGGACATCAGAGTACAATGCTACAGTTAATGATAAAGTCTGCAATATGTGAAATGGGTCTTCAGAAGCCTCTTAAAATCAGCTAATGTGACAGGGAGACTCTCTCAATGCTAGCACAGAGGATTCTAGATGTCAGGGTGCTTGATGGCAAAAAGATCAAACACCTGAGGCTATTAAATGCACTCAAGGGATCCTCTGACACACTTGGGAATGAGGAAAACTAAGATCAAACATGGAGGTACGAGACTAGGAGCTTTTTCAAATAAGGGAGACCTGAATCATGCAGGACTAAACATACAAGCACAGTAACTCTTAAGGTAACACATGATCGAACAGCCAATCAATGTAGACTCTACAACACTAGAGTATTATGTTAGTATTTTTAAGGTACCTCTAAGTAAATGAGCTGGGGAATTCTGCATCGGCTATAACTAATGATAGAGTGCTGTGTCTGGGAGCCCTATACATAAAAAGTAAGTTACAACAGTCCAAACAAATGAGTGTAACGAGTCGGAAGAATTAAAAATTCCCTGCAGACTACACTATCAGAAATACTGGGTGAGCAAATTGGTATAACTAAGAAAATGATTTTTTGAATTATGATACAGAATCTGAATTGCCTAGACATGGTAAGGCCTTGCTGAATTTAATTATGATGACTGCAAAAAAGCAATTACTAGAAAATTGAAATCAGTCTAAACCAAGAGTACTAGAAGTAGTGAATATAACAATAGAGACAGAAATGGAATCTTCAGAAAAGGATAAAAGCAAATTACATGGAAAATGGGAGCTGTGGGAACATTAAATGTAGAATAACGTTTTGGAGGAGGAATGAGATTTAAAAGGAGGAGGATTTGAATGAGCTATGTATTGTTTGAAGGACAATGACTGGATAGATTTTTAAGTTGTGTACAGTCAAATATGGTTTGTTTTCATTTACATAAATGTATGACTGCCTATGTCATAAGTGCTAATTTAATAAAGATGTTTCTTGTTTAAAAAAAATATCAAAAAGTAAAACAAAACTACCCTCTTCCAATTAGATGATCATTCTTGAATCTAGTAAGGGCCATCTCAGTACTATGCCAAAAACAAAAATCAGACTGGAAAGGGCACTAAACTTTGATACTCCTGAAAGACTGAACTGGGCTTCAAATAAATTCTCTTATTAATAATGTTAATAAATGAAAGTTTAAAAGTTCAAGATAATCTGGATAAAAAGTCTTTTTCAGAATAGCGGTCACAAAGTTTTTCCTTTAATGAAGGATGAAGGGCTCTACTATTCAAATATAAATCTATGTGATAAATCAAGTGGCCAGTCGAGCAAAATTCAGGACTGCAAATAGGTCCAAACAGGACACAGAACCCGAAATCAATAAGAGGACATCAGGATAATCCCACATCTGAAACTCTAATCAAGACCAAACGTTAGTAAAGATACCTGCAATTTTTCTGAGCTTACAGTAAAAAACAAAACTGTCTTCAATGATCAAACATAGCTGCAGAGATACAAGCAGACAGTTTACATTCTGTCAATGAAATTGCACTACATTTGGCCAGGCAGATTACTCTGCAGCCATCCACCTTAAAGAAAGTAGCAAGCAAGCAGAGATCTCCCTAAACATGGATGTTATATTTTAACAGAGATCTCTACATGACAAGCTGCAAAGTTTTTATCAGACCCAAGTCTGACAAACAGGGTAAGTATAATTTCCATTTATTCTCGAACCTCCACACCCCCCTACCTTCTCATTTCGTGTAGGTTGGTATCAAAAAAAGAAGTTATGTACTCACCATAACATTCCATCCGAGTAGGTAACTTCATTTGTCAGCAACCTGTGGGTTATGGATCCGATACGGATACGAGCTGGCAGCATACCAAGCTAAAGATCCAAGCTCCAAGCTCCACCCCCTTACCAATACTACCCTGCAACCTCCTTCCAATCCTCAGATCACGTTTGCCACCTACACAAAACCACAAAAACTAACAACCTGAGAAAACCTGACTCTGAGACAAAACAAAACTCGAGCATCCAAACCTCGAGTTCAGCTAAATAACTATTCAGGTTAGAGGGAAGGAGGGAGGGACAGTTGCTGACAAATGAAGTTACCTACTCAGATGGAACGTTATGGTGAGTACATAACTTATCTGAAGTAGTTAACTTCATTTGATCAGCAACCTGTGGGACAGAGTCCCCAGCTACCCAAAATCTTGGGAGGCCCTGAACAAATGTCATCCAGGGAAGCTCTAGACCAGAATGCAGGAGACATTGCCATAGAACGAGTAGAATGAGCATGAACTCCCATTGGTACCGGCAAGCCAGATTCTCTATATGCTAAGAGGATACAACTCGAAATCCACTTGGCAAGAGTCACTTTAGAAATCGGTTTCCCTATAAAAGATTTTGCAAAGGAGACGAAAAGTTGGTCAGATCTACGAAAGACAGCCGTCCTGTGTAAATAAAAACGTAACTGTCTGTGAACATCTAGTAAATTAAGTTTATACTTCCCTTTGTTCTGGTAATTGGGGGAAAAAAAACGGCAAATTAATGGATTGATTAATGTTCGTCTCGGAAGCAACTTTGGGAAGAAAAGAGGGATTAGTCCTGAGAGATACCCTGCCCTTGTGAAATACAAGGTATGGAGGTTTGATAGAAAGAGCCTGAATCTCCGGCACTCTCCTGGCTGAGGTAATGGCAACCAAAAAGGCCATCTTCCATGAAAAGAATTTCAGATCATCAGAAGCTGCGGGTTCAAAAGGAGGCACGACTAATGCCTGAAGAACCAAGGTGAGGTCAAACGGTGGAGATGAATTTCTAACAGGAAGTCTCAAAAGAAAGGTACCTTTTAGAAAGGCCTTACAAATTCTGGTAGCAGCGAGAGAACCAAAGTTGTCCCCAATATGGAAACTGGAAATAGCAGCCAGCTGAACCTTTACAGTAGATGAACTGGCCCCCTGCTGAAAAATATGAGACAAGAATTCTAGAACCACTGGAACAGGAGTGGTAAACGGATACAAGTTCTTACGTGAAGCCCAAATGGAAAAACATTTCCATTTACTATTGTAAATCTTCCTAGTAGAGGGTTTATGTGCTGCCACCAGAATGGACTTGACTAGGGAAGAGATACTGGGAGTCCTGGCAATTAAGGGAACTGAACAGCCAAGATGAGAGCTTGAGATCGTCCAAGTTCGGAGGGGCCATTCCTAAGGGGTGAGAGATCAGATCCGGGATGGGATCCAAGATCCAGAGAGGAGCTATGAGATGAGACCGCAGGCAGGGGAACCAGACTTGACGAGGCAAGAATGAGGATAATCTTCCTCCCCAACAGACGGGCTTTCTGCACAAATGTTATCAGCGGAAGTGGTGGATACGCATAAAGAAGACCGGGCGGCCAAGCATGGACTAGAGTGTCTCTGGGGGATTCCCTTAAAGGAGGAATTAGAGTGAAAAACTCACTGCACTTCGCGTTGGAAGGCGATGTGAAGAGATCGCAGCAAGGCTGACCCCCACTTGAGGAAGATCTGTTCCGCTATGGAAGAATTCAGAGACCACTCATAAGGGGGAGAGGATAGTTCTGCTCAATTTGTCCACCAGAATGCTGGACCGACCCGGAATGTGCGTCACTAACAGGAAGCGGCTGGCGGAGATCGCCCATTCCCAAACTCTCATGACTTCTCGGCAAAGACGGTAAGACCTGGTTCCCCCCTGTTTGTTGATATACCAGACCACTGACATATTGTCTGACTGGATCGCAATAGTCCCCGGAGGAAGGAAGGCAAGAAGGGCCTGCAACACTAAAAGGACCGCCCTCATCTCCAGTACATTTATATGCAGAAAGGTCTTTGTCCAAGTCCACATGCCTTGGACAGTCCTGCCCGCACAAAGCCCCCCCCCAACCCTAGGCGGGAGGCGTCCGTGGTCACTGTGGCCTGGGGTAGGGGCATAACAAAAGGCAGTCCTTCCCGAAGGGCTCGGGATTGGAGCCACCACATGAGGGAGTTCCTGCAAACCTTGCTGAGGGGAATCGGCAAGTTTAGCGGATGGTGTAGAATAGACCACTGGACTTCCAAGGTCCACTGTAAAACTCTGATGTGCAGACGAGCGTAAGGGATCAAATTGATCGCTGCCACCATGGACCCCAAAGCTCTCAGGACCAACTTTGCTGGGGGAGCAGGAGACTGAAGAAGAGCTAGTACATGTAGAGTCATGCTGTGAAGTCTGTCTGGCGTTAGGAAAGCCTTGACCTGAAGGGAATCTATCCTGACCCCTATAAAGTCTATTACCTGAACAGGTTAGAAGAACGACTTCTTGACATTTATAGTGATCCCCAACTGGGATGACAAATGGAGGAAGAAGTTCCTGGCTAGAGAGAGTAGATGCCTGGTGGGGGCGGTGAGGAGCCAGTCGTCTAGGTACAGGAAGACCTGTATACCCTGGAGCCTCAGGTGGGCCGCTACAACTGCCATGACCTTAGTGAACACCCTGGGGGCTGTGGTGAGACCTAAGGGTAGGACCCTGAACTGGTAACGACTGGCCCCTAGCCGAAAGCAGAGAAACCTACTGGACCATCTGTCCATGAGAATATGGTAGTACGCATCCTTGAGGTCTATGGAGCACATCCAGTCCTCCCTCCTGCAAGAAGGGCAGGATGGATTGGAGCATGACCATCCGGAATTTCTCCTTGGCAACGAAAAGGCTCATTGTTGACAGCTCGAGAATCGGCCTCAAGTCTCCAGTCTTTTTTGGCACCAGAAAGAACCTGGAGTAGATGCCTTATCCAGACTGGTCTGGGGGCACATGCTGGATGGCTTTTCTATTTCCAAAGCCACAGCCCCCCTTTGAGTGGGTGGAATATCTGGGAGGCGCCTTGAGTAAGGGGGCTTGTTTATGAAGGGGATTGAATAGCCTCTGGATATTATCTGAAGCACCCAGTGATCTGTCGTGATGGACTCCCATTGAGCCAGGTGCCTCGAAAAACGCCCCCCGACTGCCTCCAGAGAGCAGCAGTCAAGCAACCCCTCAGGGCTGCTGTGCGGGTTGGTCGGAAAAGGGTTCCCGTGACCCGAAGTTCTTCGGACCCCCTCTGCCTCTGGGCTGGCATCCACCTTGTCCCCCTCTGCCTCTAGGGGAGGAGGAGTCCTGAGCGTTCTGGGCCTGCTGAGATTTCTGGAACCACATCTTCTGCCCTCGCTGGTTCCTGGAGAAGGACCTTTGAAGGGTAGAGAAGCGTATTCACACAGCTGACAGCGTTTTCCCATCTTTCTCGCTCTGGACCAGCGTCTCACGGATGGACTTCTCGAACAGGGTAGACCCGTCAAAGGGTGCATTCGCGAAGGATGCCTTGAAAGGTTCCGAGAAGTCACAAAGCCGAAGCCAGGCATGACACCTTAAGGCGACACCGGACCTGCTAGCTCTAGCGGCTCCTTCCATGGCATGGGAGAGTAGCCGCATAGACGTATTAGACACTGATTTGAGAGTGGCCATACGAGCCGAGAAAGTCCGTTTACCCTCGGCTGACATGGACTCTGGGGGAGACTCAGCATACTCTTTAACCAGGCCCGCTGCAGTCTGATTACATGGGCCAAGTAATTCAGCGCCCTAATAGAGAAGGTAGCTGAAGCAAACATCCGCTTTCCAATACAGTCCATTGGCCGAGACTCCTTGTCAGGGGGATGGACTGAAGAACTGTCTTGAGCTAGTTCCTTTTTGGCGGCTGCCGCCACCACCATGGCATCTACCGGGGAACCCTTGTTCCACGAAGCTTTGTCTGCAGGGGGCTTAGAATCTTGTCGGGCCTCCTGGGGATCGGCTCTACAGTGTCCAGTTCCTTCCACGCCCTGGTGGTAATCACGTCGACCAGATGGTTGGCCTGGGGGGGACATCCAAGAGGTAGATGGGTCTGTGTTGAACACCTCCAGGAATACAGACTCGTCCGAGGAAGGTGTTTTGGTGGACCACCACACCTCTTTTGGCAGAGCATTTCCATAATGTCTCCAAAGGAGACGACATCGGGGGGTGACTTGGGAGTAACTTCCCTTTCCTCCAAATCGGTATCCTTGGTGAGGGACTCAAGGGAGTCCAAGTGCCTCATTTTGCACAGGTGTTTGTGAGGAATCTCCTCGGGGAGACTGTCCGAGGGGGGCTCACCAACGGATTCATGTTCCTCCAGAGGAACTGGCTGGGTCGTCAACGACACAGGCTGTCCCTGGGACTGGATGATGGAGGACAAACAGAGCTGCGGGGACGGATTCAGAGGAAAGAGTGAGGGGTCTCAATCTTCTAGACAGAACCCTCTCCACAACGAATGCTGATGGGGAACCGGCCTCCCTAAGACAGGTGGCCGGCACCCTCAGATCCGACGAAGGGATCGGTGTCAGAGACGAGGTGCTAGGATCAGAGTGGACAGTGTGCTCTGACTGCAACGGAGCCGAAGACACACTTGCCCCCTCGGATCCAATGCCCGGCTCTCAGCTCCGAGAGCTCGGATCCAAAAAGGGATCCGATAAGCTCGAGGGTATGGCTGGCGTCGAGGTAGCAATAACCATCGGCGCAGACTCCCGGAATCCGAGGCTCCTTGGATCCGAAGACTCCGAAACCCGGTAGTGGATCGGAGAAAGAGCTATCAGGGCAAAAAGTGGAGCTTAACTCCCCCCCCCCCCGGGGGGGGGTAGCAACACTCCCATCTGCAGCCGAGTTTGCAGGAAGCGACGCATCATCCGGTCCATAGCTGCCTCGGAGAGGCTACGAGTAGATCTGGAAGAGGCCGTCTTAGCTGGCTGGGAGGGCAGACGCAGCGACCTCGAAGATGGTCGGACCTCCTCCGCGTATGGCACTGGAGAGAAGCATGGGGAACAGAGCCGTGGGGAAGGAGGCTTGGTAATTTTTAATGGAGAGGAGAGAACTTTAGCTGGAGGGGCCGAGGGGTCCAATTCGGTCTGCCGTTTGTGGCTTCTCTTTCTCTCTCTCCCTTGTCTCTTTATTGTCCTTTTTTGCCTCTCGCTCTCCCTGAGATGAGGTGGGAGTGTGAGTCCCAGACAGGGGAGGAGGGCCAGATGTTTGGGCAACCGCAGCCGCGGTTGTCGCTACACAGGGAGAAGAGGAAGAAGAAGCTGATTCCGCTGGTAGAAGACCTGCCAAAATCAGCTTGTTCTTCCTATTTCGCAAGGCCCGGGGGTTAAAGACTACACAGATCTGGCAGCCTGAGGAAAGGTGAGAAACCCCCAAGCAAAGAACGCACAGAGTGTGACCATCCGCTGGTGACAGCTTATGGCCACACTCCGTACACTTAGAAAAAGTAGTTTTCTGGCTTTCAGCCATACCCTTCACACATACACAGACACACACACACACCTACCTAAAGGGAAAGAAAGGCCTACTAGGGAATAGAGATTACCAAGGATAAGAGGGGGATAGATTAGTTACGAAGAGAACTAATATGTAAAAATATATAGAAAAATACTTCACACACAGCTAACCCTATACTACCCAAATATTTTAAGAAAAATACAAGAATTAGTTACACTCGCCTGGAGCTCGAAAAATCCCGCACTTGGCAAAGCCGCGGCAAACGAGATCTGAGGATTGGATGGAGGTTGCAGGGTAGTATGGGTAAGGGGGTGGAGCTTGGAGCTCGGATGTTTAGCTTGGTATGCTGCCGGCTCGGATCCGTATCGGAGCCGTAACCCACAGGTTGCTGATCAAATGAAGTTATCTACTTCAGATCAATGGTTCATGTGGAATGACATGCACAGGGCATACTTGTGATGTAGTGAGCAGATCCTAAGTACACCAGATGTCCATAAAGGACACCATGAATGAATCTGATATCTCAGCAGTGGGTACACTGAAGAACAGGGTGGAAGGCAGGGCAAATTTATGACCAAGTTAGAGTATAAACATTCCTGCATTCTATCAGCTCAAGGAATGGGGAGCTGCAACTAAGATAACAACCAATATGTGAGCAAGGTAGTGATCTGTATGCAAGACTGGTTCTATCAACCCACCAAAGGTGGAAATATTGAGATGGAAAAAAACACTTTCAGAATATGGCCAAATTTATGGTTTACAATGGAAATTATTTGAGTGAAGCCAAAATCTCCTCATAACACAGAGATATTCACTAATATGGAACACTGACTCACCTGCTGCCAAAATGCTGTATTTACCCAACACATAGCTAATAAGGATGTGTACAAACTACTCTGGGAATGCTCTCATACTACCTGATGAATAGCAGACAATAACAACCTATGCATGTTCATGACCCCATAATGTACTCAAAAGAATTAGTATCTCTAGATTTGACATTTGTCACCTGCAAATGAGTGTGACAACATATCACAACCCTATCCCAATACTGTCCATCTAAGGGCACAGCAATATGGAGAAGCTGCAAGGTATAGACCAAAATTTTCATCCAAGCAGACTGCTGTAATAAATGCTAGGCCAACATTAAGCAGCAGGTGATACAGAATACCTGGCTTGCAGCAGCTGGACCTAGCATGTACACTAATAAAAAGAGCTATGTGCTTACCATAACTTGGCATCTGAGTTACCCTATGTCACTATTCATCACTCTTGGGTCATAGGATCCGAGCCGGCAACTTATCAAACAGATCTTAGGCTCAAGCTCTTCCCACTCCCATAATCCCCTACTGTCCTCTAACCCCACAGATAGAGTTTGCCCTAGAGTTAGAAAACAGCCAAGGTAGACCTTAACCACCAGGCAGGACATCTCCACTTCCTCTAGGTCCGACAGGACACGGGAAGGACAGAGGTATAGTGATGAATAGTGACATAGGATAACACAGATGCCAAGTTATGGTAAGTACATAACTCTGTCTGATGTCATCCATGTCACCAATCCTCACTCTAGGGTCAGAGTCCCCAGCTGCCATAAAACCCTAGGTGGGCTCAAACAAGGTCATGCCGAAGAATTGTGGAGCCAAAAGAAACCGGTTTCTGGAAACTATGTTGAGCTTATAATGAGTAACAAAAGTGTGAGGATTACACCAGGTGGCTGCCGCCAAATATAAAGAATGATGGGCCAAACAGGCAGCGGACGTATCCACAGATCTACTGGAATGAGCTCTGACTGGTCCTGGTAATGACAAACCTTTAGAAGAATAAACCACTGAAATACATTTTGAAATCCAGTGAGAAACAGTAATCTTAGTTACTGCCCGACCCAGTCTGTTAACAAAAAAGGCCAAAAACAGCTGGTCAGATTTGCGAAAGCTCTTTGTGCAGTCCAAGTAGAATCTTAGTTGTCTATGTACATCAAGTGTGCAGTAAATATTCACCTTCAGTGAAGAAGTTGGGGAAAAAATCTGGTAACTGAATGGATTAATTAAAATTTGCCTCAGTGGCCACTTTGGGCATGAAAAAGGGGTAAGTCCAGAGAGACACACTATCTTTATGAAAAATCATGTATGGAGGCTTAACAGAAACAGCCTGCAACTCAAACTCTTCTTGTCGATGTTATAGCCACCAGTTTATATCATAAGATGCGGCAGGCTCGAACGGACTCTGTGCAAGAGATTGCAGCACAAAGGAAATGTTCCAAGGAGGAGAAGGATCTTTGATAGGAGGCCTAAGCAGGAAGACATCTTTCAAAAAGGCCTTGCAAAGACAAGAAAACATCAGTTCTTGACAAGATGAGAGAAACTAGCTCCATCTTGAAAGAGAGTAGACAATAATAAGAAGGCATGACTGGTTGCAGAAAAAGGATCCAGATTCCGCTGTTTGGCCCAAATAGAGAATCGTTTCCATTTACTACCATAATTTTCTGGTGGAGGCCTTCTGAAAGGCCAGAATAATGTCTCTGACAGGCAAGGCAAGCCTGGGCTGGTTTAGAACTATGGAAAGTGGACAAACCACGTAGTCAGACGAAGAGTCTGAAGGTTTGGAGACAGATGATGAGAGGGGAGAGAAATAAAATCCAGACTGGGATCTAGTACCCGGGGGGGTGGGGTGGGGGTGGGGGGTACTTCAGATCAGAACTTAAGGGGGGAAAACCACACTTGCCAAGGCCAGAAGGGGGCAATGAGGATCAGGGTAGTGTTAAAGTCATAAATAAATAACATTAAAAATGTATCTTATATGCCTTCAGTTAAGAACACCACTTCAGGATGTGCAATCAGAATTTTTTTATTTACAGCGCTGGGAGACCATGTTCAAAGCAGTTAGTAAATCAGTCTCTCTGAACAGAGAAAAAATGCATCTTTTATACACTTTTCTTATCAAACCATCCATGCAATCTTTTACACTTACGACTGCAGCAAATCAATGAATTTGCAAATGTTCTTATTCCTCGTGATTTTCGCCTCAGCCTTCATGTGAGCACCTTCCTTTACACAACCCACCTGCTTTAAGGGGTCTTGTTTTCTGATCTTGAATATTTCAAACCTTCCCTAGCAACACCTCACTCCTAGCCTGGAGGAGTCAGGCTAACAAATTTCTTTTACAGTAGTTAACATGCCTCTTCTCCGACAACACTTACTTTTCCTTGTTGCATATTAAAACAATGCAGTTGAAACACAGCAGTAACTTTAACTTATGAAGCTGTATTTTTCCACAGCCTTGCATACAAATTATATTTGCTTTTTAACAGATTATAGTATCATTAATGAAACTGAAATTATTATACATTTTAATAAGCTGATCTTACCGGTTAACAGTAGCCGTGAGGCACTGAGCTTTCTGAAGCACTCTGGGAATGAGAGGTATTGGAAGGTAAGCATAAAGAAGACCTGGAGGCCAATTTTGAACTAGAACATTCCTGGGGTATTCCCAGGCTGGGGGGATCAGAGGGAAATACTGGTTGCATTTGTGATTGTGAGGGGAAGCAAAAAGATCGCATCTCAGGCGACCCCAGCGAAGGAAGCTCTCTCTTGCCACCAAGGAATTCAGGGACCACTGATAAGAACACAAGATAGCCCTGCTGAGCCTGTCTGCTAGCACGCTGGACTCCCTGAGAATGTATGTTGCAAGGAGAAAGCGCCCCAAGGACATCTCCCATTCCCACACACTCACAGCCTCATGAAAAAACACAGTTAAGAATGTGTCCCTCCTTGTTTGTTGATGTACCACACAACTGCCATGTTGTCTGTGTGCACTGCAATGGTACCTAGAGGGAGGCAGTCCTGGATGGCTTGCAAGATGAGAAGAACTGCTCTCATCTCCAGTACATTTATGTGGAGTTTGGTCACTGTCGGGGACCACGTACCTTGGACCGTCGTTCCCTGGCAATGCTCCCCCACTCCAGCAGAGAAGCATCTGTGGTCACCATGGCACTGAAGGGAAGAAGAGAAAAAGGGTCTGGCTCATGGGGAGATCAGGAGATGGAATGCACCAAAGGAGAGGACACCTGCATACTGCAGTAAGGTGGATGGAAGCTGTCAAGGGATGAGAGAGAGAAAACCACTGGACTGCTAGAGTCCACTGTAGAACCCTCATGTAAGACCTGGCTAATGGCACCAGATAGATTGTCAGCACCATATACCCTAAGGCCCTGAGAATCAAGCAGACCTGAGGATGAGACAGATCTTGGAGGCAATGAACATGAGATCTAATTAGTTGCACATGTCAGAGAAGTAACCCTGCAATCTCTGACACAGTGTCCAGCTGGATGCCAATAAACACCAAGTTTTGGGATGTGTGGCTGTGACCAGTCGAAGCTTGGTGGATGCTGTGAAGAGCCAATCATGGAGCTAAGGAAACATCTGGAATCCCTGCAGTCTCAGGTGAGCTGCCACCACTACAATGCACTTGGCGAACACTCGTGGGGAGAGGGGGAGGGCTGTGTTGACAGCAAAGGGCAGAGTCCTGAATTGGTAATGATTTGCCCCTACCCAAAAGCGCAGCTGTCTCCTGGAGCACCTGTCTATTTTTATGCGATAGGAAGACATCCAGGAGATTCACAGAGCACATCCAGTCAGGACAGACATGATGAATTGAACAGTGACCATCTGGAAAACTGACTTCTTGACAGACAGATTTAACTCGCTTAGGTCCAGAATTGGACCCAAGTCCCCTATCTTCTTAGCAACAAAAAGAAGTGAGTAAGTTCCAAATTCTCGCTGCCCTGGGGGGGGATTTTGAATGGCTCTCTTCTAAAGAAGCTTGAGCACTACTTGCTGAGCTAACTCTCTCTGACAGGGAGGCACATTGGGGAGGTGTTTCCTACCTGATTGGGGGGGGGGGTTGGCAAAAGGGAATGAAACAGCCCCTGGAAATAATGTTTAGCACCCAGAAATCTCTTGTAATGTTTGCCCAGGCCAAAGGGTGCAGAGACAAATGGCCCCCAACTGCCACCAGGGCAGGACAGTAGGGCAGCGCATCAGGAGTGCTGAAAGGGCTTCACAGAGAAGAGTTTCCTGGAGCTCTCACTTTGCGGACCCCCCTCTGCCTCTATAGCAGCATTAGCCATTGAACCCTCTCCCCCGACCTCTAGAATAGGGTTCATTCTGAGCATCTTGAAATCAAGACTGCGACTTCCAGAACCATCATTACCTAGTCCCTCGTTGTGTCTTAGAAAAAGGACCACTGGGTGTTAAAAAACTTGATTCCCACAGCTGAGAAGGTCTTACCTTCCTGCTCACTACGGGTAACTGTCTCTGACTGATGGACCAAAGAGCTGATCCATCGAAAGGCAGCGTTGGTAAAGGGAACTTTAAAGGACTCCCTCCTGCATAGGAACAGCCAGGCAAAACGCAGAATAGTGATGCCCGCGCCAGCTGCTTGAGAGGCGCCTTCCACAGCATTGGAAATCAGCCTCATCGAGGAATTAGATAGGGGCGCAAGAGTAAACACGGGGGACACTTTGCTCAAGTCCTCGGCAGGCATCAACTTAGAAAGGGAAGTGGTGAGTTCCTTGACCAAATCCCTTTGAAGGCAGGTAGTATACAAGTAAGTGCTCACAGCCCAAAGATAGCTGAGACAAATACCCGCTTTCTGTGGCTGTCGACTGCCAGAGATTCACGGTTCGGAGATGAACACACATACTTTGCTCTGCCAACTCCTTTTTGGTGGCAGCAGCTACCACTATCGCATCAAATAGCACCTCTTTAGACCAGAACTATCAGTGTGAGGGATGAGAAACTTATCTGCTCTTTTTGGCACTGGCTCCACAGTATCTGGCTCCTTCCACATCCTGCTAGTGATAAGATCCATCAGTTCTTCCGCAAGGGGAAACCGAGGTGGTTGATGGTCCCGTCCCGAATGCCTTCAAGAAAACAGACTCCTCGGAGGACGGGGGTTGGGAAGACCATCTGCCCTTCAACTTAAGGATCTCCAGGATGTCAACAAAGGAGACATCTTCAGGTAGAGATCTGGAGGACCTGTCCCTTTCATAGATATCCATATCATCTGTGAGAGACATCATAGGGGAGTCTAGATGTCTCCTCCTGCACAATCTCTTCTGAGGCACCTCCTCAGAGTGGGGCTCAGGGGAGAACTCTGAAGAGTGGGGAACCCCAAGTGGGGTAAAGTCCCTCCTGAAGGCTGGTTCGAAAGGACTGACCAGGAGCAGGATGAGGAAGGTCCATTGTAGGAAGCTGGGAGGTCCCTGGATAGCAGGGGAGGCAAATCTGGCAAAGGAGAAAGTTCTCTTTACTACCTGGAAGGCTGAAGGGCTGGATGATGCCCCCTTCCCATTCCCAGCAGGTAGGGCCACCTGAGAAGAGGGAACAAAGCATGCCAGCACCTCAAGACCCTGGGATAATACTTGTCCTGAGCTGTCCAGAGCTGAAGCACCGAAGTGCAGACACTGGTCTGAAAAAAACAGGACCGCAGCCCTCCCCCCCAAAGACTCTGGCTCAACTGGTTGGGTCTGGGATCCAGTCTACTCTGTGGTATGAAGAGTACAACTGGTCAGGGACTCAAACGGGGTAGAGACTAAAATAAGTTCTAAGCATCCCCATCATCTCCTCACTGTGCCCCTATGGCCTGGAAGTCC
This sequence comes from Protopterus annectens, assembly GCF_019279795.1. Lineage (NCBI taxonomy): Eukaryota > Metazoa > Chordata > Ceratodontiformes > Protopteridae > Protopterus > Protopterus annectens. The sequence goes on along the minus strand of NC_056725.1, from coordinate 595,882,745 downwards.
AAAACCACCTGGGTCGTATGAAGAGAACAAAGCGTAGGAACAGGGGAAGGCCCCCTCGCTAATAGGCAGGGGACGCAAGAAGCCCCAACTCGATCTGAGCTTTAAGGATGGACCTCATCATCCTGTTCATGTCGGAGGGAAGCAAACCCCTGGAAGACCTAGAAGAGGCAGAAGACCTAGCTGGGGACACATGCCTGGACCATGAGGACCTCCAATGCCTCTCAGACTGGCTTCTGCACCTGGGAGCTACAATGGGCGGCCCCATGCCAGAACTCAAAGGACAGTCCTCAATTACAACAGTGGGATCCAAAATGGATCCCAGATCTGCCCACCTCGGATCAGAGGACAAATGAGGATCTGAGTGTTTGGAAAGTACAGTTGTGTACACTTACCATAAATGTAGATGTTCAAGTGTATTCACTGTTGCAGTCATTACATTGGGGTAATCTGCTGGCAGGTTGCCCTCAGTTGGACTGAATTCCAAAGTCTTGGGTCCTGCGTCGGTTGCTGTCTCCTCTTCCATGACGTCAGGGGTATAAAAAATGCAGCCGATGCCATTTTTTTTTTTTTTTTTTAGTTTTTCTTGCCCCCGATGACCGGTGCCCCCAAAAAGGTAGCAAAAAAAAAAATATATATATATATATATATATATATATATATATATATATACATACATACATACATACATACATGCATCAATATAAACTTTACCTTCATCTACAAGCAAATACACCACATAGGTTGTAGAAGATAAAGAAGGAAAGATAAAAGTACAGTTTTGTACCTACCATAAATGTAGATGTTCGAGTGTATACACTGCTGCAGTCATTGCACTTGGGTTATCCTGCCGTCAGGCGGTCGCTCAGTCGGGTTATCCTGCCGTCAGGCGGTCCCTCAGTCGGCCAGAGTTCCAAAGTCTTGGTCTGGCGTCGGTTGCTGTCGCTTCTTCCCTGACATTAGTTCGCCAGGGGTATATAAGATGCAGCCGACGCCATTTTCTTCAGTTTTTCTTGCCCCAGATGTCAGGTACCCCCAAAATGTTAGGCAATGTAAATTGCTAATAAAACACACAAGAAAAGCAATCAAAAACTTTCAGTTACCAGCAAATACTCCCCATAGGTAGCAAAGGGTAAAAGGCTTAGGTAAGTACCAGCAAGTAAGAGGGGAAGGAGGGAGGGTAACCTAGACTGCAGCAGTGTATACACTCTAACATCTACATTTATGGTAGGTACAAAACTGTATTATGTTCATCGTGTTACACTGCTGCAGTCATTACACTTGAGTAGAATCCCAAAGCTGAGGTAGGGTGGCTGGTTCTATAAAGCATTAGGGGGTGGCTATAAGGCCCTGCAGCACTGCCGTGGCGAAGCCAGCTCTGGATTTAGAGTAAAGAGGTAGATGGTAATGCTTGGTGAAGGTATGCACAGAACTCCAAATTGCTGCTTCCAAAATGTCTTTGGTAGGTACTCCTCTGAGGTAGGCAGTTGAAGTGGCTGTTGCCCTGGTGGGATGAGACCTAATGCTGTTAGGTACAGTTTTCCCATGGTGTGTATATAGCAGAAATATATACAGTGCCCTATCCATTTTGAAATGGTCTGTTTTGAAATGACTTTTCCCTGTGCTCCTGCAGCATATGCTACAAACAATTGCTCAGTTTTCCTGAAAGCTTTTGTTTTGTCCAAGTAGAAGTGTAACTGCCTGTGTATGTCCAAGGAATGCAGAAGTCTCTCCCCTTTATTCTGTGGATTTGGATAAAAAGTTGGCAAGTGAATAGTTTGGTTTAGAGCCACAATTGATACCACCTTTGGCATAAAAGTAGGGTTTGTTCTTAAAGACACCCTGTCTTGGTGGAAAATTATGAAAGGTTCCACTGCCATTAGTGCCTGTAATTCTGAAACTCTTCGTTCTGAGGTTATTGCCAGGAGAAGAGCAGTTTTCCAAGAGACATATTTTAAGTCTGCTGAGTTAGCTGACTCAAAAGGAGGTAAAGTTAATTTTTCCAAGACGAAGTTGAGGTACCAAAGTTGGAGTTGGTGCTCTACGGGGCAGTCTTATGTTTTTAGCCCCTCTGAGGTACTGTTTTAGCAAAGGATTCGAAAAAATTGGAGGATCCGTGTTGTAATGAGCAGAGATGGCAGAGGCAGGGATCTTAATGGATGAAAAGGAGAGGCCTTTGTCCAGCATCTCAGTTAAGTATTGTAGTATCTGAGGAATATTTGGGACAAGAGGGTCAAGGCTGTGAGCCTGGTTCCAGGCAAAGAATTTCTTCCATTTATCCGAATAGGCTTTCCTGGTGCTAGGCCTTCTGGCCTCCAGAATGGCATCCATAACAGCTTTGGAGAGAGGCATTGCTTGCTTGACTAAGAAATCTGCCATGCAGCCAGGTTTAAAGTCTTGAGCTGGCTGTGAAGCATCTGATTGTTTTGCTGAGTCAGAAGATGTGGTATTTGAGGCAAAATCCATGGTGGACCTTGTGCTAAGTTCTTTATGATTGGGTACCAGTGCTGGCGTGGCCAGTCTGGGGCAATCAGGATCATCTTTGGCTTTTCTTGCCTGGCTTTTATGAGTACCTTTGAAAGGAGAGGTAGTGCTGGGAAAGCATATACTTATAGGTTTTTCCAGCTGAATGAGAGGACATCCACTTTCCATGCTTGTGGGTGGTTAAGTCCTTGTGCAGAATTTCTGTAGATGGCAATTCATTGAGGATGCAAACAGATCTATGTCCAGGCTCCACCATTTTTGTGTTATCATTCTGAATATTTGTGGATGTAATTTCCACTCGTACGGATCCATTATGTTTCTGCTTAAGTCGTCTGCCAGTGTGTTTTTCTCTCCTGGCAGGAATTGTGCTTGCAGATGAACTTGATAGGTTAGAGCTGTGTTCCACAAGGTCATGGCTAGTCTACAGAGGGGATATGAATGAATGCCCCCTTGCTTGTTTATGTACCACATAACTGTGGTGTTGTCTGTCTTTAGTAGTAGTTGTCATGGATGCAGAAGGTCCTTGAAAGCTATAAGGGCATTTTGTACAGCTAGCATCTCTTTTTGAATGATGTGAAGATGCCTTTGTTCTGCGGGCCACTTGCCCTGAATACATTTTCCTGCCATCTGTGCTCCCCAGGCGTAATCCGAAGCATCTGTTGTCCGTGTTTGCCTGGCTGTGGGTTGAGTGAAAGGCTGCTCCTTGTTGAGGTGACAGGCTTGAGCACACCATCGAAACTCCTGTTGAAGGCAAGGAATAAGTGGTATTACTGTTTCCAAACTGTGACAGTGTTGAGACCAGACACTCCAAGTATCATTGTAATTTCCTCATATGCGGTCTGGCATATGGAATTAGTAGTATGCAAGATGCCATGTAACCCAAGGCCTGCAGAATATTTCTTGCAGGGAGTTGGGTCTTTATTGCCATCAATAGGAAACATTGAGTCAGTTGTCCTTGCTTGTCTGGCGTGAGATAAGCCATTTGGGTCATTGTATTTAAGCTGGCACCCAGGAATATTATCTCTTGTGAGGGCACTAGTTTTGACTTCTTTTCATTTACTGTGTACCCTAGGCAAATTAGCAATCTTTTTACAAATGCCAGATGCTTTAGAAGAATGTCTTTGCTCTCTGCTTGAATAAGGCAGTCATCCAAGCATGGGTAAATTTGAATTCCTTTTTGTCTGCAAAATGGAATTACTGGTGCCAGGCATTTTGTAAAGACCCTGGGCGCAGTAGATAAGCCAAAGGGCAGTGCAGAGAATTGGTAATGCATTGAACCTGCTAAGAATCTGAGGTATATTCTGCAATTTTGTCTGATAGGGACATGCAGGTATGCCTCCTTGAGGTCCAAAGTTACGAGCCAAGCTTTCTTGCCCAGCATGGGAAGCTGCTGCTGTAGTGTCAACATTTTGAATTTTGGAACATCCAGGTAAGTATTTAGAGAAGAAAGATCCAGAATGGGCCTCCACGCTTTGTCCTTTATGGAAACCAGAAAGAGTCTTGAGTAAAATTCTTGTCCTTGCTCCTGTATTGGTACCTTTTGAATAGCTCTCATGTCCATGAGTGCTGTAATTTGTCTTTGAGCCTCTGCCCATTGATTTGGTGGCAGATTTGGCATTCCTTTTAACCTTGGCAGTGTGAGAAAGTGGAACCTGTAACCTTGAGATACAATGTTGAGAACCCATTTGCTTTGGTGATCATATGCCAGTTTTCCCCCCAAGGGGGCTGCCAAGAGAGAAGTGTTTGGTAGCTGTAGTGGGAAGTCATTGGGGCTGTTTTTTATAAGGTTGAGGCCTGTCTTCCCCTTCTTTCTGGGTTGAAGCACCCCATTGTCGAGGCCTGTAAGGCCCTTGTGGTTGACCTCTGCCTCTTGGACGTCTGTATCTGCCCCTTTGAGGTCTGTCTGTAACTGGAAAGGACCAATTCTTTGTTGGCCAATTTCTGCTAAATCGATGAGGTTGAACCTGTAAGAACTCCTTCACCGTTTGCATAGATTTTGCCTTATCTTCCATTTTCTTTAATACCTCTTCTTCTGCCTTAACTCCAAATAAAACATCCTGCTGCAAAGGTGCATCCAATAATTTTGCTTTAACGTGATCTGGTAAAGTCTGCTCTTTTAACCAAGCATGTCTTTTAATGACAGACCCTGTAACTGCTGCTCTACAGGAGGCCTCTAATGAATCAAAACCACATTGCAAAGTATGCTTTCCCACTTGTTCAGCTGCATGCAATAAATCCTGCATTTCCTTATAGTTAGGAGGATCTGAATTTGGAAGCATTTTTTGTTTCAACTGAGACATCAAATATTGCTGATATTTAAGCATGTGAAACTGGCAGTTTAAGGCCCTCATTGCTAAAGTTGCGGATGTATATACTTAAGTTGCGGATGTATATACTTTCTTCCCCATCTGTCTAATGCTCTGGAATCTCTGTCAGAGGGGACTGGATTTTTTGCTGTAGAGGCCTTTGCCCCTTTGGGACCCTGGGAAATAGTTTCAGGGTTGGCAACAGGGCTTTTATAAAGAAATTTGTGAGAGTCAGGGACTCTGTAGTATCTGTCTGGCTTAACTGGAGCAGGAGGTAAGGAATCAGGATTTAAACTGGATTCAGAATACACATCATCCACAATATCTAACACTGGTGGAATTGCAAGGGGTCGGTGTTGAGGTAATAAAAGAAAATCTCTGAGCCTTTTCTTGGATTCTGAATAATCCTGGCCCTCCCAATGGAAATGCTCCCTCATGGTATGTAAGGTTTCCCCAAAGGAGTAGTCCTCTGGTGGAGAGGCTGAAGGAATTGATTCCTCAGCATCAGAATCCTCATAAGTGGGTAAAGAGTATCCTTGGTCTGAGGATGAATCTGAAGAGATGGAGACCTGGTCAGATGAGTCATAGTCTGCATCCTGTCTACGCCTTTTATCAGGATGAGGGTGGGACCCCCTGATCAGAGTAATTAAGTCTTCTGCCATTTTGAGCATTTGTTTCTTAGGCATGGAGGCCTGTCCTGGTGAATGTTGAAGTTGTTTCTTTGTTTTTAAAGGGGTTTTAGACTTAGCAGAAGATTTAATGGTTAACTGAGTAGGTCTGAAAACACCCTCTGAAGCTGTGGGTTGTTCAGCTACTCCGGTTCCCTCTGAAGGGGTAGTCTCGGTAGGCCGTAAATCTAGTGTGTCCAAAGGCCCAGCCATCTCCACGTGGGAGTCAGTGGTGGCCTGTGGTTCCAAAGAAGCAGCGACTGGCCTAGAAGAGGCTTCGTCGCCAGTTTTGGGCCTTGGATGCCTGTCCTTGTCTTTGCACTTTTTGTGTATTCCGGTCGTCGGTTGTTCCGACAGCATGGTGTAATTAAATTTTCTGCCAAAATAATGTCGGGCAAAATCAAACAGACATTTAATAGTGCGCTTGTTAAACCTAGCACAAAACCGACAACCTGTGACGTCGTGATCTGGGCCTAGGCATGGGATACAATAAGAATGGAAATCCTTATGAGGTATTTGCTTCCCACAAGAAATACAATTAACTTTTACTGACATCAGACTGAGGTAAGAAAAAGTTTCTCCAACGGGGTACTTAGCTTTGTAGAAGACTTCGGTTCTGGATTCGGAAAACCGCAGGAGTCGGCCGACAGGCACTTGCGAACTGCTTTTGCTTCGGGCACCGCGCGGCAAGAAAGACTGGAGAAAATGGCGTCTGCTTCATCTTATATACCCCTGGCACACTGATGTCAGGGAAGAAGCGACAGCAACCAACGCCAGACCAAGACTTTGGAACTCTGGCCGACTGAGGGACCGCCTGATGGCAGGATAACCCAAGTGTAATGACTGCAGCAGTGTAACACGAACATCTCCAGAATGACAGGGGGATGGCGGGAGGGTAACCTGGACTGCAACAGTGAATACGCTCGAACATCTACATTTACGTTAAGTGTACACAACTGTACTATATGTTCTTCGTGTTTCACTGTTGCAGTCATTACATTTGGGTAGAATCCCAAAGGTATGGTTGCGAGGCTGGAGCTAAACAGCATTAGGTGCAGCTATAAGGCCCTGCAGCACTGCAGTGGCAAAGCTTGCCCTGGACTTAGAGTAGAGAGGCGAATGGTAATGCTTTGTAAAGATGTGAACAGAACTCCAAGTAGCAGCCTCTAGAATGTCTTTGGTTGGTACTCCTCTGAGAAAGGCTGCTGAAGTAGCTGCAGCTCTGGTGGAATGAGACCTAATGCCCTTGGGCACAGGTTTACCATGGTGTAAGTAGCAGAAACGGATGCAGTGGCTTATCCACTTTGAAACTGTCTGGTTTGAAATAGCCTTTTCTTCTGATCCTGCAGCATATGACACTAGTAACTGCTCAGTTTTTCTTAGAGCTTTAGTCCTGCTCAAGTAGAATCTTAGCTGTCTGTGTACGTCCAAGGAATGCAGAATTCTCTCCCCTTTGTTCTGCAGATTTGGATAAAAAGTTGGCAGATGAATTGTTTGATTAAGAGCCACACTGGAAACCACCTTAGGCATAAAAGTAGGATTTGTTCTCAGAGACACCCTGTCTGGGTAAAATATGATAAAAGGCTCTACAGCCTTGAGGGCCTGTAGCTCTGAAACTCTTCTTGCTGAAGTAATTGCTAGTAGCAGAGCTGTTTTCCATGATAAGAACTTTATATCACGGTAGCAGCTGGTTCAAATGGAGGCAGGGTGAGCTTTTCCAACACATAATTGAGGTCTCATGCAGGTAATGGTGATCTTCTAGGAGGCCTTAAATTTTTGGCTCCTCCAAGATACTGCTTTAGTAAAGGATGAGTAAAGATTGGTGGCTCTGCATTGTAATGAGCTGAAATGGCAGAGGCATGGATTTTGATTGATGAGAAAGAAAGGCCTTTGTCAAGTATCTCAGTTAAGTATTGTAATATCTGAGGAATATTTGGTTCTGCTGAATCCATTCCTTGTGCTTGATTCCAAGCACACAATCTCTTCCATTTCTCAGCATAAGATTTTCTAGCACTAGGCCTTCTGGCTTCCAAAATAACATCCATCACAGCTTTACTGAGAGGTGTTGCTTGTATAACTACATGATCAGCCATGCTGCCAGGTTCAGTGTCTGTAGCTGATTGTGCAGGATCTGATTGCTTTGCTAGGACAGTAGTTGAGGTCTGAGGTAAGGTCCAAGCTGGGTATTGAGACAAGTTCCTTAGGATTGGGTACCAGTACTGGCGGGGCCAGTCCGGGGCAATTAGTATCATCTTTGGTTTCTATTGTCTGACTTTTAGGAGGATCTTGGGGAGAAGAGGCAGAGGAGGAAAGGCGTAAACTGATAGGTTTTTCCAACTGAAGGACAGGGCGTCCACTTTCCATGCCTGTCTGTGATAAGTCCTTGTTCAGAATCTTTTCAATTGATAATTTTGAGGAGAGGCAAATAGATCTATGTCTGGGCTCCCCCATTTCTGTGTTATCATGCTGAAGAACTGTGGATTTCGTTTCCACTCGTGAGGATCCATAAAGTTTCTGCTTAAATCGTCTGCCAGTGTATTTTGTTTTCCTGGCAGGAATTGAGCTTGAAGGTGTATTTGGTAGGTCAAAGCTGTGTCCAACAGTGCCATGGCTAATCTGCAAAGGGGGTATGAGTGTATGCCTCCTTGTTCATATACCACATGACTGTGGTGTTGTCTGTCTTTATCAGTGGTTGTGCTGGATGAAGTAAGTTCTTAAAGGCTGTCAGGGCATTTTGAACAGTTAGCATCTCTTTCTGGTTGATATGCAGATGTATTTGTTTTGGGGTCCATATGCCCTGAATGCATCTTCCTGCATGTGTGCTCCCCAAGCATAATCCGATGAGTCTGTTGTTAAGGTTTGGCTGGCAGGGGGGAGAGTGAAGGGCCGTCCCATGTTTTGGTGACATGCCTTTGCCCACCATAGAAACTCCTGCTGTAGGCAGGGAATGAAAGGAATCATTGCTTCCAGACTGTGAGAATGTTGACTCCATAAATTTTTCAGGTACCATTCACGTTTCTTCATAAGCAGTCTTGCATATGGAATCAGTAGGATGCAGGATGCCATGAAGCCCAGAGCCTGGAGAATTTGTTTTGAAGATGACAGGGTCTTTGTTGCCATCAGTTTGAAGCAAGTAGTCAGTTGCCTTTGCTTGTCTGGCATGAGGTAAGCCATCTGGGTAGTTGTATTCAAGCTTGCACCCAGGAATGTTATCTTTTGAGAGGGTACCAGTTGTGATTTCTTTTTGTTTATTGTGTACCCTAGGCATATTAGAACCTTTTCACAAACGCCAGATGTTGACGAAGAGTGTCCTTGTTCTCTGCTTGAATGAGACAGTCGTCTAAGTAAGGATATATTTGTATACTTCTTTGTCTGCAAAATGCAATTACTGGTGCCAGGCACTTTGTAAAGACCCTGGGCGCAGTAGATACTCCAAAGGTCAGTACAGAGAATTGGTAATGCATTAAGCCAGCCTTGAATCTGAGGTATCTTGTGCACAATTGTCGTATTGGGACATGCAGGTATGCCTCTTTTAGGTCTAATGTCACCAGCCAAGCATTCTTGCCCAGCATAGGCAGAAGCTGCTGCAAAGTCAGCATCTTGAATTTTGGAATGTCCAGGTATGTGTTCAAAATCGATAAATCCAGTATTGGCTGCCAAGCCTTGTCCTTTCTGGGTATCAAGAACAGTCGAGTAAAAACCTTGTCTTTTTTCCCGTTCTGGTACTGTCTGAATGGCCCCCATATCCATGAGGAACGTAACCTGCTTCTGTGTCTCTGCCCACTGCTTTTTTGGCAAATCTGGCCAATCTTTTGCCATTGGCAGAGTGTGGAAACGGAATCTGTATCCCTGTGATACGATGTTTAGTATCCACTTGCCCTGGTTTATTAACTGCCAATTTTGAGCAAAAAGTGCTAATTTTCCCCCTATGGGTACTGCCAAAAGATAAGTGCTTGGTATAGGCAGAGGGAAGTCATTGGGATTGCTTTCTGTAGGTTTGCACTTTATCTCCTCCAGATTTGGAGGTGGAAGCGCCCCATTGCTTCGACCTGTATGAATCTTGCGCCTGGTATCTGGAACCCTTAGGGTGTCTGGATTTGCCCCTTTGAGCTCTGTCTGGCACAGGAAAGGACCAGTTTTTGTAAGCCAGTGTCTACTGAATCTTGGTGGCTGCACTTGTAAGACTTAGCTTTGTCTTCCATTTTCTTTAAAACCTCTTCTGCCTTAATACCAAACAGAGAATCATGCTGTAAAGGTGCATCTAGCAGTTTAGCTTTAACATGATCAGGCAAATTTTGTTCCTTTAACCAGGCATGCCTCCTAATCACAGATCCAGTAACTGCGGCCCTGCAGGAGGCCTCTAAGGAATCAAACCCACATTGCAAAGTATGCTTTCCTACTTGTTCAGCTGCGTACAATAATTCCTGCAATTCTTTATTTTCTGCACATTCTGAAATCAGCATAATTTTTTGTTTCAGCAATCCCATAACATGTTGTTGGTAATTAAGCATATGAAATTGACAATTTAAGGCCCTGAATGCCAAGGTTGCAGATGTATAAACCTTTTTTCCCCATCTCTCTAGTGCCCTTGAATCTCTGTCAGAGGGGGTAGGATTTTTTGCTGTCGAGGCCTTAACTCCCTTTGGACCCTGTGAAATAGTTTCAGGATCACCAGCAGGGTTTCTAAATAAAAATTTATGTGAGTCAGGGACCCTGTAATATCTGTCAGGCTTACTGGGAGCAGGAGGTAAGGAGTCAGGGGTCAAGCTTGACTCCGAAAACGCATCATCCACAATGTCTAGGACAGGGGGAATGGCTAACAGCCTGTGCTGAGGGAGAAGAAGGAAATCCCTGAGCCTCTTTTTCGATTCCGAGAAGTCTTAACTCTCCCAATGAAAATGCTCCCTCAAAGTATGCAATGTTTCTCCAAATGAATAATCCTCAGGAGGAGATGCAGATGGAATAGACTCCTCAGCATCACAATCCTCATAGGGAGGAATAGATAATTCCTGATCAGAAGAGGAATCAAAAGAAATAGAAACCTGATCTGTAGATGCATAGTCAGTGTCTTGCCTAGGCCTCTTATCTGGAGGGGGATGGGTACCCCTGATCAAGGTAATAAGGTCTTCAGCCATTTTGATCATCTGTGTTTTAGGCATAGAGGCCTGTGCATGTGGCTCATGCGTCAGTTTTTTAGTTTTAGAAGTTGCTTTTGGTTTTGCAGCTGTCGTCAGTTTGATATACAAATGTTGAGGTCTGAATACACACTCAGAAGCCTGTGCCTGCTCAGCGACTCCGGACCCATCTGAGGGAGATACATCCGTCGGTCCAGTACCTTGAGTATCTTGCGGCATGCCGGACTCCACATGGGTGCCGGTAGAGGCCTGCGACTCGAAGGTAGCGGGTATCAGGGGCTGCGAAAGCGCCTCACTAAGTACCGGCGAACCGACGACTGGCTTAGGAGAAGCTTCGTCATTGGTTTTGGATCTCGACTGCCTTTCTCTGTCCTTTTCTTTGTGTTTATGTACTCCGGTAGTCAGATTGCTATCAGACGACATTTCTGGCTAGTTAAATCGGTCTCCAAAATACTTTGATGCAAAAATATACTGACGCTTAATAGTGCGTTGGTTAAATCTAGCACAAAACCGACAGCCAGGCATGTTGTGATCAGGGCCTAGGCAAGGAATACAGTATAAATGGAAATCCTTATGAGGTATTTGCTTTCCACAAGTAATAAAATTATTAACTTTTTCTGACATCAGTAAAAAGCAAGAAAAAAAAGTTTCCCCAATGGGGTACTTAGCTTTAGTGAAGACTTTGGTTCTGAAACTCAAACACGAATATTTCAGTAGTCGGCCGACCGGCACTTGGGAAACGCTTCTGCTTCGGGCACCGCACGGCAAGAAAGACAAAAGAAAATGGGGTCGGCTGCATGTTTTATACCCCTGAGGTCATGGAAGAGGAGACCGCAACCGACGCAGGACCCAAGACTTTGGAATTCAGGCCGACTGAGGGCAACCTGCCAGCAGATTACCCAAATGTAATGACTGTAACAGTGAAACACAAAACATCCTGAATGCCTCTGATCCAAGGACAAATGAGGATCTGAGTGTTAAGAACCTGAATGCCTCGGATTGGAGGAGGTCAGATCCATGGTAGGTCTGGCCTTGGTTGGATCTCAAGGTCTCGATCTGGAGGCCTTGGATCTGGGAGTAGACTCCTGTGACCTCGAATCCGAAGGCCTTGAAATGGAAGCCTTGGATCTGGGGGTGGATTCACAGGACCTAGGAATCTGAGGTAGTCATATCCAACAGAGACAAGGTTGGAGTCAGACCCGAGGAGCTAGGTTCAGACAAGCTGGGCTTCTTGAAGAAAGAGAACCCGGGAACAGAGGAAGTCTTCCTCACAGTCTAGGCCAATGGACACACCTGAGATAAACCCTTCAATAATTATTTATTTCAATACTCAACCAAGGCCCTGGGGTTGGATGCAGCACAAATGTCGCATTCAACCGCCAGGTGGTCGGCACCCAAACAATAGAGGCATGCCTCATGCGAATCAGACATGGGCATCTTCCAACCGCACAAGGAACACCTCTTGAAATCCACTGGCTTGTCAGATACGATAACGGACAAAGCAATCACCAAAGCCGACACACACATACCAAATGGAACACTGGCAAAGTCCAAGTTACAAAAACCAGTAGAGACAATTAAGAAATCAAAAACACAACACTATCACACTATAACAGCAAAAGGAGAAGAATAAGAATCTACAAATTTTTGGCAACAAGGAAAATGGCACTAAAAGGCTTAACAAGCTAGTACAAGAAATAACTACATGGGAGGTGCGGAAACAACACACTAGACTAATCTAGAAGCCTAACAAAGCATGGATACGAAGTCTACAGAACAGAAAATAAAAATTCAGCACTTATCTCAGAAGAGACTCAAGCCAACGGAATCACGTCTGAAGCGGTGAGTGGCAAATGAGATCTGAGGGGGTTAGACGGTAGCAGGGGATTATGGGATTGGGAGGAGGTCTAGCCTATGCGCTGTCTGATAAGTTGCTGGCTTGGATCTGATGTCAGATCCTACGACCCAAAAGTGAGAAAAAGTGACATGGATAACATCAGATCCCTTTTTATATTGTTCACTTGCATCTGTTAAGCAAGGTACAGCAACTGATCCAGCTTAACCAATTTCCATCTCATCCTGAGAAAACCTTTAACAGGGCCAATGGTGATAAAGTGATTGATGTTTGTCCTATCAGAACAGCAGATTCTCAGTGAAGGTTACTTAAGGCAGCAATTCTTCTACAGTAACATTCCATCCCAAGGTGGTGTCTTGTGCTTTGTTGGTCAGCACTCTCCACACCCAGTCATTTCTAATGATTTTCTTAAGCATTCTTAAAATACAGTGGGAAGTCTGTGTGAGCAGATGGAACAGAATTCTAGATTCTAAAACTTGACAGGGCTCTTAAATGAATCATACAATGGGTGCAAATTAAAATCTTTTACAGAAGTTGCACACCTGCAATGACTCAGGATATTCCAGAATGGACAAGAAGGCTTAAGCAAGATGAAGATTCTGCTAAGATGATGGTGGTCCAAAGCAATACACCCCACATCAAGTCAAAATGCTCCTTGCCTTGAACAAACTAACAAAACAAGGTAGCAACATAAAAAACTACAATCCCTATCAGCCAAACCTTGAAAATGAGTTAAAAAAAGCAGACGGTAAAAATTATTCTGCCTGCATTCATGTCAGCAAACAGTCTGAAACAGATCTTCCATGTAAAACAGTGGGTAATAGGCAGAAAATCATCATTAAAGCTGGGCATAGAAAGTCACATAACAAAAAAGGCTAACTCCATGCATAATTAGATTAAACATATGATGGATAATAGGCAGTTGTGATATGTACTAAATGCAGATTAGAGACTCTAGAAAAAGCCTGTGTTAGTGGCTTATATGGATAAAGCACTGACTATGGCCTAGGAAACAAAGTATGATTAAAGGCTCAGCAGCTTGACAGAGCAGGAATGGGCATGCTTATCCCTGGGGATGAAACATGCTGTGTGATTCTTTCAGGGAGCCATGGTGAAGGCCGGGTTCAAAGCAGATTGCAGGGCTATGGTGTCTGGAAGGGCTACGGATGCATGGCCGCTTTATGGGCTTTGCATGCCCTCAAACTCCACCTCATAGCCTACCCTTAATGATGTGATGGCAGCACAAGGGGAAGGGGATAGGGCTAAATTAAATCCCTCAAAATGCTGCATTATGATGGTATCATGCCTGGCCTAGCCCACTGTTTATTGACAGATATAGCTCTCAACAGTCCATACATGGAGTTGGTGGTGGTGGGGGGGCTTCTGTGTGCAGCAGCTCTTCTGGAATGGAGGCCCACCAGTCTGCACTCGTCACACCTGGAAGCCTACTATGGCATTCAGCACAGTTACTGCAAGGGATGGAACTACAGGTAGTTGGCAATGATGTAGCATAAGGTCGGTAGCAGGTGGAATGAAAAATTAAACATTAAAAAAAGCAAAAGTTAACCTGAATAATTTATGATTAGGCAACCAGATGCTGTCATTTTGTTTCAAACAACAAATGTAAGGTAAAGCACTGTAATCCCACATTATATAATAAAATTCTATCAGAATTTTACAGATAGCAACAAAATGAGAAAAAAGGGGATTTCCCACATTAATACTTGTGATATGGGTTTTAGTAGTGGCTCAAGGGCAAAAGGGCAAGTGATAATCAATAGACGTAAGCAACCAGGCCAGCATTCCTACTCTGGGAAGAAGGTCAGGGTGTTGATGCTGCCAGGACACATTCTGGCAAAAGCAAAAGGCTAAATATGTGCCTCAGCAGCAATGGAGGCCAGACACTACAAACGTCCAAGGCCACATGTAGCAACAAACACTCTCTTCAGCATTATAGCAAGCAAGCAAGTTCCAGAAAGATACTATGATAATCTAACAGTCTTTTGTCATATGATAGCCTATGAACGCCCATTTGTCAAACTCTTTGTTTTCCCTGGCAGAGGTGTCAACATTCATTTGCCTCTTCAGAGGGACTGCAAACTGTCTGAGTAATGACAAGGTGGCATGATTACCATTAGGAAGATGGCAGAAAGAAGAGCAGCATCACTGTAAGGTTTGTTAGTGTCTTTCAGCTTTTCCCGGTTAGGGGTCGCCACAGCGGAACTCCGGTCCGCTAATGATTGGTAGTTGATTTTTATGTGCCGAGTTACCAGCCCTGACGCACAACCTTCAAAGAAGATACGCCCATTCACGCATGTCGCCACGCAGAAGATGCTCTAGCTGAGAATCTAACTGGACAGTGTCTTACTATGAGACGACAACGCTACTGCAGCAAGCCTAAAATCATTGGCTAGGAAAAGAAATAGGAAACAGAACAAAACCTTTGTGGAATACATCACAGAGAAATAAGTGATATCGATAAAATATCACTGTATTATTGTTACATTTACGTCACTAATGAAAAACTTCTCAAAGACCTGCTAAAATAAGTTTTTACAAAGCCACATTCCAGACTGTGTATTTTAATATCATACGTAAATGATTACTGCTGCATATAAATACCTCATTCACATGTAATACAGGCATCTGTTAATGCATCAGAAATATATATGATTTACCTTCAGTTGGTTGACTAACATAAATGTTAATATCCAAAAGGTAAACCGCTCTACATTGAAAATGGAAATGTTGACTTTCTAGAATGCATGCCTAAAGGCTGCTTCTTGGTACATGCAAATATTACTAGACGCCCCCCCACCCCCTGTTAATTATATATACTAACTCAGAGATCACACAATCCCCCAGGAAATGGAATATTCCTCTGCCAGGGGATTGTCAATCTTGCACACCTGTCAACCAAATGTGGTCGATTAAACAGATGTCGAAGAAACCAACAGAACTCATATTACATACACACACACACACATATATATATATATATATACATACACACACACACACACAGATACACACATATATACACACACACACAAATGAAAGAAAATTTACTGACTACTTTTCTGTGCCAGATGACCCTGGATCTCCAATGACAGCCACAGCAACGACTGCCATAAGCAAAGGAAATCTACTTGCCCAGATATAGTTTTGATACCTCATCATCAAAGAAAAAAAAATCACTGCACAAATCATCTCCTATAAAGTATGCCATTCATCGCGGACTTATCTCATCAAGAACATTACTGCACGACTTTCTCTATACTCAGATGGTTCCTGCAATAACAAAGATCTGACCTCCTGCTGGCCTCCCTGCTCTACAAATTCCTTATTCCTGACTCATACTCTCCTCCAGCACACTTTTTCCTAAAACATCATCATGCAACCAAGCACCTCTCAAACAAACCATCCCCAATATGGTCAACATCTGCAACTTCACTAATCATGCTTTCTCCACACAAACCCATACATTCTAGAAGTTATTCTAGTATTTTGCCCCACCCCCCCTTCTTATGTATATATACTTCACTGTGATACAACAGCACCTGTAGTAAATATACCCTACACACAACAATACTCAATGGACTACGAATTGACTAATGTACAAATTGACACCATGTGATTTCAACTGATAGTGACACATCTCCTACCCATTGACATGTGCAAATGACAGGCCTTTTCTGAAACAGTATGTGTATGCATGTAGGTGTGTGCTTCT
The DNA here is from genome assembly GCF_019279795.1 of Protopterus annectens. Lineage (NCBI taxonomy): Eukaryota > Metazoa > Chordata > Ceratodontiformes > Protopteridae > Protopterus > Protopterus annectens. The sequence continues at coordinate 595,866,567 of NC_056725.1, read as the reverse complement.
ATATAGACATAAGTGTGTGTGTGTGTGTGTGTGTGTGTGTGTGTGTGTGTGTGTGTGTGTGTGTGTGTGTGTGTGTACATACATACATACATACACACATATACAAACACACACACACATATATATATGGGATCTGTACAGATCCCCGAAAACACTTTTCACCGAATGATTATCGGTGGGGCATATTTACACGAAAGTGCTTTTCACCGAAAAGGCACTTTTACATAAGTATGCCTGTTCCGCAGATTGTACTATGGTGTGGGTAAAGGAAAATTCCCTTTTCCTCACTGTAGTGGGATCTCGGAGTGAGAATATTAAAGTAAGGGGTGTGGGGGGCACAGCCCACCACATGGGGGGTGCAGGGGGGCTTGCCACCCTGCATAAACGTGGATTTGTTTTTTTTTTTTTAACGCACTTTAACGAAAGTGCTTTTTCGGTGAAAAGCACTTTCGTTAGTGTGTTCGGTGATAATGGATTCGGGCTTTTGCACTTTCGTGCAAAAGTCCTAGATCCATACATAAACAAGTGCACACTATTTTTGTACACATTAAGTCAAATTTCTATTGGCTGTTGTACTCACACAAGTATGTGATAACCCAGCAAGTTGTTCTGTCAAGGCGGATCTTTAAAGCTACAAAAATGCACAGGAAGCTTGTTTATGTAAACAATGATATGCAAAAGAAACACTTATTTTAAGTCACAACTCCTCCTCCACACCACAGTTTATTTAAATAACTGTTAAAATGGGTTCTAAAATCTCTGTGACTTGATTAGCACTGATCCATTTACATGGATTGCCATAATTATGATTATAAGCAGTACACTCCCCCAGACCTATCAATCAGTCACTTATAAAAAGCAAGCTGAAAAGGTCATACAGGTAGCAGGTATAGACCAGTCTTTCAGCAAAGAACTGTGGCATAATAATGATATCAGTGGCACAAGGAAGGCAAAATGACAGCTGCTATTTGAACAAGAAACTAAAGCATATGCATCTCGTCAGATGTGTAAGCAGTACATAAAAATGAATTCTACATCTATGATTTCCTGGAAAGAATTACCTGCTGTGACAATTAACATGCAGATGCAGGGTTCTGTAACACAAAAGGACAAAACTTTCCAGGCTACTTTGTAAAACTATAGTTACTTAAAATTGTATATTAAATGCCATTTTTCATAAGACAAACTGGCTCGTTGTACTATAATATTTCAGGAAACTGTCAAGTACTTTTTATAGAACTCCTTTTATTCAGCTATTGGTGTCTTCTCCCTTTAACAGTCAAGAAGCCAGCTGCTGTACAATTATGTGGGCCATGTGACCAGTCAATAACACTCAAGGGCAGGTGCAGTGTGTGCACACAGCAAAAATTAGATCTCAAGTGCTCAATCAATACCGCAGTACCTACTGAATATACTCTGTACCAAATAATAAATTAAATACAAATTTACAAGCAGCTCATCTGCTTTCTTTGTCACTACCACCCACCCCTTCAGCATATAACTGAAAGAAAGATCACACAATTACCCAACAAAAGAAAAGGAAGACCATCCTCCCACCCGCCAAACTCAATAGAAAATCAAGCCTTTATTGAACTAAAACTCCCATCAGCAGCATCAAAGAGAAAGATACATGAACACCTTCTAATACTTGAGTGAAAACTGTACAACTCATGGAGATACAGGGCAAATACAGCTAATAATATTTTTGACGCCAATTTCTATGAAATGGGGTCCAATAAAAACTTCTTGGTTTGGTGGGGGGTTAATTCAATCAGCAGTTCAAAACACAAATTCCCCCCTCTCCTCTGAAAAGTGCATCAGGAGGGTTGGTAATTAAGACTATATAGTATGAGAGATAGAAAAAGCTTACTTGGCTACAGCCTTGGGAAACTGTTCAGTGTCACCAGATAAATATCTAAAAGAAATAGTGGTTAAGAAATACTAAGCTGTGAAAGTAAACTCTACATAACAGAGTAGCACAGTACTTTATTAATTAATGTTATTGTCCCCCAGTATGTTTCCTGGCTGGGCGGTGGGGACTTCTGTTGGAATTTTCAGCAGATACACCAGTTTCCTCCCACATCCCAAGAACTAGGTTGGTGGTATGTAGACAAACTGACAACCCTCAAACTACCCATAAGGGTGTATACTATCAGATGGGGGGGTTAGTTTGTGCACCCTGTAATAGGGTTGCACCCTATTCCATATAATCAGAGAGTGCCAACATAAAGACAAAAGTGGGTCCCCTGTAATACTGCATTGGATTAAGCAGTTACACAGTGAATGAATGAACTCTAAGACTGCTCTGGCTTGGGCAAAACCACCTCAAGCTTTGGAAGCTTCAAAGCCAAAAAGCATGATATGTACAAAGGACCATATTATAACAGTGAAAACTTTCCACAACAAGCCCCTCCCCCAAATATCTCTCAACTGTCCAGATTTTGGAGGGATGCCCCCAACTAGCTCTCATATGTTGCTCCATCCATCCTAAAACCTGAAAGTATTTTGAAAAGTTCTAAGTTAATTAAACAAGCATTAAAGAAATGTCCCTAATTTGGGCAGTTATTTAATTACCTTTTTATTTACCCAATAATTTAAAAAGATGAGATTTATGCCCCCCCCCGAAGAAAGATGCATATGTAACCCATGCTGCTGGTGGAATGAGCACATGCATACCACAGCAGCTCTTCACAGCCTTCTTATAACAGTGGGCAATGCTGATGGCAGCCAAGGAAAACAAGAGTATTCGTGTTTCTTCTGTAGTCTACAGCAGAGAGGAAAAAAAAAACAAATCCCTCCAACATGTACACAAAGCAAAATGCTTAAAGAAAGTTCTTTAAAACAAACTACCTACTCTTAAGTGATGCCGACTAAGTTTGCAGATAGCTGCAAGCTAGGAACAGTCAATGAATCCCCAATGATTTGGCCATCATGCAAGAAGGTTTGTCACAATTGAACAAGTAGTGCCAAAATCAATGACAAACTAAATGCCAAAAAATGCATTACCACATCCTTTGGGAAGTCATCTACCCCAGGGATTTACCACATTGTGAATAGCACCTAAGAGCTGACCTAGTTTGTGATTTGGGAACTTGTATGGAGAGTGTCCTGACTTTTGATCAACATCTGTCCACTGACATACAAAAATCCTACGTTGCACAATTTATAAATAAAAAGGGATTGTGTCTACATCTACAGATTTCATTGTCCCTCTTTACTCAATCCTCATTAAGTATAATGCCCCCTTTGGCAAATATTTGCCCAGACACATGCAAAAACTAGAGCATCCACAGGGAGATGCTTTTCTAAAAGAATACAAGGCCTAAACAATATGTCCTACATGGACAGATGCAAAGCCCTGCCACTATACTCTGCAATCCTACAGACTGCTAAGAGGTGACCGGTGTATTGTACACTCGGACCTAATACTGACAGACTTGCTTCACGTCAGCAAATTGAGCAATCAAAAATACTCAAGGGATTTAAATCTCTTCTGCAACATCAACAGAATAGTTTGAAGGGACAGGTTTATCTCACAGAGGGATACCACTCCCTAGCCATATAAAAAAAGCTCATCCTTGTCCACATTCAAGCACAACTTAAGACATATGGATAGGAAACAGAAAATGTAACAAAGGACTGTCCTCTGTACTACTAATGGACAGAGGGATCTCCTCAATGCTTTACCCCGTGCATGCGTCCCCTCAAATTATGTGTTATGATACCAATTATTCTCACTAGGGACAATGCATAATTATTGACCATGGGATGGTTAAAGCCAATTTAACACCAAATGGGATAGGTTAATTTAATCAAGAAAAGGAAATTGGCTAGGCCTAAAATCGTCTGCAATGGCAGCTAGCCTAATATTTCGCTATAAGCTCCAGTAAACAAGATGAAAAATCTGCAGCACAGACTGCAAACAAACTTAAAAAGAACATTCAAAAAGTATTTCAGACACATGTAAGTCAATTAAACTCAATAGGCTACACACGGTTGGGCAAAAAAAGTGAAACTTGAAAAACAATATATTGAGCTCTCACAGCCTCACTTTCCCTAAAATCCAGACAGAGCAAAATGTTATCAACAATACATGAATCCTTCTTCCCACCATCTTCAATAAGTTTATGTAACCTTCCTCAAAGGTCATAATACCACCCAAATGAATCTTCACTTCCAACACCATTTTATGACCATCAGTTTTTATGCCAGCATGTTATTCCTTGCCTAGATGTTTCACAGCCCCTAACCTCCACCTTTCTAATAAATTAAACAACTCATATTCAACAACAGCAAATATACAAGATTAAACTGTGTAAAGCAAAGGGGCAGCTTTTATAAAAGCTCTAGATTCTAAAAAAATGGGGAAAAAAAACTCCAGTGGTGGGAAGGTAAAAAAATACACCTATATAAATATTAGTGTGCACTAAACCATAGAGCTGAGAGTCCAATGTTATATATTTATTTACATCTATTATTTTTTCAACCACAGCTTTCTTTTCTATCATTACTGGTGAGATTATTGACAAGTAAAAACAGCACAAACACTGACTTTTTCTGGGTCTCCTGATGTGCTTCTGCTACAAATAGAAATGTACAACTCCCCAGAATCAGTTACAAGATGAAATGTAATGAATGCATGCATGTTATGTAAGATGTATTCATTTGTTAAAATTAAGTTTGTAAATGGCCTTAGACGCGAGAAAAAGGCTGCCAGTCACTGTAACATCATAGCTATGGTGGAGCAGCAGAGGGTAACAGACACAAGCCATTAAGGGGGCATAATCAGTATTACAGATGAGGTGTAAATCACTTTCTGTAAGCAATCTTTGTTATTTACACAGCACTGATTGTGACGACAGCTGTTTAAACACCACTCATTCAGTCAGTGGTGCAAATTCTGTTAAGGAAGCAAATAAGTTGCAGCTATCAGTAATCATTTAAGTAGTGACAACTGAGTTTGCTGCTGATTAAATTATTTTTAAGACTGCTAACAGTGCATCTGTGTACACAAGTTAAAAAGGAATAATGTAATTTATACAAGCTGTTACAGTGCATCAAAGACAGCACAGACCTAGTGTGTATTCTACATAATAGAACTTGGCCTATAGAGGGCCTTTGTTTTTTTTTGTCCTTGACTTAGATGGACTTTTTCCATCTAGGGAGCAAGTGTGGCATCATGCAGGGTGCCAAATGACTTTACTACATTTTTGAGTCACTGCTATATTTTATGCAGCCTGGCCTTATGCCTTAAAGAATGAGACCCACAAAGCAACCACTTAATTGTACTATATGGAGTATCCACATTTTGTATTCCACATCTTTGTTTTCACAAACTAAAGGTTATACATTTCAAACAAACATGACTGTTTTATTCTAATAAGCTCCTGTGAAGGGCATTACTGTCCTTATGAAAACAAAGGAACCCTATGAAGCAACAGGTCCTGCACTAGCAAGAATATTCACAATGAAATAGAAGCAGACAAAAATATTTTGATAAGATTTCTGTAGTGTTTCTGCCTAAAATAGTGTAACTAGTAGCTGTAGCACAGCCCAGTTCAGGTTTGCTGTCTCTGGGGCCTGGTTGTCTGTTTGCTGGTTTTGAGCACATGTTCCAGGCCATCTTGGCTTAGCAGAAGCCTTTCTTCACTTTAGTGAGAGTTCTGTTTGGCTGCTGTCTGGTAAAGATTGGCTGGTCTAGGGCTTGGAGTAAGACTCATTGGTTCTTTTGAGCTTTTTAAAGTTGTTTCAGGTTGCACCTTCTGGTATTTAAGCCCTAACTTTGAGAGGATTTCTGTCTATACACACTGAGCTAAGCAGAGGAGGAGCACTGACCACAACTCTGACCTGTGATGTGCAACAATAAGTAGCCTGTTTTTTTGGCTTATTTTTACTAGTTATTGCTTATTCTAGCCATTTTTAGCACTTTTTATTGTCTGCTGCACACTTTTTACTGCTTTTTATTGCTATAAACTAATATGCACAGTTGTACTAAAACTGTCTGCCTTACAGGGCCTTTTAAGTCACGTTTGTTACTGTCGCACTGTAAAGGTTTTTTAGCTAGTTTCGCTGTGTGAAAGGTATTAACTAGAAAGTTTCTCCATTTGTTAAGCATCTGTTTTGTTTGTTTGGGATTACTGTCAAAGAGTGTATCATATAACTCATTTGTTTGCAGTTAAAAGCATTCTCTAGAGTCTCCTTGCTCCTTTATCTGTTTAAAACTTTCATTCAGTGGCTCACTGCTCTTTTTCTGCTGTGATAAACATTTCTGTAGTGTTTTCTGCCTAAAATAGTGTAGCTAGTAGCTGTAGCACAGCTCAGTTCAGGTTTGCTGTCTACTGGGGCCTGGTTGTTTGTTTGCAGGGTTTGTTGGCTCTGAGCACATGTTTTAGGGCATCTTGGCTTAGCATAAGCCTTTCTTCACTTTAGTGAGAGTTCTGTTTGGCTGCTGGCTGGTACAGGTTGGTTGGTCTAGGGTTTGGAATAAGTACTCATTGGTTCTTTTGAGCTTTTTTTAAGTTGTTTCAGGTTGTACCTTCTGGTATTTAAGCCTGAACTTTGAGGGGATTTCTGTCTATACACACTGAGGTGAATGGAGGAGGGGGCACTGACCACAACTCTGATCTGTGATATCCAACAAGTAGCCTGTTTTTTGTATTTTTGTTTTGCTTATTTTTACTAGTCATTGCTTATTCTAGCCATTTATAGCACTTTTTTAGTGCCTGCTGCCTCCCTGTTGATGTCTTGTTCTTATATTTGGTGTCTTTGCAGTTACCCATCCCTAATTTGATCTGGGACACTCCTCCCAGTCTAGTGTCATTAGCTCATTCTACCTAATACAGAGAGAGCATTTGAGAAGGCCAACCCCCTTAATTTCTAAACCATGAATTACCTTGGGTTCCTTCTTTCTCCCTTTCCACTTCACTAAAAAACTTTATTCAGCTGCTTTTACAGTATTTGTGTTTCCTCCTCCAACTCTATTACTTCATCTTGGTTTTTCTGCTAGTTGTTCTCTAAAGTGTTCAATTGCATATTATCTGCTGCATTTATTACAGCTGTTTTTAGAATGTTTAAATTTTATGTATTATTCTAAGCTTCTTAGTTTCAGTTTAAGCACTCTGGCTTTAGGCTTAACCTTAGCTCTCCCTAGCCCCTCCTCCTCAGATTCTGAAAAATATGGATGGACAGTTTCCTACGATTTCTCCTGCCAGCCTAGTCGACATGGGCATCCTGAGGCAGTGTAGCAACTGCCTCATGCACACTGACAACCATCTACTACTACCATCTAGGAACACAACTTGTGAGAGATGCAATTACATAAAGAAGCTACAGTCTATGCTCTCTCCCTCACAAACCAATACATCTGGCACTGAGTAGGTTATCAACACAATCACTACACCTCAAACACCACCCAACACTACACAATACACACCCACATATGCAGATGTCCTCAACAAAAACAAACACAAACAAAGGAGATTTCAGAGGCAAAAACACATGAGAACTCCACAACCCTCCACACCACATACCATGCACAGTCCACATATCAGTGTCTCACAACCAAGGCCTAACCATAAACCTAACATATTAGTCATAGCAGACTCCATTGTGAGACACACAGATGTGCCTCTCACCAGACTAGATAAGGAGAAAGTCATGGTTAGTGGTTTGTCAAGTGCCAGAATCCACCATATCACACATGCACTCACGTCTCTTAACAGGTACTGTTAAGACTCTGTTATTGTCCATGCTGGCATGAATGACTTAAGGCGTACCTCCCTGGACTATATGAAGAGAGACATGATTGAGCTCAGTAAATATGTTCCCCAGGCAGGCATGTCCCTAACCTTAAGCAGCATTCTACCGTCAACCCAGAATGATGCCTCAATACAAACAGAAAATGATTGCCTTTAACAACTGGTTTAGTTTCTGGTGTCATTGCAGAGGGATCCAGCACCTGACAGCCAGGGAAGATCTGATCGACAGACCACGAAGCTTTGCTAGAGATGGCCTTGCATCTGTCTCACTTGGGCTTCAGGCTTCTGGCAAAGGTCCTTGCCTCCCCCATAGTGCCTTTTTTTTTAGGAAAAGTCATGAGGTCAATACTACCAACATAAAAATTTCAACAAAATGCAGGTCATATTGCTAAACACGAGGAGGTTAAACATGAAACTGCACTCATTGCAAGCATTCTTAACCCTGGAAGATGCTGCAGTGTGCAGTCACAGAAACCTGGTTCAAAGCTGCAGAGGACACCCCAGCCTTACCTGATTACTCATCCTATCACACATTCAGACCCCAAACTGTGGGCAGCAAAGCCAAAGGAGGTGGAGTTTCAAAATACATATTAAAGACACACACACCTCCAGGCTGGTCAACAGTATGATGCACAGGAGACAATCCAGGTGCAGTTAACCATTGACAAGACCCCTATTCAAATTATAGCTAGCTACAGGCCCCCAAATTTGACTCAAGATGCCCACTCCACCTATTTGAACCCTCTTCAAATCAAGATTCAACCCTTTACCCTAATTCTGGGTGAGTTTAATTACCCAACCATAGACTGGAAAAACTAGCCATGCCAGAACACAAATGCCTAGAGATTCCTTGATTTTTATCAATGCAAATGCCTCTGGAACAGCTAGTCGATGCCTCCACAACAGGTGATAATATCTCGGACTTGGCATTAACCAACATGAGTAATCACTGCAGCAGCCCTACAGTATCATCCTCCCTGGTAAGATCCGACCATAAAGTGGTCACTTTCGAAGTCACCATCTCCCCGGACACCCCTCTAGCTAGGGTCGAACAAAGAAAACTTCTTCAAAGATGATTACAACCTCCTGAGGGATGGTATAAACAGCTTCACAGCCCCCTTCCCAACTGCAAGAACTGGCACTAATGTCCAAATCTACACCAAAGTACTATACGAGCATTTACATACATGCATTGATTTAGGAATACCAGACAGGACAAAATCATCCTCCCAAGGAAGAGTAGACCTGTCTGGTGTATATCCGCAATAAATAAACTATATAACAAAAGGAAAACATTACTGTCCAGGACCGAGAAGGAGCAGGTGTCCACTTGGAACCAATCTCTCCTTAGCCTGAACAAGCAAAGAGCACTAGTGAAATCCTCTAAAGCCAACTTCAGAGTCCAAATTGGCCGCATCTACTAGAGACAATCATAAGGCCTTCTTCACAAATGCTGTAGATATAGCCAATCTACTGGCTGAAAGATTCAGTGAAAACTTCTCCCCTCTGCCCCCCCATCAGTAAATCAGGACATCCCTAGTACCTGCCCCCCTCCCTTTATCTCTAGGGAACACGTCATCACTGCCCTCTCAAAGGCAAAATAATACGGCCTCCATGGGACTCGATAACATCCCTGGCTGCATCCTACATGAACTCAGACATGAACTTGCAGCACCATTAGGCACCCTGTTCAACCAAAGCCTGAGTACAGGCTTTGTCCCAGCCGAGTGGAGGACTGCCACTGTCATCTCTTTACACAAAGGTGGAGCATCCACCAATCCAGGAAATTATACACCCATCAGCCTAACTAGTGTGATCTGCAAGGCCTTGGAATGGATTATCATGGAACTCATAGGTCTGTTAAATCTGGTCAACTTCTTTGAGACAGTCTCCAAACCCATGGACAAGGGAAAGACGGTCCACATCGCCTACATTGACATGGCCAAAGCCTTCGACACTGTTCCCCACTCAGGCATAGTAGACAAACTCAAATAGGCATTAATCCATATGTTACCAGATGGGTAGCAAACTAGCTCACTGATAGAACCCAACTAATCAAAATAGGGGAAGCCACCTCAAGCAGTAGACCCATAAGGAGCGATGTACCCCAGGGATCGGTCTTGGGGCCTCTTATTTGGGATATACTCCTCTGAGGTGCAGGCCAAAACCACTGGACTATAGCTGACCAAGTTTGCAGATGTCTGCATGCTGGTCTCAGTCATCAATTCGCCAAGTGATGTGGACGTCCTCCAAGAGGGCCCAAACAAATGAATGGTGCCAGAAACATGGCCTCAAGCTGAATGCCAAAAATGCATCATCATCCCCTTTGGGGAAAGTGACATCCCCACATATTATCACATTAATAATGTCCTAAGTACACAATCAGTAGTGAGAGATTTAGGCAACCAGGTTGATAGCAACCTGACTTTTGACCACCATGTTTCTTCCGTTGTACGGAAAAGCTTTCTACATGGCCCACCTCATAAGTAAAGGTATCGCATCCAGGGACAAAGAGGGCATAACATCCCTGTATTCGTCCCTTATTAAGGCCAGTTACGGAGTACAACGCCCCCTTTGGCATGTACCTTGCAAAGAACATGGAGCAGCTGGAAAGACCACATAGGTTCCTCAACAGGAGGATACAGGGCCTCAAAGATCTACCCTACACAGATTGGCTAAAAGCCCTATCCCTCTACTCAGTTTCATACAGACTCCTCGGGGGTGACCTCTGTTTGGCATATAAAGCAATACCAGACCCCGCCTTGATGGGACTGCTACATATCTGCAAGTCGAGCTTCACTCGAGCAACCCATACTTGTGACCTCAACCTGGTCTGTGATATTAATAGGACTTGTTGGTGGGACATATTTGTGCCCCAGAGACTCCCCCATCTGTGGGATAGACTCCCTCTCCACGTCAAGCAGAGTACCTCATTACCCCTTTTTAAGCGCAACCTTGACAACTGGATGGGAAACAGAAAATACAGCCCTGGGATTCCACCTGTATCCCTGCTGGACAGGGGCTATGGGTGCTGACTTGTCTAAACATGGGCTAAACTCTTGGCTAGGCTTATAAGAGCCTCAGGGCCAATAGCCTAGTAACCTCCTATGAAGATGCATCTCAGTTTCTAGCCAGCCAAAATTAATGCTGAAATAGATGTTCCAAAACAACAAGATGAGATGGGATCTTAAATGCCAAATATTAACATTGCTCAACACTATTCTGGCTGAAATAAACAATCCCCTCTAGCAGATCAAAGCAGGCTAATGAAGTAAACTGATACAGAGCACTAAAGAAAAACAACTCAACTGTAGAGTAGGAAGGTTTGCAATAAACAGATCATGCCCAAGGTCACAGGACTTGCTCACAAATGATCAATTCTGGATGCTTTCTAAAATACAGGAAGTTCTGGTCAACTTACTGAGGCACCCCGAACCAAGCAAATGCCACATGCTTGCCTGCCAGACAAAGTTATTGCTATGTGTGAAAGTCTACCAGCAAAGAGGGGTAAATTAACTGGCCAAAGGAAAAGGAACCATTAAGACCGTCAAGCTCTTCTCACAAAGATGCACCTTACAGCCCTTTTCCCCACTGGAAGTGCAACCTCAGGGGATATTTATAAGTATTGGGATGTCGAGGGAGAAGCCCACAAACACTAATGGGTTAAAAGCCCCTTCCAAAAAGATTTATAATTTTTTACAGATTAATTCTTAACAACTTACATACCAATAAGATGAACTTTTATCAGGATAAACAAACCCCAAATAAATATCAGCATACTTTCATTCAGGAGTGCTGGAAGCTGCTGGAGACAGTGGATTGCAGAAGGCAAAAAAGGGCAGTTTTTTAGTTGTCTACTACCATAACAGAAGCATACCCATGACACAAGATATATATATATATATATATAGTACAATTAATTGCATTTGGAATGACTGCACTGAAATTTCATAGAAACGTGCAAATGAAATGAATGTTGCACTTCATGGTATGTGACTCAGTAGCCATATACTCAAAAGTTAGAGAAAAAAAGTGCAGTAGTGCTGTAACACACTTACTGCTGCCACACAGAGCAGCCACCACAGAATATTAGTGGGAAGCTGTTAAACACATTATTATTATTTACATTTGTTTAACCGGGAAATTCCGTCTGGACACAGGTCCTTTTTCAGTGGAGGCCCTGGGAGAAAAGCTCCACAGAAAGACATGGTAGATGGGAAAACAACAATAAAGGTATGTATACAGTAGAAGTGATAATGACATGGAGTAATACAGGAGCAAAATCTGTACTATTGAGTAGTAAGCTCTAATTATATACAACTGACAAATAAGTAAAGCACAGTGCTACATATTTTCTAGACAGTGACTAGATAACAATAATTATAGACTAAAAGATTACTCACTGCTTGTTAATCCTTCTAGGATTTAGTTATCTTCAGTTCAGTTTTACAGTGATAGAGAGGATACTCTAAATCTGGGAAAGGAGACTGGTTGAAGGGGGGGGCTATTAGTCGGGGTTTGGACAAGGACAAAGCCAGTGAGAAATTAGGTGAGATTTAAGTGCAGTCTTGAAAAGACGGCAGGAAGGAAGGGTAGTTATGGCAATGGGAAGATTGTTCATTTAGACTATCGAACACTTCAGAAGGTCTTTTTTCTAAAGTCCACATGAACTGTTCAGCAGCTTCTCACTGCTCTTTTCTGATGAGCACTGATTGCGAATTCTCTACTGTTTGAGTACAGCTTAACAGGAGTAAGATGTACTTAATAAAAACTTGTTAGGAACCTTTCCAATGTCAGAATGGTGCTTAACCAGCACACTTTTCCCCAAATTCACAGCATGATCACAGAGATGCATACACACGTCATTATCTTCCAAAAATAAGACATAAAAATGCATCACAAAACATCTAGAGCCTGCCAGTTTCCACAAATCAGGTTGTACAAGTATAATTTGATATAGGACTATTAAGGACTTCTGCCCTAAATTCATCTATTCTACAAATGGCTCTGCTCAAAGGGGTGTGCACAGAAGGTTGCCATAGCTTGTGTTTGTGGATGGTAGGAGCTGAGAACAGTGAGATTTTTACTCTGTAAATTCTCCCCGCAATCAAACCTCAGAGGTAAACACAGAAGGTCACTATAACTTGTTCGGGACTGGTAAACACAGAAGGTGACTATAACTTGTTTGGGACTGGGGAAAGCATGGATATTTCTCAAATAAATTTTCCTCACAATTAAACCTCAAGAGGTATGCACAAAGGGTCACTGTGGCTTTTGTTGGACTGACACAGTATGGTCATTATTTCTTTAACTTTTCGCACATCCATACCTCATAGGTATGCATGCAACATCATTATAGTTTGCGTAAGGGCAGTGTACTGTCTAGGAGCAATAGCCTGGAATACACAACTGCGATAACTTTTTTTTCCTCTTTTCTGACAATCAAATATCAGAAGTATATACAGGTGGCTAATTTTGGGAGATAGGGGTAAATTGTCATATTGTGAATATACATCTGTGACTAACAAGTTAAAATGTTACTATATTTTAGTTGTCAGATGGATACACAGATGGTAGCTGTCTTTTAGGGGGTAGGTTGAAGAGTCAAGCTGTATGACGAGTGACAGCAACAACTTGAAATACATGACTGAGGCTATTTATTCATTTACTTTCATCCTAATTTAATCATCAGATGGATACACAGAAGGTGACTATTTTTTTTCTTTCGACAGGGAGACAAGACACTATTCCAAGGCATAACTCACATTTTGCAAGCATTTATCTTCTCATTTTATTGGGAACTATTGTTTTTGTCAGTTTTGATCATTAACCCTTAGGAACAGTTTATTTCTTCCTAGAAAGAAAAAAATAATACTGAATTTCTTTACTCTGTCATGATTTTTGCCCAGGCCATAATTGTAACAAAGGGACAGGGAAAAATCTCTAAAATGTACTTCACAGCATCGAGGCTCCCATGACTTCTAAGGCCAGATTATCAGCTTACTTCTATTATTTCCTCTGAAGTCATTATACTGCAGGCTCAGTCACTTATGGAATGGTGAAAGGATGCAAAAAGGAAATGAAGATTAAGAATGAAATTAATTTCTTTTTTTAGCCACAATTTCTGTGCAGGCCTTGGCTCAAAAGGTTTGGGGGGAAAAAAGCTATAAAATGCAACTCAGTCTAGAACCCAATGGCTTTGGTGGGAGGACCTTGGCTTAATTTGTTTCCTCATTTGTAATGATGTAATCATGGGCAACTAATATATATATTGAAACAATTAAGGAAAAAAATCTGAGGTATACAATAAAGTATGAGGAAAAAAACAATCTAAATGGTGTGGCAAGGCCAGGATAGGAGGAAAGGAGGGGCCACAATGACAGTGTGAGGAAGTGGACAGCAGGTGGCATATGTAATACTTTTCCAAGGGTTTCAGAGGCAAAACATTCAGTATTTTCAGCGATTGCCCCATTTTAAGTACATCACACAGCTTATCAACAATGTTTGTTACTCTCCATAAAACATTACAGTATCTGGGTAAAAAAAAAAAACGTAATATGCTTAGTTTTGTTACATTTCTGGTATACTGCAATCCTTTATCTGTATCTACTGCTACATATCATATACCTGTCTGCGTAATATTGTTAATCATGCCCTTCCAGACGCTCCTCACACTGTTTAAAATGAGTTTAGCTACTGGTTTTGTGCCTTTTAAGGAATGGAAAACAGTTCTGATGCCTCATCATATGCATGGCCTTATCTCTGACCTTGGTAATTACAGACCAATCAGTCTTAGAAGCATCATCTGCAAAGCTATGGGGTGTATTATAACTAAATTCATAAGCGGTTGTATCAAGACTTGTTTGACTTGACCTACAACAGTTTGGCTTTGCACATGCTGTATCCTGACCTGGCAAAAGTCTTCTACACCGCTCCTCATGCTGGCATCCTACAAAATCTAATTGCTTTAAAAATCGCCCCTGCGGGGCTTGCTTTGGCCTTGTCTGCTGGGTGCAGGGAAGGCCCAGTGCTTAGAGGGGAAGTTCCTACTGAATCTGGGTGGTTGAACTTGAAATATTTTACTGTTTGCATAAATTTTGCTTTGTCGTCCATCTTTGTAAGCACCTCTTCTGCTTTTTCCTCAAACAGGCGTTCCTTATCTAGGGGTGCATCAATAAGTTTAGATTTGACATGATCAGGGAGAGGTTGTTCCTTCAGCCATGCATGTCTTCTAATAACATATCCGGTCACTGCTGCCCTGCTAGAGGCTTCTAGGGCGTCATATCCACATAGTAACGAGTGCTTGGCCACTTGGCAAGCAGAGAAGTAATTCTGGCAGCTCTTTAGAGTAGGCAGAGTCAGGAAAAGTAGCAATCTTCTGTTTTAATTGTTCCAAAGTGAGTTGTTGACATTTTAACATATGGAACGGAGTGCTCTGATAGCGAAGGTTGCAGAGGTGTATACTTTCTTACCCCATCTGTCCACTGTTCTGGAGTCTTTGTCAGAAGGAAGAGGATTCTTGGCAGAACTAGTTTTAACTCCTTTGGGTCCCTGTGTAATAACCTCAGGGTCTGCAGCAGGGTTCCTGCACAGGTATTTGTGAATCTGGTACTCTGTAGTACCTGTCAGGTTTAGCTAGAGCAGGGGGCAGGGCATCAGGGGCTAAACTGGATTCAAAGAAAACATCATCCGCCACTTCTTGAATAGGTGGGATGGCCAGAGGTCTGGTTCTGGGGCAGGTCCAGAAACTCTCCAAGTCATTTCTTTGACTGTGGGTAGTCCTGAGATTCCCACTGAAAATGTTCCCTGAGGGCGTGAAGGGTTTCCCCGAAGGAGAGGTCTCTGGAGGGGAGGCAGAGGGGAGGGATTCCTCTGCATCTGAATCCTCAAACAGTTAAGGGCTGCTGTTCCTCTTCAAAGGCAGAATAATTAGATTCCGCAGACTCTTGGTCTGTCAAAATTTCTGGAGAAGGAAGCCTTTTCCTTTTTGAAGTGGGGGCTTGAGTACCTTGGATAAGGGAGATGAGGTCCTCCGACCATTTTAAGCATTTGAGCTTGGGGTGGGGGAGCAGTAGCAAGATGCTAGCTAGAAACATATTTCCTAGGAGTGGCCTGGCTTCAAGGCCAGAGACAGTCTGCCGGTCTCTGAGAAATGGTAGTCGGAAAAGAAGAAGCCATTTTTTGTCTAGAATCAGTAGTAGTAACGACCTCCTCGGAAGCCGGTGCCAGCGTCGCAGCTCCGGATCCAACCAAGGTAGAGACAACCAAAGGCTCGGTAGACATAGTGGATTTCTGCGGCATACTGGACTCCGAAAGGGTCTCAGCAGAGGCCTGCGTAAAAAAAAAAGAGTCTGACATCAGGGGCTGCAAAAGCGCCTCACTGAATTCCAAAGAACTGACGACTTGCTTAGCCGTAGCGCCGTCGGAAGGCTTAGCCTTGTGTGGCCCATCTCTATCTTTACATTTTTTTTGGAATGTCGGTGGATTGTTGGCTGATGAACGCCACATAGGAATTTGAAGATGGAATGCAAAAATAATTGTCTACAAAAAGAGCTCTACTGCTAATGGTTCTCGCATTAAAGAGAGCACAGAACCGGCAACAAGGGATGTCATCGTCTGGGCCTAAACAAGTGATGCAGTAAGAATGAAATTCTTGGTGTAGGATCTGCTTTCCACAGACGAGACAATATTTAACTTTTTCGGACATTGGTTAGAGCAAGAAAAAAGGGTCCCAACAGGGTACTTAGCTTTAGACGTTTTCTGCTGAAATTCTACTTCTGGTAGCGACCGACCAGCACTCATGCGAACTGCTTCTGCTACGGGCTCCACGGCAAGAGACTGATGTAATGACGTCAGCTGCTTTGTTTTACAGTACTGATGACCTGACGTAAGACTACAAGTGACAGCAGCCGTAACACGAAGAACATCCCATACTTCCACAGATGTACAATGTCCAGGAAAAACAATTGCATGGACAGAGAGAGAGTGAGAACTGATACCAATTCTAGCCACAGGAAGACCACAAAAGTAAAAAAGAGACAGATGCAATAAGATCGTTACACAGTTATACAATGTTCTTCATAGGGATCATTGTTATGGTCATGACATTTGAGACAACTGGACAATTCCCAAAGCTTTACTTACACTAGTTGTTGGAAGGTTAGCCATTATCTTCTGCAAAAGTCCTTGCAAGAGAGCAGTGGTAAAGCCTACCCTGCTCTTGGACAGGATGTCCACTCCATAATACTTAAGGTCTTACACAGTCAAATGATTGGCGCCACAGCCATGGACTTAACGCAAAAAAATATGTTAGCATGCCTTTCGGTAAAGGGGAAGTCTCTGCAAATTACAATATTAACAGTAACCCCCATAGCTCAAGCCCTGTGGTGAGATTTTGGAACATAGGCTGATAGCAACCTTAACTTCGATCACCATGTATCCACAGTGGTAAGGAAAGCCTTCTATATTGCACAACCCATAAGCTAGGGCATCACATCCAGAGCTAAGGATGTTAGAACTCCCCTGTACTCATCCCTCATCAGACCACTAACACAGTAAAATGTTTCCTTTAGTATGTATCTCACCAGATACCTGCAGCAGCTGGAGAAACGTCAAAGGTTTCTCACCAAGAAAATTCAGGGCCTTCAACATATGACCTACATAGACAGACTGAAAACCCCGTCACTGTACTCTTGTTTCTTTCAGGTTGCTGAGAGGCGACTTGTGTCTGGCCTACAGAGTAGTCTCGGATCCTGCCCTAATGGAACTGCTGCACATCCGCAAGTCAAATGGGGCAAGATTCACTTGCTCTAGGGATCTTAACCTAGCCTGCGACATTAACAGGACATGTGTAAACAAACAACTTGAGAGTCGAAACACAGCTAAAAACAGAAGTTTATTAAATCGTTGGTAAGCACCAATCTCAAGTTGTTTTTTGCTTACACAATAGTACAGTTTTTGGGAACCGTTTACCCCTCATGGTGGACTTCGCTCATTTTGAGAAAACTAGCAGGACATGCTGGAGACGTACATCTCCCAGAGACTGCCACTCCTCTAGAACAAACTCTCAATTCATGTAAAACTAAGCTCCTCAATGACCCTATTTAAGCTTAATTTAGAAAACTGGATGGGAGGCTGTAAACTATGTCCCTGCTGGAAAAGCACAGTCGGTACTGATCACAGACTTAAACTGCAAATATAGACCATACAACTTGGTCAATAAAGGAACAAGGGTATAACATGGCTAGGCTTATAAAGGCCCTACGGCCAATAGCCTAGTAACCTCCTATGAACCTATTTATCCTGCAGATGGGTAGGAATATGCACTCTCCTACTTGTTTTTGCAGTACAAGACAACAGTCCTGTCTTATCAGATGCAAGACTCCTAGTCTCCAAAACTGCTTGAAAGCCTGAATGACTATGTCATAGGTTCATAGGTTCATACTAGGCTATCTGCCCAAGGGCATTTATAAGCCTAGCCCATAGTTATTTGGCTTTCGCCACCCCTTTAGTTTGAATAAAACTATGCCTATTATTTTGCTGTGCCTCTGAAGTAATCCCTGGGGTATATCTGTGATCCCCCATCCATTGGTCAAGATTCCTCTTGAACAAGGCCTGCGAGGTGCTCTGCCTCACATGTACCGGGATTTTGTTCCACAGCATAGGGAGTCTCTGGGTGATGAATCTGTCCCTCCAGCATGTTCTATTAATAACCGTGTCAAGGTTCAAGTTTCCTGCCCTTGTGGTTCTGAGGGATCTAGATTTTTTGAGGTGAAGCATATTCATCAAATCAGGGTTTGACATGGCCTTATATGTCAGGCACAGGTCACCTCTGAGCAAGCGGTATGAGACTGAATAGAGCTGGAGTTCTTTCAGTCGGGCAGCATAAGACATATTTTTGAGACCCTTTATCCTTTTGGTGAGGAACTTTTGGGGCCTTTCCAGCTGCTGCAGGTGTCTGGTCAGATACATTCCGAATGGGGCATTGTACTCAATCATAGGTCTAATGAGTGATGAGTACAGGGCGATGACCTCCCTTGATCTAGATGTGAATCCCTTCATGATCAGGTGGGCAATGTAGAAGGTTTTCCTAACTACTTTAGCAACATGAGTGTCAAGCGAAGGCTACTGTCAACCTGGGTCCCCAGATCCTGATGACTTCTTCTGTGCTCAGTGGATTGCCACCTATATGGTAGCTAGGGGTAACCTTGTTTTTCCCGAAGGGTATGACTATGCATTTCTTGGCATTTAACTTTAGGCCATGGCTCTGGCACCAGTTATCCGTTTCTGTGAGGCCCTTCTGAAGGATATCTGTGTCAGATGTGTTTTCGACTATGGCGCCCAGTTTGCAGTCATCTGCAAACTTTGTCAGCCATAACCCTCCTGTGTTTGCTTGTACTTCAGAAAAGTAGATGCCGAACAAGAGTGGACCCAGGACTGAGCCCTGTGGGACACCACTTGTGACAAGCTTTGAGTCTGACATGGCTCCAGCAACTCTGACCCTGTGGGTTCTGTCACTTAGCCAGTTTGCAACCCATCTTGTGATGTATGGGTTTACATTCAAGCGGATGAGTTTTTTGATGATACCTGAGTGGGGTATTGTGTCGAAGGCCTTTGCCAGGTCAAGGTAGGCTGTATGGACTGCCTTTCCCTCATCAATGGCCTTGGTGACTGTCTCGAAAAAGTCAACCAAGTTTAAAAGGCATGATCTGCCTTTGACAAAGCCAAACTGGGTTGGATCCAAAGTCTGCAAGTTCCCTATGTCTTTATTTACGAGTTCCATTATGATCCTCTCCATGGCTTTGCAGATAAGGCTTGTCATCTCCTCAATACTAATATGCCTCTTCGATAGGTCCTACTTCCCACAGCCATGGGCCTTTACATTTGTCTCATGAACCACCCATGCTGAGTCTGAGGTATCTGCTAAGGTTTGAATTTGGGAAGGTTCTCAAAACAGAACTTCTACACTGTTTTATAGGCAGATGTTCCACCACAATATCTACTCCTGAAATTAGGGAAATGAGGGAATGATTTATTCCAAGGACTGTGAAGGACATTGCCTGCAACTTCAAAGGTACAAATGTAATTTCCCTATGTGTAGCTCATCAGTGGGATCATCAGGATAAAGGTGGAGATGTACCCCCAAATCCTCAAGATCTCCCTTGTTGTGACACTGTTATTGTCAGCCAATTACATGAAAAAACAGGAAGGAAATATCACTTTGTCCTGAGGTAAATCTTCTGATAGTGAGAATCTAACAAGGCCCCCATTAAGAATAATGTCTTTGATGAGCTCACATTAGAGTTAGGAATGTTCAAAGAAAATTCCAAGTCCTTACAACATTTTTGTACATTTTTTCCCCTTCCTGGTGCCACACAACCCTTCATCTGTTCTCCTGGGTTCCACACCCACCCAACCCCTGGATCCCCCATTTGCTCCATCTGGGTATTCCTGGTTTAACAGTGTGCTGGGTGGGCCCTCAACTCCTCAGGAATTCAATCCTTATGGTAATTCATCTGTAGTCCTGGGGAGCAGGGGATTTATCATTCTTTTGGAGATCAGTCAGAGCCCCAAACATTAGGAATTAGTCAGTGTAATGACATCACAGACATCTTAACTAGCCCATTCATTTGAGTCTTGTTATAATCTGTCTTGCGTATGCTTCCTATCCCTTGCGACTCCCAAATACTCCAAATGTAATCTGACAGCCCAAAATCAGAGTTTGCTCATTTCCAAGATACCACTTAACTCTCCATTAATGTTTACAGTCAGCACTTATTCTGGAGAGAGTGTGACTTAATTGTGTTTGAGATCTCTAGAATATGCAAAATTAATACTATTCTTTGTCTTTTTATGCCTGGTTGAAAGACTTGTATGCAAAGCTAAACTGGTTGGAGAGATTTAGATAATTTGGTTCTTGCTTCCGTATTAAAATCTGAGCAGTAACTTTCAACACGTACCTTTAACAGAGGTATACTGCCTGTATATTATTGGAATTCCGCGGTGGTGCAGCAGTAGAGTTGTTGCCTCACAGCAAGAGGTTCTCCCGTTCGATTCTTGGCTGGAGTGCGGGGAGTGCCTTCTGTGTGGAGTCTGCATGTCCTCCCCACGGTTGGGTGGGCGTTCGAAAGACATGCGTAAATGAGCGTGCCTTCGTTGAAGGTTGAACGTTGAGCTGACACCTCGGCATTCGTGAAAATCTACTGCCAATCATTAACGGACCGGAGTTCTGCTGTAGCGAACCCTAACTGGGAAAAGCCGAAAGACAACATACTGCCTGAATACTATTAAGTTCCTCTTCCTCAGATTCATAGTCTAAAGGAGAAGCAATCTGGGAAGAGTAAGCAAGGGATTTCTCATTAGAATCTGACTCCTCCTCAGAGGAATCCTGTTCACTGGACCATTTAAGGGGAGTAGAGGACCGAGGGGGCACTGGAACAGAATCCCCCTGAGGAGGTTTTAATGGTATAAAGGCATTAAACAAACCACAAGTAAAGGCCTACCACTCACTTTGTGGATCTCTAGGAGCAGAAGAAACATGTTTAGTTTTTTTTTTTTTTTCTTTAAAGGCATGTCCGTCCTGTATAACTTATAAGGCTCTGATCCAGGACAGCATTCAATAACAGCAGTAGGAACTTCCTCCCCAACTAAAATCTGTGGAACACCCCTAGGCCCCTTGGAAATAGTCAACTGTGGTTCTCCCTAAACATCTGAAACAGACACCTGCAAAGTCTCACAGGATGTGCTGAAAGCTGGATCCTTGCTGGCCTCCAACCCGGTCACGGTACAGGAATCTGACAACAAAGCCGGGTGAGCCTGTGGGTTCTCACTAACCTCAAAAGAAACAACCAGAGGAGGCTGGACAGAGGAAGATTCCTGCTGTAATTTTTTAACCTTCTTCCCCAACAACTGACCCTCTGGGCAGGAAGCTCCTTCCACTGTATCCTTAGCAAGAAGCTCAAGGCGCTGATTCTCAAGAAACAAGGTAAGGGAAAAAAGCCTACTACTCAGGGTTTTCGGTATGAGAGCCTGACAAACAGAACAGGTCTTATGGTCGTGAGAAGCTCCTAGGCAAAAAAGACCCTTATTGTGGCGATCGTTATGGGAAAACTGTTTTCTGCACTGGCATTTACCCTTCCTGGATGACATTAATCCCCAAAAGCAACAAATAAGCTAAGAAAGAAGATTCCCCCAATGGGGTACTTATGTGCAATGGCTCGATACCAGCAAGAAGACACATGTTCAAACTGGCGAACAAAAGATGCATTCAAACTGGGGGGCAAGACGTAGGCATTCAAACCAACTACCTAGAGATGCCTTCAGACTGGCAGCAGGAAAGTTCTGAAGATGGTATATCCTGATGTCACCTTTATGCCTTACACTACTCGAGGAGCATTAGTGTGACGTTCGGCATACCTTCAAGCAACAGCAGGCTTTTGTATACTAGCCAGACACTGTACTACCCGAGGCAGGAATCCCAAGCATAGAGAGTACTACAACAGGGATGGACGGACATGAAACATTATGCTACAAGGGCTGATGGTGTTAGTTTATTCAAAGGCATTTGCATAAAAGTACAGTTGTGTAAAATCATATCATAACAGTAGATGTACTTCTCTTCACTGTTGCAGCATTCTTTACAATAGGGATCCCCTGCCAAAGGCAGCCCAAAATCCTGCCAGTATACCAAAGCCTTTAGGTTGCAATAGGTATGTCACACGTCACAAGTATGTTCCTTGTGCACGGTGTGACATATGGACATACCATCCTCAGCACCAAAATGCTCCAGCAGGAATGGCAATCCAAGGATACTAGAAAGTAACAAGCACATCCAGAAGGAAAAAAAAAAACAGGGGGAGGAGGGAGGGGATGGATACTGCAACAGTGAACAGAAGGACTTCTATTGTTATGGTAACATTTTACACAACTGTACTACGTCCTTGCAAATTGCTGTTGCAGTATTCTTTACAATAGGGAGAGTGCAATAGCTCAGAAAGAAGACTGGGAGGAAGGGCAGGCACAGCCCTGTAGGAAGCCATGGAAAATGGCCCTGGCAAAGCCAGCTCTGGCCCTAGAAATTACATCCAACTTATAGTGCTTGGTAAAGGTATGCAGAGAAGACCAGGTAGCGACCTTAAGAACAGAACTGGCATTCAGTCCCTTGAAAAGAAGGCACAGCCCTAGTAGGAATGAGACAAGAGAAGGAAGACTCTTACCATGAAAAGAATAGCAAAAATGGCTTTACATATTCAGAATAAATGGTATGCTTGGAGCAAGCCAAACCTAAAGGCCTAAGATGAAAAGAAAAACAGCTGCTCAGATTTACAAAAAGCATTAGTCCTATACAAATAATATCAGAGTTGTCTATGCAAATCCAAGGTGTCCAAATCCTCTTCATCAACACTCTGCAGAGAAGGAAAAAAGTGGGCAAATGAATAGACTGATTAAGAGACAACTCATTAACCACATTGGGCACAATAGAAGGAATCAGCCACCAAGATAACGAAAAAGCAGCAAACAGTGTCAAAACAACAAAATGAAACATAATAGAATAAAATAAAACAAAACGCTGTAGAAGGGCAGAAGTTTAATAGCAAATGGTAATCACTTTAACAGATGTGCTCTCCTTCATCAGACCATACAATAGCAACACGCATTCAATATCCAATCAATAATTTGATACAACCAATAAAAACAGATTAAACATGTCACATGCCACATATGTCATTAATAATATCAAACTCACTTACGGATGCCCCTTTGCTTCAAAATAGGTCTTAGAGAGACCTTATCATTCAAACCAAAGTACTTGTCAGTCTGCAAATGTAATATCCAATATAGCTCCTTGCTTTAAGTCCTAGTATATTTATTTTAGTTTACATTGGTTTACTGGGAAAGTCCGACTGAAATAAAACCTATTTTCAGCAGAGACCTGGGGAGAAAAGCTCCACATACAGAGATCATACAAAACGTATACAAGAAATTATACAAAGCTTATACAAGAAATTATACAAAACTTATACAAGATATTATACAAAAAATATACAAGACATACAGTACATCAGAAATTACATTCTATGCTATTATAGCTGACATTTATTATATTATATATAAATCATCTAGTCTACCATCATCCCTAATCAATTCAATAACCTTAAACTTAAAGGTGTGATCTTTTCCCATCAACTTAACACGTTTGGCTAAAGAGTTATCCTTGCCTTGTCTGATATCCCTAACATGTTCCCCAACACATTCAAAATGGGAGCGATTAGTTTTTCCTATGTAAATATGATTCTTAGAAGTACAACCATCTTCAACTCTAAAATAATGCTCCTTGCCAGTCCCAGGGTGAATAAATGTGCTATCGCCATTTATAAGATAACAAAGTTGCATCTGCCAGATGGAAAAGTAAATATATGAATTAATCTATCCTGACTCGTATCTCTTATAGCACTGAAGCCTCTTAAGAGATTTTTTTATTCTTAAAAATGTTAGCTCACTTTTTAAAGTGGTTTCTGTTGGAGCCAATCCATTCATATCTATGAATTTCATGAGTAATAAAGCTACCTCGGATCCTATTAACAATAATATTAATTTTGACCAACTGAATTTCTCTATTAGACAAATGGAAAATGATTTAAGTTAAAAATGCCTCCAGTCGCAACAGTTACATATGGAGGCATGTCTGCAGTATAATCGTTGCTAGAGGTTTAAGGATCTTGAGGATACAGACATTTGGTACTGTGTATCCAGACTTGTTGAAATCCAGATAGTAGTTTTAGTTGCATGAAATTATTGTTGGACTTCTTTAAACCTTTTGAGGTATTGATACATGTAGCTGACCTTGAATGGCATTGGCAGTTCATAGAGACTTTTCCTTCGGATTTGGTTACTTCAGTCCTAGATATGTTAGGTGATACTATGGGCATATGAGGAACGTTTAAAAAGACAAAAGATTAAAAAACTTGAAAGAGATCTTGCAGATTTTAGAAATGGCCAGATTTTTTCATGACAAAATAGAAAAGGAGCTCATTACAATACTAAGAATGATGTTACAAATGCTTCTAATAAAAGTGATTATTTCATGGCTATGAATCCTGATAATTCATCCTGTACTTCCTATACACATAACCTGCTCTCAACCTGCAACTTCTGGTATCTCTAATAACTCTAACACTAATGGCTCATTTCCAGCATACAGTGACAGTTTTTTCCCAGTCTGCCTTTACCAATCCTGACTTCAGATTCAGTGGAGAGAGGTCAGTTGGCAAGCAGAGGGCACAAAAGGAGAAGGAATCATCAAAACAGAGTCCCATTCACTAAACATCAAACGCATGTGGGGAAAAAGACACCCAACTCCTTGATTTTCAATATCTCCACTTGGACATTGATATGAGGTAACAGTTTCACAGAGGGGTTTATCATTTATCCCAGCCTGTGAATCGCAATTGGGTGAGGTTACACTTTACATTAGACTTTTTGCTAGGCAGTTAATGCTGCATTTATTTGGTGATAATACTTTTATGTATACATTCAAGAAGCCTAGTGCATTCTGCCCTGTTCTGCATTCTACTTTAGAAGTTTTCTGTAACATTTCTGTAACATGATTTTAATGATCTATTTAACAGCTCTGGTCATAAGAAAAAAAACTTTTATAATTTAACAAGAGCTGAGTGTGAAGCTTTGAAAAAGCTTCACAGTGATGCTTCAATTTCTACATGACCATCCAACAAGGGTGGAGCGTTGGTTGTCATGGACTCAATTTTATATCTCTGCAATGCAAGACGCATTGAATAATGTTGAGGTGTATGAGCTTAATGCTCTTGAAGATGTTTCTACTATTAGGAGAGTGCAGCTTGTGTTATAGGATTGCTTACTCAGTAATTGTATAGAGTATGATTTATAAACTTTTCGTTTGGTTGAGTTTCCACTCATTCCTGTATTTCAAGGCTTGCCCAAAATACACAAGGGCTTAATTAATCTGCCATTTAGACCAACTGTGTCAAGGCAAGACTGGCTCACTGAGCCTCTGTCTATTTATGTAGAGAAACACCTAAAAGGGCTCTTAAATGGTGATAAACAGTGTTGACCACCACCAAACAATTTTTGGACCATCTTTATAATTATTTAGAGATAAATCCTTTGGATAGTAATACTTTGTTACCATAGACATTTGTTCACTTTTTTACTGTTATTCCAAATCAGACTGGTTTGGTATACATTAAATAATTCATTGAGAAAAGTAATTATACCAACAAGTTTACAGATTTAATCTCTTTACTGAAATTATATTGGAGGAGACAAAATATGAAGACACAACCAGCTAGCTAACGAACACCTTTGAAACAAGTAGGCAACAGCAAAAATAAGAAAAACGACAGTACGATGCACGGCTCCAAACAGCATACATCATAAAAACGTTTAATAGCAAGTTAGCACTTTCACCACAAATGTGGCTTCTTCAGACCTTCAACATAAATGGATATAAAAACAAACACAGTTTTTACACTTACAGAAAACGTTCCTTCCTTTTCAAAGATTCATTAAACAATCATCTCAGATTTCCACCCTTACGTAAAGTAAGTGACGTCAGTACTCCTATCTCACTTATAATCTTAAAAGAGATGGTCATTCTAACTTTACTAAACAATTAAAAACTCATTTAAAACACAAAACATCATTCAAATTTTGCCCTAAGCACAGACAAAGATACTCCTATATATGGGCATACTAAAATTTCAACATTTATAAACAGTTTAGCCTCTAAAAACATATGTGCACCGCTAAACTCATTAGCGAGCTAGAATGAAAAGCACATTATACATACTATAGCTTCAATGAAGCATGGCTACCTCCATACTATAAATAAACACCAACCCTATTCTATTCTTTTATAATAGCCACAATCTTAATTAATAGAACAAGCTAATGGAAGCACTAAAAAACAATCACAAAAGAAAAAGAAAACTGGAAACACTAACAAATATTTAATCCAAGTTCAAATTTGCAAGTAAAACTTTCACCTTCAAGGCTTCTTCAGGAGAAATAAATACTATCAATTAAATAACATGACAAATACAGTTTAAAAGCCACATGACTGATTACACCTTCTGATGCAGCATATTTAGATAAGGCTTTAAAGTAAAACTATCATTAAGACCAGGTGGTACACATGCTCTCATTCTTAAAATCCATCTCATCTCTTCATTTATAATCTCACCCCTCAATTGTCTATAAATTACTTTTAGAATCATAAACTTAAAATTATGTTGATCACCCTTCTCTCTGTTTACCAAGGGCATTCGTAACTACTCCATGTCTAATATCACAAAGGTACTAAAAACAGTACAAGTTCCAAAGAAGCAAATTACGCTTCTCAACTGGTAGGCAGGTATTAGCTGCTAATTTTTCCAGGCATTTATTTGCAGAGCAGATACAATCAGCAATCCAATCTACTAAGCTTTAAAACATCATCATATACATTATATAACCTTTTATGTATTAGAACAAGAAGTTATGTACTCACCATAATGTTCGATGTATGTAGTCCATCTCGCCTCACATTCTTACCTGTGGGTTTGGAGCCAAATCTCTGCTCCGACTTGGCCATACTCTAGCTCGAAGTCTTCAATTGGCTCGTGGCTAAGAGGTATCCCATGCTGCACTGCTCCCTTTCCCCAGATCTTGTTTGCTGCAAGCTCAGGCAATCACACCCCACACACACACAACGCAGAGAGGAAGAATGAACCCAACAACAGTAGAAGTACTGAAACCAAAACCAACCTCTAGGCCCTCCAGGAGGGGGAAGGCGGGAGGGTAAGTAAAAATGTGAGGCGAGATGGACTACATACATCGAACGTTATGGTGAGTACATAACTTCTTGATGTTATGTAGTCCAATCTCGCCTACATTCTTACCCGTGGGACAGCGTCCCCAGCACCTGAACCTTGGGTGGCTCAGTGGAAAACACAACTGAGCACTGTGGAACCAAAGGAAGATCTGCCATTGGATATCAAATACAATTTGTAGTGACTGATAAAGATGTGAGGAGATGCCCATGTAGCCGCAGCACAAATATTATCCATAGACATCCTGGCCTGAAATGCCGTAGAGGTAGACATTGATAGTGTAGAATGAGCCTTCACCTTAAAAGGTAATTTCTTACTGCTTGGGGCATAAATGAAGGAAATACAACTAGAGATCCATCTGGATAAGGTTGCTTTAAAGACAGGAGACCCAAGTCTATTGTCTGAAAATGAGACAAATAGCTGATCTGATTTCCTAAGATCCTTCGTTCTATGTAAATAGAAATGCAATTGTCTATGAATATCTAGCTGGTGGAATTTGAATTCTGCCTTATTAAAAATTCTGGGAAAAACACAGGCAACTCAATAGACTGGTTGAGGTTAATAACCAAAGCAACCTTTGGCATAAAGGAAGGATTTGGTCTGAGGGAAACCGTGAAATACCAAGTAAAGAGGTCTAAGTGACAAAGCTTGGAGCTCAGAGGCTCGCCTAGCTGAAGTGATGGCTACCAAAAAGATGGTCTTCCATGACAAATATTTCAAGTCACAAGTAGCTACAGGCTCAAAGGGAGACAAAGTGGGACACTGTAGCACAAAATTGAGGTCCCATGGTATTACGGAATCAAAGACTGGTGGCCGAAGCATCATAGTGCCCTTTAAAAATGCCTTGCAAAGTCTATGCGCCATTAGACTGGGTTCATTAGCGACATGAAAGGTGGAGATGGTCGCTAAATGAACTTTGATGAAATTGGGGCAGTGTAAGGGTCAATCTGCCTTTCATGAGCCCAGATGGAGAATCTTTTCCATTTACTGGAATAAATCTTCCTAGTCGAAGGCTTATGGGAAGAAGACAGAATATGAACTACTTCCGGAGGAAAATGATGAAGCCTGACTAGTGATGGAACTGGACTAGCAAAGCTGTCAACTGGAGGGTCTGAAGAGAGGGATGGAACTGCCCTGACATAGGAGTCAATAGGTCTGGCTGTGGGTCCAGAATCCAGGGGTCGTCCATGAGATGGGGATGGAGAAAGGGGAACCAAATTTGATGAGGCCAGTGTGGAGCAATCAGAATCATTCTGCTTCCCAAGAATTGTGCTTTCTGAATAAAATTTGCTATCAGAGGAACAGGTGGGAAGGCATAAAGTAGACTGGAGGGCCAATTGTCAACTAGAACGTCCCTGGGTGTCTCCCCTTGAGGGGGGATGAGGGTGAAGTAGCTGCTGCACTTGGCATTGAGTGGACTGGCAAATAGATCGCAGCAAGGCTGACCCCATCTGCAGAAAATCTGCTCCACAACTTGCTTGTTCAGGGACCACTCGTGAGGCATCAGAATAGCTCTGCTCAACCTGTCGGCAATCACGTTGGACTTCCCCAGACTGTGCGTTGCTACAAGAAAGCGTTGGGAAGACACTGCCCACTGCCACACTCGAATAGCCTCTCTGCAAAGGGGATACAACTTGGTTCCCCTCTGTTCAGATACCATACCACCGACATGTTGTCTGAGAAGACTGAAATCGTCCCGAGAGGAAGAAAGCTCTGGAGTGCTTGCAATACTAATAACACTGCTCTTATCTCCAAGACACTGATATGCAAATGTAACTCGTGCTCTTGCCACGTGCCTTGGACTGTCCTGCCGAGATAATGCCCCCCCCCCCCACTCAATCTGGGAGGCATCTGTGGTCACCGTGGCAACTGGAGGAGGTGGAACGAAGGGATTTCCCACATTGAGATTGCTGGTCTGAAGCCACCAGTGTAGATCCTGCTTGCACCTGTCTGTAATCATAATAAGATGGGAAAGCGGAAGGTGTTGTAGGGACCACTGAGCAAAGAGCAGCCACTGAAGGAGTCTCGTGTGTAGTCTTGTAAGAGGGACTAGCATAATTGTGGCAGCCATTGTCCCCAACAATTTGAGAACCATTTTTGCCTTTACCTTTTTCACTGGAAGCAATGCGTAGACCTGTTGTTGCAAAACCTGAATTCTTTCTTGTGGTAAGAAAGCCCTCATGAGCAAGGTGTCTAACTCGGCTCCTATAAAGGTGACACGCTGTGAGGGCAACAAGGCAGACTTTTCCCAGTTTAGTGTGATACCCAATCGTTGACACAGTGCAATGGTGGCATCCCTAGTCTGTAATAGTAGATGCCTGGTGGTGGCAGACAGGAGTCAGTTGTCTAAGTACGGAAACACTTGCAATCCCTGACGTCTCAAGTGAGCCGTCACCACTGCCATACATTTGGTGAACACCCTGGGACTGTGGTGAGACCAAAGGGCAAGGCTCAAAACTGAAAATGACTGGCTCCCAGCCAGAAGTCTAAATGACTTCTGGTTGCCCTGTCCACCTTTATATGGTAGTAAGCATCCTTGAGGTCGATGGAGCACATCCATACTTCTTTCCCCAACAATGGGAGAATAGACTGTAAAGTGACCATTCGGAACTTGGACTTTTTTTACATGGAGGTTCAAGCGGCTGAGATTCAAGATGGTTCTCAGGTCCCCTGTTCTTTTCGGCACCAAAAAGAATCTCGAGTAAGTCCCTAATCCGAGCTGGTCTGAGGGGAACATGCTGGATGGCTCCTTTTGCTAGCAGCTTTTGAACTTCTGAAGATACAGAATCCCTCTGACTGGGTGGAGCATCTGGGATTCTCTTGGTTGGCGGGGGATGAGAAGAGAAGGGAATATGATATCCTCCGGAAATTATCTTCAATACCCTCTCGTCCTGGGTGATGCCTTGCCAGGCTTCTGGGTATAGCGAAATGCGACCCCCGACTGGCTCTGGAGAAGTGCAGTCGGGCCTCCCATCAGGAGCGCTGGTAGGAGGAACCGCAAAAGGAATCATGGTCCCCCTTGTTACGCGGGCCTCCTCTGGCTCTAGGGTGGTGTCTACCTGAGTTACCAGCTCCTCCCCTGCCTCTGGAGGGGGAATCACTTTGTCCATCTTGAAAAAAACCTCTGCGGCTTTCTGAACCACATTTTCCCACCCTTCTGGCACTTGGGATAAGGTCTAGAAGGCATGAAAAACGGACTCCCACGGCAGACAGGGGTTTTTCCTTCCTGCTCGCACCTAGTGAGAGTATCCTTCACCTTGGTTCAGAACAACGATGAGCCGTCAAATGGGGCATTGGTGAATGTAGATTTGAAGGACTCCGTGAAATTACACAGGCACATCCAGAAGTGCCTCCTAAGAAAGACTACTAAACTTGCTGCCCTACTCAGTCAGCTGAATGCAAGATCAGCCTCATGGAAGAGTTAGTAATGGAATTTAGGGTAGACATCTGGGAATTGACCTTCTGAGCCACTGCGTTAGAAATGTTACCCTGCAGAGACTCCCCAAGCTCTTTTAGGAGATCTTTTTGGAGTCGTGTAAAATGTGACATAGTTCAGCGACCGCAGAGTAATGGCCGCTGAAGAAAATATACGCTTCTCATACCGGTCCCATGGTCCTTGACTCTGTTAGGGGGATGGAAGGTAGATGAAGTCTCAGCTAGTTCCTTCTTGGTGGCCCGCTGCCACCACCATGGCATCTACTGGAACGCCCTTTGTGAGAAATTCCTTGTCAGCAGGGGTGGACAGAAACTTGTTGGGTCTCCTGGGGACTGGTTCCACAGTGTCAGGGGTTTCCTACACCCTTCGACAAACAATATCCAGGAGTTTATCGAACGGGGGAGAAAGCCAAGAGGCAGAGGGTTGAGACCCAAAGGCCTTCAAGAACACTGACTCCTCCTCAGAGGGAGATTTGGAGGGCCAGTCGCCTCTCAGCTTCAAGATCTCCAGGATATCTGAGAAAGCGATATCTTCAGAGGACGACTTGGGGGACCCCTCTGAATCCTCGAGGTCGGTGTCCGAAGCGATAGACTCATCCAGGGAGTCTATGTGCTTCCTCTTGCACACACTTTTTCTGGGGGGCTCCTCAGGCAAACTCTCTGGGGAGACCTCAGAAAGTTGGGGACCATTCATGGAGGTATCCGGAGGCCTTGGGTCTCCGCTGTCCAAGGACAGAGGGTGATAAACTGATACCGGTGTTGGAGGGGGTAGAGTGTCAGTGCCATCAGACGCAGCTGAGGACCTGGCCAGCATGCTCCGCATGACCTTGAAAGCTGATCGCCCCAGCTCCGAACAACCGTGGAAGCCCTCGGAGCCGAAGGGATAAGGTCCAAAGCCGAGGCAGAGCCCAAGCTCACCTGTGCTGAAGCACCGAGCGGGAGGCTCGGAGCCAAAGAAGATCGACATGAGACCTCTCCCTCGGGTCCGACCAAGGAACTATGAGCCCTGGACCCCGTGGAAGGAGCAGACTGGGTCGGAGCATTGATCGGAACCTTGATGTCAGGATGGGCTACTGGAGCCGACGCAAAGGCATTAGACGGAACCGACAACTCTGGCTCCGAGGGCCGAGAAAGGCTCGAAGGAACATACGAGGATGGATGGGTGACAGGCTCCGGGGCCAATTGGGCTGGAGCCGAAAACAATTTGGACAACACCTGTAATTGGAGCAGTCTCTGTACCACTCTATCCACATCACCGTCCGAGAGAGTCCTGGAGGACCTAGAGGATAAGGTCGGAGATCTGGACCTCCCTACAGATGGAGACTTACGAGAAGGAGAAACCAGTCTAGAAACTGGAGACCGGCTCTGAACAAGTATCTCCGTCACCGGCTCCGAGAGACTGGGAGCTGATGTTGACTTGGTCAATTCACCCACTTCCTGCAGCCCCGAAGCCAATGCAGCCGATGGTATGACACTGCACACAATATCAGAAGGCAAACTCAACACCAACAACAGAAAAACGCGGGAACTATGCTTCTAAATTAAACGGTCATAGAACAATAAACACCACAGGGAAGAAAGAATCTCTAACTTAAATGGCCCTGACAAACAAAACAAAGGAGGACTAGGTCCTCTAAGTTAAACGGCCCTAGCGCAAAGGGATGGGGCAACACCAGAACAAGCACACACAGGGAAACTGGGACACACACAACTAGAAGGGAGGACTAGGTCCTCTAACTGAAATGGGCCTAGCCCGTAAGAAGGAAAGAAATGCAAACGGGATACCAAGACAAAAAGCCAAACAGGCTACACAAACAGTTTTTTTTATCAGAAAACAGAGACTAGCTATGAAAATAGCTTTTCGAGCAACAAAACTACTAAAGTAGAAGAAAGTTATACTTGGCCACGGCCAAGAGCGAGACCACGTCTGAGCTGTACGAGCAGCAAACGAGATCTGGTGAAAGGGAGCAGTGCAGCATGGGATACCTCTTAGCCACAAGCCAATTGAAGACTTCGAGTTAGAGTATGGCTGAGTCGGAGCCGAACCCACGGGTAAGAATGTAGGCAAGATTGGACTACATAACATCTACCCATTACGATACCTTAAAAATACGTCTGCTTATAGTCAAGTACGAGCTGCTCATTTTCCAATGGTTCCATGCAAAGTTAAGAACAGTACAACTATCAAAATAGCAAGCTTCTCACCTAATAGGCGGGTATTACCTGCATATTTTTCCATACATTTGTTTGCAAGGCAAATACAATCAGCAATCCAATCCACTAAGCTTTAGATCATCATCATATAGGTTATATAACCTTTTATGTATTAAAGCTATCCTTTATGATAGCTAGAAAATGCGTCTGCTTATAGTCAAATACGAGCTACTCGTTTTTCAGGCAATTTTGTGCAAAACAGAAATTCAACAATGCATTTTGCTAAACTTAAAATGTAACCATATAAATTATACAACCTTTCATAGAGTGCAGCTACCCATATTAATGACTACAAAATGCATCTACTTGTCAACATTGAGTCTTGTACAGCAAATAAACTAATTTACAGCAGCTAATACCCACCTATTAGGTGAGAAGCGTAACTTGCTTCTTTGATACTTATACTGTTCTTAGCTTTGCACGGAACCACTTGGAAAACGAGCAGCTCGCACTTGATTATAAGCAGATGTATTTTCTAACTATCATAATGGGTAGTTCTAATACATAAAAAGGTTATATAACTTATATGATGATGTTTTAAAGCTTAGTAGAGTGGACTGCCGATTGTATCTGCTCTGCAAATAAATG
This sequence comes from Protopterus annectens, assembly GCF_019279795.1. Lineage (NCBI taxonomy): Eukaryota > Metazoa > Chordata > Ceratodontiformes > Protopteridae > Protopterus > Protopterus annectens. The sequence goes on along the minus strand of NC_056725.1, from coordinate 595,832,726 downwards.
CCTGGAAAAACGAGCAGCTAATACCCCGCCTACCAGGTGAGAAGCATAATTTGCTTCTTTGAAACATACGGTTTTTAGTGCTTCCATTAACTCATTATATTAAGATCGTGGCTATTATAAAAGAATAGAATAGGGTCAGTGTATGTTTATAATAGGGAGGGAGCCATGCTTTATTGAAGCTATATTGTTTATAATGTGCTTTTCATTCTAGCTCGCTAATGAGTTTAGCGGTGCACATATGTTTTTAGAGGCTAAACTGTTGATAAATGTTGAAATGTTAGTGTGCACATATACAAGAGTATCTTTGTCTAGGCTTAGGGCAAAATTTGAATGATGTTTTATGTTTTAAATGAGTTTTTAATTGTTTAGTAAAGTTAAAATGACTATCTGTAAGATTTTAAGTGAGATAGTACTGACGTCACTTTACACGTGGGCGGAAATCTAAGATGATTGTTTAATGAATTTTTGAAAAGGAAGGAAGGAACGTTTTCTGTACGTATAAAAACTGTGTTTTTATATTCATTTATGTTGAAGGTCTGAAGAAGCCACATTTGTGGTTTAAGTGCTAACCTGCTATTCAACGTTTTTATGATATACGCTGTTCGGAGCTGTGCTTCGTACTACCATTTTTCTTATATTGGAGGAGACTTTAATCTATTTATTGAAATTATATTGGAGGAGAATAATGTTTTTATGTTTATTGGGAAACACTGCCGTCAAATCACTGTAGTTGTGATGGGGACCCCTGTGCCAACAGCTATGCCAATGTTGTTTAGACACAGTGTCAGTCCCAGTTTGCATTACCTAGTCATAGAATAATGTTTCTTCCATTATTTTTTATTGCAGGTATGTGGACGATGTCATTCTTCTATGGAGGGGCACTCGTACTGAGCTTCAAGAGTTTATTGATTATTTACATGACTACAGAATTTCTGAAGTTCACTGCAGTGGTTTCTGATAAATGTATAGATTATTTAAATGTGAAGCTGGAGAGGAATGATTTAAATGAAATTATTACTGGTAAATTTAGAAAATCATGTCATAGGAACCGGCTGTTGCACAAAGCTTGTACCCTCCTCACATATTCAGGAATATAGTAAAGGGACAGGCCATGAGATTGTCTAGACTGAATAATAGAAACGATAGATTTACTACTGATATTTAACAGATGAAAATAGAACTTTTAGAGAGAGGTTATAATAGAAATGAGTGAGAGAAGGGGTTAATTGATATGAATGTTTTACACTCACGTAGAGCAAAACTATTTTTCTACTAACAATGAAGGAGCCCTGGTTAGTGCCCCCAGATAGTTCTGTTATCAAAGGGATCCCTGTAACTTTAACATATTCTAGTAATATCAGTTCGAACTGCGATATTAAGAAACATTGTCACATATTGGCAGCTGATAAGCAAATAAAGGGTTTGACAGGGTCCCAACCTAATTTTATTTTTAAGAATAGAAAATCTCTTAAGAGGCTTCTATGCTACAAGAGATGTGCAAGTCAGGATGGATTAGTTCATACAGGTAATTTTCCATGTGGCAGATGCAACTTTTGTCATCTTATAGATGGCAACTGCACTTTTATTCACCCTGGGACTGGCAAGGATCACTACGTTAGAGATGAAGCTAGTTGTACTAAGAATCTTACCTTGCTCAATCCGTAATATGATAAAAAAATTTACAATGGAAAAACTAATCGTTCCCATTTAGAATGTGTTAGGGAACAGGTTAGGGATATCAGCCAAGGCAAGGATAACAAATCTTTAGCCAAATATGTTAAGTTGATAGCAGAAGATCATACCTTTAAGTTTTAAGGTTACTAAACTGATTAGGGATGATGGTAGACTAGGTGATTTATATACTATGACAGAAAGCAAGGAACTATATTGGATATTACACCTGCAGGTTGACAAATACTTTGGTTTGAGTGATAAGGTCTCCAAGACCTATTTTGAAACAAAGGGGCATCCGCAAGTGAGTTTTATATTATTTGAGGAGATATGTGGCATGTGACTTTTTAATCTATTATTGGCTGCATCAAATTATTGACTGCATATTAATTGAATGTTTGTTTGTTGCTATTATATGGTCTGACGAAGTAAAGCACATCTGTGAAAGCGCTTACCATTTGCTATTAAACTTCTGCCTTTTTACAGCATTTACTTTTATTTTATTCTGTTTAATAATAAAAAGATTAGTGCAAAGGGACACACTGCCCTTATGGAAAACTAAACAAGGAGGAAAGTACAGTTTTGTACCTACCATAAATGTAGATGTTCGAGGATCCACATTGCTGCAGTCCTAACTATTGGGTAGTCCGCTGTCCAGTCGGCCCGAATACCAAAGTATATGGCTGACGTCGGTCACGGCGCATTAGACTGACGTCAGTACGTCAGGGTACTAATGCGCATGACCGACGTCATATCCTCAGTCTTTTCTTGCCCCAGATGTCAGAAGACCCTAAAAAGACAAGGCCAAAACCAAAACACACCAAACATACCTGCACCAAAAATATATACAATTATATACAAAGGTACCAGAATATAATCTCACCTACACAACCACCCCTAAACACAGAGGGGAAGGAGGGAGGGTAAATTGGACTGCAGCAATGTGGATCCTCGAACATCTACATTTATGGTAGGTACAAAACTGTACTATGTTCTTCATTCCACATTGCTGCAGTCCTAACTATTGGGTAGAATCCCAAAGCAGAGGTAAGGGAGGCTGGCAAATCATAAGGAAGCAGGAGCTGATAACATGCCTTGCAAAATAGCTGTGGCAAAACCAGCCCTAGACTTAGAGTAGAGAGGAAGGTGGTAATGCTTAGAGAAAGTATGCACTGAACTCCAAGTAGCTGCCTCCAAAATATCCTTAGTTGCCACCCCTTAGAAATGCTGTTGAAGTGGCAGTAGCCCTAGTGGAATGAGGCCTAATCCCAGCTGGAATCTCCTTGCCATGATGGGAATAACAAAATGCAATGCAGAACCCAATCCACCTAGAAATAGTTTGTTTTGACACAGGCTTGCCCTGCGAACTCAAAGCAAAAGAAACAAACAACTGCTGAGACTGCCTAAAATCCTTAGTCCTGCTTAAATAATAACGCAATTGCCTGTGTACATCTAAAGTGTGCAAAATCTTTTCCCCTTTATTTTGGGGATCTGCATAGAAAGTAGGCAAATGAATAGTTTGGTTTAAAGCCACACTAGAAACCACCTTAGGCATAAAGGAAGGATTAGTGCGTAATGATACCCTATCCTTATGAAAAATCAAAAGGCTCAACCGCCATAAGGGCCTGTAACTCAGAAACCCTTCTTGCAGAAGTAATGGCCAACAAAAAGCAGTCTTCCATGACAAGTATTTCAGTTCAGCAGTAGCCGAGGCTCAAAAGGTTGTAGAGTAAGTTTCTCCAACACAAAATTGAGATCCCAAGCAGGAGTAGGAGCTCTCGTGGGGTCTTATATTCTTTGCCCCTCTAAGGAATTGCTTGAACAAAGGATGTGAAAACAATGGTGGGTCACAATCATAGTGAGCTGAAATTGCTGCAGCATGAATCTTAATGGAAGAGAAAGACAAACCTTTGTCCAATAACTCAGTAAGATATTGAAGAGCCACACTCAAATTAGGCTCCGAAATCTCCAAATTCTTTGCAGCAGTCCAAAATAAAAATCTCTTCCATTTTTCTGCGTACACTTTCCTTGTACTAGGTCTTCTGGCTTCCATAATCACATTTAAAACTTGTTGAGGAAGTTGAGACCTGCTGTCTTTCAAAGCAGAATATGCCAGGCTGTTAGATGAAGAGAGTGAAGCTTGACATTGAGCAGACGACCGTCCTTCTGAGACAACAGATGTGGAATCAAGGGTAAAGGCCATGGAGGCTTCCTTACCAGACTCCTCAGTAATGGGTAGCAGTGTTGCCGAGGCCAATCTGGAGCTATTAAAATCATCCTTGGCTTGTCTTGTCTGACCTTTAGAAGCACCTTTGGGAGAAGAGGAAGAGGTGGAAAAGCATACACATGAAGATTTTTCCAACTGAAAGAAAGAGCATACACTTTCCAAGCTGTGTGATGAAATCCCTTCGTGCAAAACTTTGGCAGCTGGTGGTTTAGTGGAGAAGCGAACAGATCTATGTCTGGAGTTCCCCATGACACTGTCAATTTTTGAAATACATGAAGATCCAGTTTCCACTCGTGGGGATCCATGATTTGCCTGCTTAACACATCTGCTAAGGAGTTCTGTGCTCGGCAGAAACCTTGCCTGAAGAGTTAGTTGCAAGCTGAGCGCAGTCTCCCATAAAATCATTGCTTGCCTGCACAATGGGTAAGAATGTGTTCCCCTTGTTTGTTGATGTACCACATGACAGTTGTGTTGTCTGTTAGAATCAACACCTGCCCTGGAAGAAGTAACTCCTTGAAAGCCATTAATGCAAACTGGACTGCTAACATCTCATTCATGTTGATATGTAGATGCTGTAGTCTGGCAGGCCACTTGTCTTGTATCCATTTTCCATCTAGATGAGCTCCCCAAGCAATGTCTGAGGCATCTGTCGTTAGAATCTGACTCGCCTCTGGCCGGGTCACAGAGAGTCCCTTGTTTAGGTGACATTCCTGAGCCCACCACAAAAATTCCTTTTGAATGCAAGGTATTATTTGAATGACAGTGTCCAAATCCTGGCAGTGCTGTGTCCATAGATTTTTAGATACCATTGTAGCTTCCTCATATGCAGTTTGGCATTGGGAAGCACCAGAATACAAGATGCCATGAACCCTAAGGCTTGAAGGACTGTCCTTGCAGTCAGCCCGGACTGAAGAGATAGTTGATGGAAGTAACTGGATAGATTCTTTTGTTTGTCCGGGGTTAAAAGGCCATCTGGGCTGCTGTATTCAGTCTCACACCCAGAAAGCACATGTCTTGCGAGGGTACTAGACTGGACTTTATTTCGTTCACAGAATACCCTAGGCATCTTAGCACTGCTATAACATATTCCAAATGCTGTAGAAGGTCTTCCTTTTCTTGAGCCAGAATCAGGCAGTCGTCCAAGTAAGGATAGATTTGAATTCCTTTTAGCCTGAAGTAAGCTATCACTGGAGCCAGAACCTTTGTGAATACTCTGGGCGCAGTGGATAAGCCAAAGGGCAATGCAGAGAACTGATAATGAGAATTTCCAGCTCGAAAGCGCAGATACTTCCTGCAACTTAGCCTTATAGGCACATGAAGGTAAGCTTCCTTGAGATCTAAAGTTACCATCCAGTGATCTTTGCCCAGCAGAGGTAAAAGCTGTTGTAACGTTAACATTTTGAACTTGGGAATGTCCAGATAAGTGTTGAGGATAGATAAATCCAGAATTGGTCTCCACGTGTTCCCCTTCTTTGGTACTAGGAACAGGCGAGAATAAAATCCTAGGCCCCTTTCTGGCACAGGAACTGACTGAATGGCTCCTATTTGGAGCAACAGAGAAATTTGCTTGTGAGCCTCTGTTCTTTGTAGAGGAGGAATGTCTGGCATGCCTTTGAAAGGAGGCAAGGTATGGAAATAAAACCTGTAACCGTGGTGAATGATATCCAGAACCCATCTGTCCTGGGTAATTAAATCCCAATTTTCTTTGAAAAGAGACAGCCTTCCTCCCAGAGGTGCTGCCAGGCGAGAATGTACTGGCAGCTGAAAAGGCAGGTCATTGGGTCTGCTTACGAAAGGACTGACCCCTGCCCTCACCAGAAGTCTGAGCAGGTGAACTCCTGTCCTAGGCCTAAAAGAACCTTGAGCTCTGCCCCTACCACGTCTAGACCTACCCCTAGACTGGGAATCATAAGCAGGATAAGTCCACCCCTTAGTAGGCCAATTTCTACTAAACTTGGAGGCTGCACCTGCAAAAATCTTTAACAGTTTGCATAGACTTAGCCTTGTCCTCCATTTTCTTTAAAACTGCTTCAACAGGCGAACCAAACAACACATCAGACTGTAAAGGAGCATCCAAAATCCTTGTCTTAACATGCTCAGCTAAGTTCTGATCTCTCAACCAGGCGTGCCTACGAAGAACAGAACCAGTGGCAGCCACCCTCGAGGAGGCCTGCACAGCATCAAAACCACACTGCAAGGAATGTTTACCCACCTGTTCAGACACATGAACTAAATCCTGCAACTCTTTACACACAATACCTTCCGCCAGAGCATCCACCTTAGATTTCAATTGTGAAAGGAGGTAATTCTGATATTTTAACATGTGAAACTGACAATTCAATGCCCTCATGGCTAAAGTGGAAGAAGTATACACTTTCTTTCCCCATCTATCCAAAGCCCTTGCCTCTTTATCAGGAGGAACAGGATTTTTAACCACAGAAGCCTTCACACCTTTAGGCCCCTGAGAGACAGTTTCGGGTCTGCCCTAGGACTCTTAAAAGATACTTATGAGCTTCAGGCACCCTATAGTACCTATCCGGTTTAACTGGTGCAGGAGGCAAAGAATCAGGATTCAGGAAGCCTCTGCAAAACATCTTCCACCACATTCAGAACCGGAGGTATAGCTAAAGGCCTATGCTGGGGTAAAACAAGAATTCCTAAGCCTCTTCCTGGAATCAGAGAAATCTTGACCTTCCCATTTAAAATGCTCCCTCATGGAATGCAGAGTCTCTGAAAATGAAAAATCCTCAGGAGGAGAAGCTGAAGGAGTAGAATCATCCACATCAGAATCAGAACAAGGAGGAAACTCCTGCAAGTCTTCAGCCGAAGACTCAGAAGCCTCCGAACAGTGCTCAAAACTCTCAAACTCAGGTTCCACCCTAGGCCTCTTATCAGGAGGGGGCATAGAACCTCTAATCATAGTAATCAAATCCTCTGCCATTTTAAGCATATGTTTCTTAGGCAAAGACCCTGAAGCACTAGGAGAAACCCCCACTGAAGCTACACTAGGCCTGCCTCTCAAAGAAGCCTTGGAAACAGAGGGAGGCTCTAACCACCTTAGGAAGAGAGGGAAGAACAGCCACCTGAGAAGCCCCTCAGCCTGGCCTACTTCCTGAGAGGATACATCCTGTAACAATAAAGTCTCTCCCTGAGACTCCAAAGAAACACCTGGCAGAACCTCCGGCTCCACTGAGCCTTCTAAAGAACCGTCAGGGACTGTCGGTTCTTCCACTCTAGGCTTTGCTGCTTTATCCTTGCGCTTTTTGCCGAAGCGGCGTCGGAACATCCGGCGGCATTTTATAATTACAACGCTTTCCAAACACTAACCTGGCACAGTCTAACCTTCTCTTAATAGTGCGTTTGTTAAATCTTGCACAAGAGCGGCATCCAACAACGTCGTGCTCAGGCCCTAAACAAGGTATACACAAAGTATGGTAATCCCTATGAGGTATCTGTTTCCCACAAGAAATACAGTTATTCACTTTTTCTGACATCCGGTTAAATACTGAGGCAAGAAAAACCAAAATATTCCAACGGGTACTTAGCCAACTTTGATTCGGTCTGAAACTCTGACTTCAGAAACTTTCAGAACGCCAACCTGCACTCGCAAAATTGCTTCTGCATCGGACCATGCGGCAAAAAAGACTGAGGATATGACGTCGGTCATGCGCATTAGTACCCTGACGTACTGACGTCAGTCTAATGCGCCGTGACCGACGTCAGCCATATACTTTGGTATTCGGGCCGACTGGACAGCGGACTACCCAATAGTTAGGACTGCAGCAATGTGGAATGAAGAACATCAGCCATAAGGGCTTGCAGCTCAGATGCCCATCTGGCAAAAGTAAGGGTCTAAAGAAGAACCATTTTTCAAGAACAATGCTGTAAGGAAGCTGAAGCAGCAGATTCTAAAGGAGGCTAAGTCAATTTTTCTAAAACAAAATTATGGTCACAGGAAGGAGACAGGCTTCTTTGGAGGCCTAATGTGAAAGATGCCTTTAAAAAATTGTTTGGCCTCATATCTCGAGGCTAAAGGAAGAGTCAAAGGCAGACAAGCAGAGATAGCCGAAAGGTGGACCTTAAAAGAATATGCCAACCCAGCACTGAGCAATTTACAAAAATGAACATCCACAGTAAGCAGATCCAGGTTATGAGAATGACACCAAACAGAAAACCTCCTGCATTTGGATAATTAAGAATTCCTAGTACTGGTTTTCCTGGACTCCTGTAGGAAGCCAGGAAAAAATGTCAGAAAAAAAGTTGTCTACAAGTGATCAAATTCCTATCACCCACAATGTCAGTTGAAGCGTGGACATGTGGGAATGGATGAGAGATCCCTTGTCTTGTGTGAGTAGGTTCACCCTTTGAAGTGACTTGTAATGACTGCCCTTGGCAACATGCAGAAGAGGAGGGAACCAATGCTGTCTAGGCTAAAAGGGAGTCATGAGCAAGATTTTGGGAGCATCCTGTTTTATCTTGAACAGGACTTTCAAAAGAAGAGGAAAGTGAGGAAAGACAAAAAGAAACATCCCCTTCCAAGAAAGAGAGGGCATCCACCTTCCAGGCCAGAGAGCATGGGGCTCCGGAATAAAATAGAAGAAGCTCACTGTTCAAAGAGGAGGCAAACGGATCTACTTGAAGAGTACCCCACTGGTGGACAATGTCCAGAAACATCCTTGTGAAGCATCCACTCGTGGGACTGTGTTATGGACCTGCTCAGAGAATCTGCCACTAAGTTCTGATATGAGGGAATGTAATCTGCCAGAAGGGTCACCTGATACTGAATAGCTAGCTCCCAAACCTGAAGGGCTAACCTGTATAAGAGATAAGACCTTGTTTCCCCCCTTGATTGTTGACATACCACATCACTATGGTGATTGTCTGAGAGAATCTTGAGGGGCCCTGGAAGAAGAGAGAATAAAAAGCTTTAAGAGCCAACAAAAGAGCTCTCAACTCGGACATTGATGTGGTCTTTCTTTTGTTTAAGCGACCAAAGACCCTACACCTTCAGAGGGCCGAAAGAGGCCTTCAATCCCACATCCGAGACATTTATAAAAATTCCTGAGGAGTGTGGTGGCCGAAACGGAAGCCCTGGGTTGAGGGACAAATGAAGAATCCACCACTAAAGTTCCAGCTTGAGGCATGGAAGGAGAGGAATTAGAAAATCTAAAGGATGAGAATGCTGAGGCCAAACTGACTTGAGAAACCTCTGAAGCTTTCTCATGTGGAGCTTGGGTAGGGGACCATATGGATGTAACCCAGAGCCCTCAGAAATTCTCTGCCTGTGATTGAACCCAGAGGAAGAAGGGACTGAAACAAAGCAATGAAAGTCAAGGCCTAGTAGGAGGCAGGGATGCCAGCAATGGAACAGTCTGGATCATGCATCCCAGAAATGCATGATCCTGAGCAGTCAGGAAAGACTTCTTGAAATTTATAGTCAACCCCAGGCTTTGCAGGAGAGAAATGGCAAAGTGCAGATGCTTAAGTAAGACCACTGGAGAGGAGGTCTGAATAAGCAGGTCTAGAGAGGGAAAGACCTATATCCCCCATAACGTGCAGAAAGCAATCACAGGAGCAAGGCATTTGGTGAAAACCCTTGGGACAGTAGAAGCGCCAAAGGGCAAAGCTGAGAACTGAAACTACCAGGAAGCAACAGAAATGTTAAAGTTTCCTGAAAAGGGGATGGATAGGAATGTACAGATAAGCATCCTTGAGATCCAGGGAAACTAGAAAAGCCTGAGGAATTAGAGAAAACTATTTTTGAAGAGACAGTAAACAAAAGGAGGGGACCTTCAAAGACGTTTATCTGAGAGATCCAGAATGGGTCTCCAGGTGGCTTCTATCCTGGGGACCAAAAAAACATCTGGAATAAAACCCCTTCCCCCTTTGAGGAATTGGAACTTCCTGAATAGTTCCCTGAGCCAACAGGCCCTGAAGCACTTCTGGATAAAAAGGCAGTTGTTCCCGAGGAGGATGAGGAATGCCCAGAAAAGGGGGAAGAGATTCCAAAACCATGTAATAACCTTGGCGAATTACAGAAAGAACCCAAGAGTCTTGCATGATCTGCAGCCAAATAGGAAATGATAGAGACAGAGAAAAAGAAATATGACTGAGAACAGGGCAAGGATAGTCAGACAGCACCTGGCTACTCAGGAAAAGGGAGCTTCTGACTAGGAGGAGTTTGGGTGGTCTTAGAGGAAGCCCTTCTACCACCTTTTTTACCTTTGGGGGAGGGTGAGACAGTCTATGGACAAAAGCAGGCTTATTAGAATAATTCCTCTGAAACTTGGGCATGGGAGAAACAAAAATATGCTTAGACTCCTGAAAGGCCTTGCCCTTTTCTTGCAGGGACTTAAACAACTCTGCAGAAGCAGCACCAAACAAATGCTTATTATCTAGAGGAACATCCATCACTTTAGCCTTGATATCATCAGGCAAAGGCTGAAGTCCGAGTCAGGAATACCTCCTCAAAACAGATCCAAAAGCAGCAGCCCTAGCTGAAGCATCAGCTGCATTTTATGGATGGCGAGCTACTTGGGAGGATGTCCCAAGCAAGCAGAAGCCTTCCCCTCAGAATCAGTGAGATCTGAAATAGTCTTACAGACCTGAGAGTACAGCCAGAATGCATCTGGTCATACATGCCTGAGAGTACACAGCTCTAAATGCTAGGGTAGCAGAAGTATACACCTTCTTACCTAGCCTCTCCATAGTTCTGCTGTCCATATCAGATGGAAGCATCTTAGTGAAAGGTAACAATATGGAGGGCTTATCAGAACTTACTGATACCACAAAGGGTTCAGCAGTGGAACAAAGAAACTTGCAGTCCTCAGGCACTATAAAAACTCAGTCTTTTTTTTTTTTTTTTTTTTTTGGGAGCACGGAGTTGGAAATAGAGAGAAGAGGAATGAAGGTCAGCAGGACTAAAAACAGAATATGTGTGTGTGCATGAGAGAGAGGATAGAGGAATGGTGAGGATGCGAAGGTGGAGGAGTTTAAATACTTGGGATCAACAGTTCAGAGTAATGGTGAGTGTGGTAGAGAGGTGAAGAGAGTACAGGCAGGATGGAGAAGTGTCAGGAGTGATTTGTGACAGACGAGTACCAGAAAGAGTGAAAGGGAAGGTATACAAGAGGGTAGTGAGTCCAGCTATGTTATATGGGTTGGAGACAGTGGCACTGACAAAACGGCAAGAGTCAGAGCTTGACGTGGCAAGTTGAAGATGTTAAGATTTGCACTGGGTGTGACTATGATGGACAGGATTAGGAATAAGCATATCAGAGGGTCAGCCCAGGTTGGAAGGTTTGGAGACGAAGCCAGAGAGGCAAGATTACGTTGGTTTAGACATGTGCTGAGGAGGGATGCAGAGTATATTGAGAAAAAGATGCTAAGGATGAAGCTGCCAGTTAACAGGAAAAGAGGAAGGCCTAAGATAAGGTTTAGGGATGTGGTGAGAGAGGACATGCAGGTGGTTGGTGTGACAGAGCAAGATGAAGAGGACAGGAAGAAATGGAAACACTTGATCCGCTGTGGTGACCCCCTAATGGGAGCAGCCGAAAGAAGAGAGAGCTGGGAATCAGCAGCCTGAAAAGCAGTGGAAAAAGTCTCCAGCAAGGCAGCAAGAGGAGGAGGAGGAACAGCAGAGGGTGTTATAGACTCAAACTGAAGGAAGCTCATAGTACCTCTTCTGAACATCAGACAACTGAGCACAGTCCATTTGAAAAATTCTAACATTCTGGAAATAGTATCACCAAAGGAAATCTCCTCAAAAGGAGAGTCAGGACTGATAGACTCTTCTTCCCCAGAAGCACAGTCAAGTGGTGAAGGAATCTGGGAGGAATATGAAAGGGAATCTATCAAAATCAGCATACGCCTCAAAAAGTACAGTTTTGTACCTACCATAAATGTAGATGTTCGAGGATCTACATTGCTGCAGTCATAACCTGTGGGTAGTCTGCTGTCCTCGGTCGGCCCGAATACCAAAGAGTTAGGCTGGCGTCGGTCATGGCGCCCGGAGCTGACGTCAGTACGTAGTAGTACTTAAGCGCATGACCGACGCCATATCCTCAGTCTTTCTTGCCCCAGATGTCAGAAGACCTTAGAAAGGAAAGGCCAGAGTCAAAATAGTAAATACCCAACAACCACAAGTGAGAAAATAACAATTATCCCAAAGGAAAAAACAGCAACCCCAAACAATAGAGGGGAAGGAGGGAGGGAAAATAGGACTGCAGCAATGTAGATCCTCGAACATCTACATTTATGGTAGGTACAAAACTGTACTATGTTCTTCGTCTCACATTGCTGCAGTCATAACCTGTGGGTAGAATCCCAAAGCAAAGGAAAAGGGAGGCTGGCAAACTAAAAAGCATTAGGAGCTGCTAACATGCCCTGTAACACTGCAGTGGCAAACCCAGCCCTAGACTTGGAATAAAGAGGGAGATGGTAATGCTTAGTAAAAGTGTGTACTGAACTCCAAGTAGCTGCTTCCAAAATATCCTTAGTAGCTACCCCCCTCAAAAAAGCAGTAGATGTGGCAGTAGCCCTAGTGGAATGAGGTCTGATCCCAACAGGAACATTCTTCCCATGATGAGAATAACAAAAAGCAATACAATGACCAATCCACTTAGAAATAGTTTGCTTTGAAACAGCTTTCCCTTGAGAAGCCAGAGCAAAAGAAATAAATAACTGTTGAGTCTGCCTGAACTCTTTAGTTCTGCTCAAATAATAACGTAGCTGCCTGTGAATGTCCAAAGAATGCAAGACTTTTTCCCCCTTATTTTGGGGATCAGCATAAAAAGTAGGCAAATGAATGGACTGGTTCAAGGCCACATTAGAAATCGCTTTAGGCATAAAAGTAGGGTTAGTACGCAAAGACACCCTATCCTTATGGAATACCAGAAAAGGTTCAACTGCCATGAGTGCCTGCAATTCAGAGACCCTCCTAGCAGAGGTAATGGCCAACAAAAAAGCAGTTTTCCAAGACAAAAACTTCAGCTCCGAAGTAGCTGCAGGTTCGAAAGGAGGTAAAGTAAGCTTCTCCAACACAAAATTGAGATCCCAGGAAGGAGTAGGAGCTCTACGTGGGGGTCTTATATTTTTTGCCCCTCTAAGAAATTGCTTAAACAAAGGATGAGAAAATAAAGGAGGGTCACAATCATAGTGAGCAGAAATAGCTGCAGCATGAACCTTCACAGAGGAAAATGACAAACCCTTGTCTAGTAATTCAGTGAGGTATTGTAGGGTAAAACTCAAATTAGGTACCGAGACATCAAAGCCCTTTGCTGTGCTCCAAAGAAAAAATCTCCTCCATTTATCAGCATAAACTTTTCTAGTACTGGGCCTGGCTTCCAAAATGACATCTAAAACCTGTTGAGGAAGCTGAGACCCCACCGGCTCTAAAACAGAATACGCCAGGCTGTTAGATGCAGGGACTGCACCCTGACATTGAGCAAATGATTGCTTGACTGGGACAACAAGTGAGGGATCTGTGGCAAAGGCCAAGGAGGCTCCTGAATTAAACTCCTCAGCAGAGGATACCAGTGCTGACGTGGCCAATCTGGTGCTATTAGAATCATGCAAGGCTTGTCCCGCCTGACTTTCAAGAGTACCTTGGGAAGGAGAGACAGAGGAGGAAAAGCATAGACGTGAAGGTTGTTCCAACTGAAAGATAGAGCATCCACTTTCCAAGCTTTTGGGTGAAACATCTTTGTGCAAAATTTTGGTAGTTGGAAATTTAGTGGAGAAGCGAACAGATCTATGTCTGGAGTTCCCCAAGCCACTGTCAACTGTTGGAAAACCTGAGGATCCAATTTCCACTCGTGGGGGTCCACAATTTGTCTGCTCAATACATCTGCTAGGGAGTTCTGTGCTCCTGGCAGAAACCGTGCTTGAAGAGTGATGTGCAAACTCAGAGCAGTTTCCCACAATATCATTGCTTGTCTGCAAAGAGGGTAAGAATGGGTTCCCCCCTGCTTGTTGATGTACCACATGACTGTTGTGTTGTCTGTTCGAATCAACACCTGTCCTGGTTGAAGTAGGTCCTTGAAGGCCATCAGGGCAAATTGGACTGCTAACATCTCCTTCATGTTGATATGCAAATGCTGTAGTCTGGGAGGCCACGTGTCTTGAATCCATTTCCCATTGAAGTGTGCTCCCCAAGCCAAGTCCGAGGCATCTGTCGTTATGATCTGACTCGCCTCTGGTCGGGTCACAGAGAGTCCCTTGTTTAGGTGACATTCCTGCCCACCACAAGAATTCCTTCTGGATGCAAGGTATTATCCGAATGACAGTGTCCAAATCGTGGCAGTGTTGAGTCCATACAGTTTTGAGATACCACTGTAGCTTCCTCATATGCAGTTTGGCATTGGGAAGTACTAGAATGCAAGATGCCATGAACCCCAAGGCTTGAAGGACTGTCCTTGCAGTCAGCCTGGACAGTACTGATAACTGCTGGAAGTACAGGTGAAGAGTTCTTTGTTTGTCCGGGGTCAGAAAAGCCATCTGAGAAGCTGTATTCAGTCTCACACCCAGAAAGCACATGTCCTGAGAGGGTACTAAACTGGACTTTATTTCGTTCACAGAATACCCTAGGCACCTTAAAACTGCCATTACATACTGTAGCTGTTGAAGTAACTTGTCTTTGTCTTGAGCAAGAATCAGGCAATCGTCCAGATAAGGATAAATTTGTATTCCCCTCTGTCTGAAGAAAGCTATTACAGGAGCCAGAACTTTTGTGAACATCCTGGGAGCAGTAGATAAACCAAAGGGCAATGCAGAGAACTGATAATGAGAAGTACCAGCCCGAAATCGCAGGAATCTCCTGCAGCTGGGCCTGATAGGAATGTGAAGATAGGCCTCTTTGAGATCCAGGGTTAGCATCCAGTGATCTTTGCCTAGCATAGGCAGAAGTTGTTGTAATGTTAACATCTTGAACTTTGGAATGTCTAGGTAGGTATTGAGAATGGACAAATCCAGAATTGGCCTCCAAGTGTTTCCTTTCTTTGGCACTAGGAATAGCCCGTAATAAAACCCTAGGCCTACTTCTGACGGAGGTACCACCTGGATAGCTCCCATCTGTAAAAGCAAAGAAATTTGCTCCTGAGCCTCCAGCCTTTGCTGAGGAGGCACATCCGGCATGTCTTTGAAAGGAGGAAAAGTGTGAAAGTAAAACTTGTAACCTTGATTTATTATTTCCAACACCCATTTGTCCTGGGTGACCAAATGCCAGTTTTGTTTGAAAAGTGCCAACTTTCCTCCTAGAGGAGCTGCCAGAAAAGAAGGGTCTGGCAGCTGAAGATACAGGTCATTGGGTCTGTTTACGAAAAGGCTGACCCCTGCCCTCACCAGAAGACTGTGCAGGAGAACTCCAAGTCCTAGGTCTGAAAGAACCCTGAGCGTGAGCCCTGCCTCTACCACGTCTAGGCCTGCCCTTAGACTGAAAATCCGAAGAAGGGTAGGACCATCCTCTAGCAGGCCAATTCCTGCTAAACTTAGGGGGCTGCACCTGCAAAAAATCCTTGACTGTCTTCATAGACTTAGCTTTATCTTCCATCTTTTTCAAAACTGACTCCACAGGAGAACCAAAAAGAACTTCAGATTGAAGAGGAGCATCCAAAATCCGAGCTTTAACATGCTCTGACAAATTTTGATCCTTAAGCCAGGCATGTCTGCGAATAACTGAACCAGTAGCAGCCACCCTGGATGAAGCCTGAAGAGCATCGAAACCACACTGCAAAGAATGTTTTCCAACTTGATCTGAAGCATGAACCAACTCCTGCAATTCCTTACACTCTATACCCTCAGATAAAGCATCCACCTTAGATTTCAATTGGCCTAACAAAAAGTTCTGATACTTCAGCATATGAAACTGGCAATTTAAAGCCCTCATAGCTAACGTAGAAGAGGTGTACACTTTTTTCCCCCACCTATCCAACGCTCTAGAATCTTTGTCCAAAGGAACTGGATTCTTAACCACTGAAGCCCTGACACCCTTCAGCCCTTGAATGATAGTTTCCGGGTCAGCTCTAGGACTCTTATACAAATATTTATGTGCTTCTGGAACTCTGTAATATCTGTCTGGCTTGACAGGGGCAGGGGGTAAAGAATCAGGATTAAGTGAAGCTTCAGAAAAAACATCCTGAACAACATCTAAGACAGGGGGAATAGCCAAAGGCCTATGTTGTGGTAAAAACAAAAAATCCCCAAGCCTTTTTCGAGAATCTGAAAAATCCTGACCTTCCCACTTGAAATGTTCCCTCATGGAATGTAAAGTTTCAGAAAAGGAAAAATCCTCTGGAGGAGAAGCAGAAGGACAGGAATCCTCTGCATCCGAATCTGAATAGGGAGGGTAATCCTGAATATCCTCAGCTGAGGACTCAGAGTAGTCTGAAGAATGCTCCATTCCCTCTAAATCTGTATCCACCCTAGGCCTCTTCTCTGGGGGGGGGGCAAAGATCCCCTGATCAAAGTAATCAAATCCTCTGCCATTTTCAACATATGTTTTTTAGGAACAGAAGCTGAAGAACTAGGGCTATGGCCAGTACCAGTAAGACCAGGCTTAGCCTTAGCATGGCCTTTAGCCACTGAGGTAGTAGGCCTAATAGCCTTTTGTAAGGCTGGAACTACAGATACCTGAGAAGCACCCTCGGCCTGGCCTAACTCCTGAGAGGCCAACTCCTGCAAAAGTAAAGGTTCCCCCTGGGATTCAGCCGAGACCTCGGCCGGATCCACAGATTCAACCGGAGGTTCCACAGAACCGGCGTCCGCAACGGATGACTCATCCGGTTTAGACCTTAAAGATTTATCTTTACGTTTTTTAGCGGTAGCAGGCGTCGGATGATCCGACGGCATGTTGTAGTTACACCGCTTACCGAAAACAAGCCTGGCACAGTCTAATCTTCGTTTAATGGTGCGCTTATTAAATCTAGCGCAAAAGCGACACCCGACTACGTCGTGTTCAGGCCCCAAGCAAGGAATACAGAGAGAATGATAGTCCCTATGAGGTATCTGTTTCCCACAAGAAATACAATTAACTTTTTCTGACATCCGGATTAACTGAGGCAAGAAAAGACAAAAATTTTCCCCAACGGGGTACTTAGCCCAACTTGGTCTTCGGTCTGAAACTCGATAATTGAAAATTTCAGAACGCCGAACGGCACTTGCAAACGCTGCTTCTGCTTCGGACCACGCGGCAAGAAAGACTGAGGATATGGTGTCGGTCATGCGCTTAAGTACTACTACGTACTGACGTCAGCTCCGGGCGCCATGACCGACGCCAGCCTAACTCTTTGGTATTCGGGCCGACCGAGGACAGCGGACTACCCACAGGTTATGACTGCAGCAATGTGAGACGAAGAACATCAAGACTCCTGCTACCTGGGTCTTTTAACATGGGTAGAAGACCATGGAGGAGCAGGAGCAGAAACTCCTCATGGAGGCTTAAGACACATAAGGGCATTAAAGAGGCCTTGAGTGAAGTTTTGCCATTCACTCTGAGGACATTTTTGAGCAGGCGAAATAGATTTAGTTTTATGCTTCTTAAGTGGGACGTCAGCCTTGAAATATTTTGGAGGATCTGACCTCTGATGGCACTCAATGGCAATCAGAACCTCTTCCCTCACGAAAATGAAACACTCCTAGGCCTTTCAGTTATAACCAACCACAGTTCCCTCTGTACATCCAAAGGGGACGTCAGCAAAATCTTCATGGACATGCATGGCATCAGATCCATGCCAGCCTCCAAAGTGGATGTGGCATACTAATCCAAGAAAGAAACCAGATTTTCATCCAGGTTTTCACCAGCCTGAAGAGAGACATCTGGAGGAGTCAGTACAGCCAAAGAATCAGACCAAGCTTTTTTTGGCCTTTTTCTTCGCAGACATCTGACCCCTAGGCTGGGAAGATCCTTCCATGGTATCCTTAGCCAACAGCTTAAGTTGTTGGTTCTCTAAGGAAGTCACAAGGGAAGAAAGCAGACTCTGCAACATCTTGGGGACAAAAGCCTGACAAATCTCACAAGACGTATGGTTGTGGGAAGCACACGAAGAGAATAAACACTGCTTGTGACTATTTTTATGGGGAATCTGTCTCCCACATTGGCATTTTCCCTTTCTGGATGACATGAAACCCAATAGCCAGAAACAAGGCAAAGCTTAAGACAATAAGAATCAAAAAACCCCACAAAGAGGCACTTATCTGGAAGTGGTAGAAGCCAGCAGCTGAACAAGCATTCTGTTAGACGATGGTGTCTGGACTGGCAGCAAAGAAGTTCTGAGCACTGTACATATAGATGTCACCTTTATGTTATGCTCTACATCGTGTGTGGGGTGCATGTATCTGATGTACGGTGTACCCTTTACAACCTAAAGGCTTTGGTATACTGGCCAGAAATTGGGCTGCCTTTGGCAGGGATCCCTATTGTAAAGAATACTGCAACAATGACATGGAAGGACATATAAAGATACTAACATTTTGAGAACACATGATCAAAATGGGACTTTAGAGAAGAGAATTTGTAATTTTAATATATCAGAGAGTGATGTGATTAATAAATGTTTGGCAGTTGATATTGTTAAGAAGGGGAATACAACTGGAAATCATATACAGACCGATGAAGGGAAATACTGATAAAAAGCAATAGAGGAAATACAGAAATGGCAGAGCAATCCACTACAGAGAGAAAGTTAAAAAGAAGGGCAATGGGAGGTCAAGAATTTAAAGAAAGTGAATTACCAGGTGTGAGCAATGATCATCGGAGACGTGTATGAATTTTAAAATAGCTGGGGTTACATCGGACAATACAGAAATTTTGATATTGGCTGATTGCAAACAGACTGTAGCAGGTTGACACTGTTGGATAAAAACAGAACAGTAGCATCTCTTTCATGACTAAAATTAGTAGATGTAGTTACAATATTACCAAAGTAAAATATAAAACAATATTGATAAATGCTGAAACCAATTATTTTAATAATACTCTACCAAATCACATGAAAATGGCTATTTTGAACATATAGGAATATATCAAAACAAGGTTCATCAATGCCGTTTTGAGTGAGATCATTCCTTCTCTACGATGGAATGATTATTTGTACAGAAAGGGTCATCAGTTTGATTCCTGGCACAGGAAGTCATGTATAGCCAGCTTACAGGTTGAAGCTCATTACTAGCCAGGAGGATTGTATACATGATTTGAAAATGTCTGCAAAAGACCATCTTCACTCAAGTCACTATGTAATGGTCAAATATTGGTAATAAGCACAATGAACTATTACTTTAGCTACAAAGAGAAGTTGATAACTGCTGAAGCTTGGAATTTGTTGAATCAAGTGTTTTCCAGGATATCAAAATATGAACATTTGAGAAAAAATTTAAGGGGTGGAGTGTACTTGTCCTGGTTCAAGAATCAATTTCCTCAAAATGGATATTAGGTAATAATACAACAGAAACTTCAGTTACGGATTTGACAACTAGATTAGGTAAGGTTAGTGGTTTGTTATTGCTCTCCTAATAGGGATAGTTTTAGGCAGACTTCTTAAATCATTTCATACTTCTTTTAAATAAATATTCGCCTTTTGGGGGATGTTAACTACCCAGATATTAATTGGGGGAATCTTTCTTATGGTCATTTTTTCAGATTTTGATGATTTAAAACGGATGGTAATAGCCAACACACAAAATGACAAAATGTTAGAACTTGACATGAACAACCAGAGTGGACATATCACTAGAGTGAACACTGGCCCACATCTGGCTTGGTCTGATCATAATTCTGTATAGGTTTCAGTTTGGAGAAAAGAAATACATTTACATAAATTAAAAAAAACATTAGACAAATCTGATTATACAGACATTAAAAAGAAATGATGAAAATAACATGGAAGGAGGTGAAGATGACTGATGAAAAGTACAGTTGTGTACACTTACCATAAATGTAGATGTTAGAGTGTATTCACTGTTGCAGTCACTACATTTGGGTAATCTGCTGGCAGGTTGCCCTCAGTCAACCTGATTAACAAAGTCTTGGGTCCTGCATCAGTTGCTGTCCCTTCTTCCATGACGTCAGGGGTATAAAACATGCAGTTGATGCCATTACATCACTTTTTCTTTGTCCCAGATGTCAGGTGCCACCCAAATGGGGAGCAAAATATATAAGTAATTAACACAAAAATATATACCTCCAAACAAAAGCAAACACACCAAAAAGACTTAAGCATAGCAAAAGAATGTAGGGGTTTAGTAAGAGAAAAACAGAGGGCTAGAGGGAGGGTAACAGGACTGCAAAGTACAGTTTTGTACCTACCATAAATGTAGATGTTCGAGTGTTCACACTGCTGCAGTCATCACACTTGGGTTATCCTGCCGTCAGGCGGTCCCGCAGTCGGCCAGAGTTCCAAAGTCTTGGTCCGGCGTCAGTTGCTGTCGCTTCTTCCCTGACGTCAGTGCGCCAGGGGTATATAAGAGGCATTCGATGCCATTTTCTTCAGTTTTTCTTGCCCCAGATGTCAGCTGCCCCCAAGTAGGTAGGCAATACATATTGCTAATAAAACATGTAAAAGGAATAAAGGAATACCTTCAGTTACAAGCAAATACACCACAAAGGTTGTACAGGATAGAAAAGGTACAGAAAAGTTCAGCTAGGTCACAGTGTGAACACTCGAACATCTACATTTATGGTAAGTACAAAACTGTACTATGTTCATCGTGTTGCACTGTAGTCATCACACTTGGGTTGAATCCCAAAGCTAAGGATGGGTGGTGGAACTAAACAGTGTTTGGAGAAGCTAGTAGGCCCTGCAGAACTGCAGTGGCAAAGCCAGCTCTGGTTTTACAGTATAGAGGTAAGTGATAGTGCTTGATGAAGGCGTGCACTGAACTTCAAGTTGCAGCCTCCAAAATATCCTTGGTTGGTACCCCTCTGAGGAAGGCTGTTGATGTTGCTGTAGCCCTGGTGGAATGGGGCCTAATGTTACCAGGTACAGGTTTTCCCATGGTGTGTGTAGCAGAAACGGATACAATGTCCTATCCATTTTGAAATGGTCTGTTTTGAGATAGCCTTTCCTTGTGATCCTGCAGCATAGGATACAAAGAGCTGGTCAGATTTTCTGAAAGCCATAGTTTTATCCAAGTAGTAACGTAATTGCCTGTGAATGTCCAAAGAGTGTAGGAGCCTTTCCCCTTTGTTCTGGGGGTTTGGATAAAAGGTGGGCAAATGAATGGTTTGGTTTAGGGCCACACTGGATACCACCTTTGGCATAAAGGAAGGGTTAGTTCGTAAAGCGACTCTGTCTTGATGAAAAATGATGAAAGGCTCCACTGCCATTAGGGCCTGTAGCTCTGAGACTCTTTGTAAGTTATTGCTAGCAGCAGGGCAGTTTTCCATGACAGAAACTGTAGATCAGCTGTAAAAGCTGGTTCAAAGGGCGGTAGTGTAAGTTTTTCCAAAACAAAGTTGAGATCCCAAGTTGGTGTTGGTGCTCTCTGGGGCGGTCTTATGTTCTTAGCCCCTCTGAGGAACTGTCTTAGTAATGGATGTGAAAATATAGGAGGATCCGTGTTGTAATGAGCTGAAATAGCTGAGGCGTGGATCTTAATAGATGAAAAGGAAAGTCCTTTGTGCAACATCTCAGTTAAATATTGAAGAATCTGAGGAATATTTGGGACAAGGGGATTTTGGCCTTTAGCCTGGTTCCAGGTGCAGAATCTTTTCCATTTGTTTGAATAGGCTTTCCTGGTGCTGGGCCTCCTGGCCTCCAGAATGACATCCATCACAGCTTTAGAGAGTAGTGTTGACTGGTTGTTTAGGTAATTTGCCATGCATCCAGATTTAAAGTCTTGAGCCAGCTGTGTAGAATCTGATTGTTTTGCTGAGTGAGCAGGTGAAGAATTGGAGGTAAAATCCATGGTGGGCCTTGAGCCATGTTCCTTAGTATTGGATACCAGTGTTGGCGTGGCCAGTCTGGAGCAATGAGCATCATTTGTGGCCTCTCTAATCTGGCTTTCAGCAGCACCTTTGCCAGAAGAGGCAGTGGAGGAAAGGCATACACGGTCAATGTTTTCCAACTGAATGAGAGGGCGTCTACTTTCCAAGCTAGTGTGTGGTATGTCCTTGTGCAAAACTTCCGTAGTTGGTAGTTTTGGGGGGAAGCAAACAAATCTATGTCTGGGCTCCCCCATTTTTGAGTTATCATTGCGAATACTTGTGGATCTAGTTTCCACTCGTGAGGATCTATGATGTTTCTCCTTAGATCGTCTGCCAATGTGTTTTTCTTTACTGGCAGGAATTGTGCTTGTAGTTGAACTTGGTAGGTCAGTGCTGTTCCACAAGGTCATTGCTTGCCTGCATAGGGGGTAGGAATGTGTGCCCCCTTGCTTGTTTATGTACCACATCACTGTGGTGTTGTCCGTCTTTATTAGGAGTTGTCCTGGATGTAGGAGGTCCTTGAAAGCTGTTAGGGCATTTTGTACAGCTAGCATCTCTTTTTTTGATTGACATGTAGATGCCTTTGATCTGCAGACCATTTGCCCTGAATACACTGTCCTGCCATGTGTGCTCCCCAGGCATAATCCGATGCATCTGTTTTTATAGTTTGCCTGGCTATGGGCAAGGTAAAAGGCTGACCCTTGTTGAGGAGACATGCCTGAGCCCACCATAGAAACTCCTGTTGAAGGCAGGGAATTAGTGGTATTATTGTTTCCAAGCTGTGGCTGTGTTGAGTCCATACGCTTTTCAGGTAGCATTGTAATTTCCTCATATGCAGTTTTGCATATGGTATTAGTAGTATGCAAGATGCCATGAATTCCAAGGCCTGCAGAATTTTTCTTGCAGGGAGTTGGGTCTTTGTTGCCATCATTTTGAAGTACTGAGTCAGTTGTCCTTGCTTGTCTGGCGTGAGATAAGCCATCTGGGCCATTGTATTTAAGCTGGCACCCAGGAATATTGTGTCTTGTGAGGGCACTAGTTTTGACTTCTTTTCGTTTACTGTGTACCCTAGGCAACTTAATAGGTTTTTGACAAACGCCAGATGTTTTAAAAGAATGTCCTTGCTGTCTGCTTGAATAAGGCAGTCATCCAGGTATGGATATATTTGGATTCCTCTTTGTCTGCAGTATGCAATTACTGGTGACAGGCATTTTGTGAAGACCCTGGGCGCAGTAGATAAGCCAAAGGGCAGTGCAGAAAATTGGTAATGGGTTGAACCTGCTATAAATCGGAGGTATCTTCTGCAATTCTGTCTGATAGGGACATGCAGGTATGCCTCCTTGAGGTCCAACGTTACTAGCCAAGCCTTCTTGCCCAGCATGGGAAAAAGTTGCTGTAGTGTTAGCATCTTGAATTTGGGTACTTCCATATATGTGTTTAGAATTGAGAGGTCCAGAATGGGTCTCCAGGCTTTGTCCTTTCGGGGAACTAGAAAGAGTCTTGAGCAAAATCCTTGTCCTTGCTCCTGTGTAGGAACCTGCTGAATGGCTCTCATGTCCATGAGAGCTGAAATTTGTTTTTGAGCCTCTGCCCATTGATTTGGTGGCAGGTTTGGCATTCCTTTTATCCTTGGTAAAGTGTGAAAGTGGAATCTGTATCCTTGAGATACAATATTTAGGACCCATTTGTCTTTTGTGATGATGTGCCAGTTGTCTGCAAAAAGTGCTAGCTTTCCTCCCAAGGGAGCTGCCAAGAGGGATTTGCTTGGCAGTCTGAGGGGTAAGTCATTGTGTTTGTCTTCTGATAGTTTGAGACCTGTCTTCTCCTCCTTTTTGGGTTGTGGCACCCCATTGTCGAGGCTGGTAAGAGCCTTGTGACTGACCTCTGCCCCTTGGGCGTCTGTATTTGCCCCTCTGTGGTCTGGCAGAAGCTGGAAAGGACCAGTTTTTGGTTGGCCAATTTCTGCTGAAACGAGGGGGTTGAACGTGTAAAAAAATCCTTGACCGTCTGCATAGATTTTGCCTTATCCTCCATTTTCTTTAAAACCTCTTCTGCTTTTACACCAAATAAAACATCCTGCTGTAAAGGTGCATCCAATAACTTTGTTTTAACATGATCAGGTAAAGTTTGTTCTTTTAACCAACCATGCCTACGTATGACAGACCCTGTCACTGCTGCTCTACAAGAAGCTTCTAATGAATCAAATCCACATTGCAAAGTATGTTTTCCCACTTGTTCAGCTGCATGCAACAAATCTTGCATTTCCTTGTAATCAGGCTGTTCTGTATGTGTGATCATTTTCTGTTTTAATTGAGACATCAAATATTGTTGATATTTCAGCATGTGAAACTGGCAATTTAAGGCCCTCATAGCTAGAGTAGCTGAGGTATATACTTTCTTTCCCCATCTGTCTAGTGCTCTAGAATCCCTTTCAGAGGGTACAGGATTTTTAGCAACAGAGGCCTTAACCCCTCTGGGACCCTGGGAAATGGTTTCTGGGTCAGCAACAGGGCTGTTATATAGGAATTTGTGAGAGTCAGGGACTCTAGTATCTGTCTGGTTTGGCTGGTGCAGGAGGTAGTGAATCTGGGTTAAGGCTAGATTCTGAATAAACATCATCCACAATGTCTAACACGGGTGGAACAGCAAGTGGTCTGTGCTGGGGTAGTAAAAGAAACTCTCGGAGCCTTTTCTTAGAATCAGAGTAATCCTGGCCTTCCCAGTGGAAATGTTCCCTCATGGTATGTAAAGTTTCCCCAAAAGAGTAGTCTTCTGGGGGAGATGCTGAAGGGATAAACTCTTCAGCATCAGAGTCTTCATAAAGGGGAAAAGGATATTCCTGTTCCTCAGAAGAATCTGAGGAAATTGAAACCTGGTCAGAGGAAGCGTAGTCCTCCTCCTGTCTTGGCCTTTTATCAGGAGGGGGATGGGAATCCCTGATTAGGGTAATTAAATCTTCAGCCATCTTAAACATCTGTTTCTTAGGCATGGGGCCTTGTACTGGAGACTGCTGAACAGTCTTCTTTGTTTTTAAAGGGGGTTTTCAGCTTTGCATAGGATTTAATAGTGAGTGTAGTCGGTCTGAAGACACCTTCTGCAACTGAAGGTATTTCAACTGCACCGGAATCTCCTTCAGCCATGGAGTTGGAAGGGCCTAAAGGTATAGGTTGTGGAGGCCTAGCAATCTCCGCTTGGGAATTGGATGCCACCTGGGGTTCTAAATCAGCGGTCGTCAGGGGCTGCATAGGCACCTCACTGAAAACCGGAGAACCGGCGACTGGCCTAGCAGAGGCCTCGGTGTCTGGTTTGGGTATCGGCTGCCTGTCCTTATCTTTGCGGTTTTTATGCATTCCGTTCGTCGGTTGCTCCGACAGCATGGTATAATTAAATTTCCTACCAAAATAATGTCGGGCGAAATCAAACAGACGTTTAATAGTTCGTTTGTTAAACCTAGCACAAAACCGACAACCTGTGACGTCGTGGTCTGGGCCTAGGCAAGGAATACAATAAGAATGAAAGTCCTTATGAGGTATTTGCTTCCCACAAGAAATGCAATTGTTAACTTTTTCTGACATCGGACTGAGGCAAGAAAAGGTTCCCCAATGGGGTACTTGGCTTTATTGAAGATTTCGGTCTGAAATTAGATTTGAAAATCTCAGGAGTCGGCCGACCGGCACTTGCAAACTGCTTCTGCTTCGGGCACCGCACGGCAAGAAAGACTGAAGAAAATGGCGTTGGATGCCTCTTATACCCCTGGCGCACTGACGTCAGGGAAGAAGTGACAGCAACTGACGCCGGACCAAGACTTTGGAACTCTGGCCGACTTCGGAACCACCTGACGGCAGGATAACCCAAGTGTGATGACTGCAGCAATGTAACACTATGAACATCAGTGAATACACTCGAGCATCTATATTTATGGTAAGTGTACACAACTGTACCATGTTCTTCGTGTTTCACTGTTGCAGTCATTACATTTGGGTAGATTCCCAAAGCTATGGTTGGGGAGGATGGATTTATACAGCATTGTGACCAGCTATAAGGCCCTGCAAAACAGCAGTGGCAAAGCCAGCTCTAGATTTAGAGAAAATTGGTAAGTGATAATGCTTGGTGAAAGTATGAACTGAACTCCAGGTAGCAGCTTCTAGAATATTCCTGGAAGGAACACCTCTGAGAAAGGCTGTAGAAGTAGATTCAGTCCTGGTGGATTGAGATCTGATCCCCTGGGGGATGGTTTTCCATGGTGCTTATAGCAGAAATGAATACAATGGCTTACCCATTTAGAAATGGTTTGCTTTGAAATAGCCTTCCCCTCTGCCCCTGCAGCAAATGCTACCAACAGTTCAGATTTTCTTTGAGATTTAGTCCTCTAAAGTAGAATCTAAGTTGTCTGTGTACATCCAATGAATGCAGAATCCGCTCCCCCTTGTTCTGTGGACTGGGAAAAAAAGTTGGCAAATGAATGGACTGATTAAGAGCCACAATGGATACCACTTTGGGCATGAAGGCTGGATTGGTCCTGAGTGACACCCTGTCCGCATGGATGATGAAAGGCACCACTGCCATAAGGGCCTGTAACTCAGATATCCTTCTAGCTGAAGTGATTGCTAAAAGGAAGGCTGTTTTCCAGAAAAGAAATTTTAAGTCTGCAGTAGCAGCTGGCTCGAAAGGAGGTAGAGTGAGTTTCTCCAATACAGAGTTAAGGTCCCAAGCAGAGGTTGGTGCTCTCCTGGGTGGTCTCAAGTTTTTGGCCCCTCTGAGATGCTGCTTTAGCAGAGGATGAGAGAAGGGGGGGGGTCTGTGTTGTAATGAGCTGAAATGGCTGAGGCATGGATTTTAATGGAAGAAAAAGACAGGCCCTTGTAAAGCATCTCAGTTAAGTTTTGCAAAATCTGAGGTAAATTGGGCGTTGCTGTGTCATCCCTTGAGACTGATTCCAGGCACAGAATTTTTTCCATTTGTCAGCATAAGATTTTCTAGTACTAGGTCTTCTTCCCTCCAAAATGACATCCATCACAAGTTTGCTGAGGGATGCAAAGGGGGAATTTAAATGATTAGCCAAGCTGCAAGATTTAATGTTTGGAGCTGAGGGTGCAGAATTTGGTTCTCCTGCTGAGACAGTAAGGAAGGTGTCTGAGGCAGGTGCCATGGAGAAATTTGTGACGCACTGCGCAGGAGTGGATATCAGTATTGGCGAGGCCAGTCTGGAGCAATCAAAATTATTTTTGGTTTGTCCTGTTTGACTTTTAGTAGACCTTTGGAGAGCAGAGACAGAGGGGGAAAGGCAGAGACTGACAGGTTTTTCCAGCTGAAGGACAGAGCATCCCACTTTCCAGGCTTTTTTGTGATGAGTTCTTGTGCAAAATTTGTCTAACTGGTAGTTCTGGGGTGAGGCAAAAAGATCTATGTCTGGGCTTCCCCATTTGCGTGTCAACATGTTGAAAATCTGTGGTTCCAGTTTCCATTCGTGTGGGTCCATGAGATTTCTGCTTAGTTCGTCTGCCAGAATATTCAGCTTTCCTGGCAGGAATTGAGCTTGTAGTTGTACTTGGTAGCTCAAGGCTGTGTTCCACAATGTCATGGCTAGTCTTCAGAGGGGGTAGGAATGTGTACCCCCGCTTGTTTATGTACCACATAACCATGGTGTTGTCAGACTTTACCATTAGTGGTCCTGGATGAAGGTAGCCCTTGAAGGCTGTCAGTGCATTCTGTACAGCTAGCATTTCTTTTTGATTGATATGAAGGTGCATTTGATTTGGGCTCCATTTGCCCTGAATGCACTTCCCTGCCAGATGAGCCCCCCATGCATAGTTTGATGCGTCTGTAGTTAGGGTTTGGGTGGCAGGGGGTAGTGTGAATGGCATTACCTTGTTTTGGTGGCAGGCCTCTGCCCACCAAAGGAACTCTAGGCGTAGGCAAGGTATGATAGGAATCATTGTTTCCAGGCTGTGACAATGTTAACTCCATAAACTTTTTAAGTACCACTGAAGTTTCCTCATATGCAGTCTTGCATGTGGAATTAGAAGAATGCAGGAGGCCATGAACCCCAAGGCTTGCAGTATTTGTCTTGTAGATAGCAGGGTTTTTGCGGCCACCTGTTTGAAGTAAGTCACCAAATGAATTTGCTTTTCTGGCATAAGGAAAGCCATCTGAGCAGTTGTTTTCAAGCTTGCACCCAGAAATTTAATTTTTTGAGAGGGTACCAGTTGTGATTTATTTTCGTTTATGGTGTACCCTAGACAAGTTAGAACCCTTTTTACAAACGCCAGATGTTTTAGAAGAATGGCCTGGTTTCCTGCCTGAATTACACAATCATCCAGGTATGGATATATTTGAATATTTCTTTACCTGCAAAATGCAATTACTGGAGCCAGGCACTTAGTGAATACCCTGGGCGCAGTAGACAAGCCAAAGGGCAGTGCAGAGAACTGATAATGCAAGTAGCCTGCTTTGAAGCATAGGTATCTTCTGCAAGATTCCCTGACTGGTATATGCAGGTAAGCCTCTTAAATCTAGAGTTGCCAACCAGGCATCCTTGCCTAGCATAGGAAGTAAGTGGTGAAGAATCAGCATCTTGAATTTTGGAATGTCCAGATAGGTGTTTAGAGTACAGAGGTCCAGAATTGGACACCATGATTTGTCTTTTCTGGGTACCAGGAATAGTCTGGAATAGAAACCTTGTCTCTTTTCTTCTTCTGGCACTAGTTGAATAGTCCCCATGTTTAGGAGGGAAAGAACTTGTTTCTGAGCCTCTGCCCACTGTTTTGGGGGCAGGTCTGGCCACCCGTTTGGAGCTGGCAATGTCTGGAAATTAAATCTGTATCCCTGGGGCACTATATTTTAACCCATGTGTCCTGGGTTATAAGTTGCCAGTTTTTTGCATGAAGAGCCAGTTTTCCCCCCAGAGGGGCGGCTAAGAGGCAAGTGCTTGGTAATTTTAAAGGAAAGTCACTGAAACTGTTTATCATAGGGTGGTGTCTTGTTATTTCCAGATTTGGAAGTGGAAGTACCCCATTGCTTAGTTCTGAAAGCCCCTTGGGACTGAAACATGGTGCTTTCAGAATGTCTGGGTTTGGCTGGAGTGGCTCTGGAAGGAGCTGGAAAGTACCAGTTCTTAGTAGGCCAATGCCTACTAAATATTGGAGGTTGTACCTGTAAGAAATCTTTCACAGTTTGCATAGATTTAGCTTTATTTTCCATCTTTTTTAGAACTTCTTCAGCCTTATTGCCAAACAGATGGTCCTGCTGCAAAGGAACATCCAACAGTTTTGCTTTAACACGATCAGGCAGAGATTGCTCCTCAAGCCAAGCATGCCTTCTAAGCACAGACCCAGTAACATCAGCCCTGCAAGAGGCCTCCAAAGAATCAAAACCACATTGCAAAGTATGCTTTCCAACTTGGTCAGCTGAATGTAATAAATCCTGTAAATCCTTATCTTCCACACAGTCAGAAATCAACATAATTTTCTGTTTAAGCAGTCCCATGACATGCTGGTGATATTTTAGCATATGAAATTGACAGTTTAAAGCCATGGTTGCCAAGGTTGCTGAAGTGTAAACCTTTTTACCCAATCTATCCAGCACCCTGGTGTCTCTATCAGAAGGGGTAGGATTTTTAGCAGTAGAAGCCTTAATGCCCTTGAGCCCCTGAGAAATGGTTTCAGGGTCTGCAACAGGATTTTTGAAAAGGAATTTGTGGAACTCAGGAACCCTGCAATATCGGTCTGGTTTACTAGCGGCCGGAGGCAGGGAATCAGGGGCCATACTGGATTCCGAAAACACATCATCAACAATGTCTAGTACAGGTGGTATAGCCAAAGGCCTATGCTGAGGAAGGAGGAGGAAATCCCTAAGCCTCTTTTTGGATTCAGAAAAATCCTGACTTTCCCAGTGGAAATGCTCCCTTAAGGTATGTAAAGTTTCCCCAAAAGAAAAATCCTCAGGGAGAGAAGCAGAGGGAATGGAATCCTCTGCATCAGAGTCCTCATAAGTAGGTATGGACAAATCCAGGTCATTAGAGGAGTCAGAAGAAACAGAGTCCTGTTCAGAAGATTCATAGTCAAGTTCAGCCATAGGCCTCTTAGAAGGGGGAGGGGGGTTGACTACCCCTGATTAGAGTAATTAAATCTTCAGCCATTTTGATCATTTGTTTTTTAGGCATAGGGGCCTGAACATGTGGCCTGGGCGTCGGTTTTTTAGACAGAGCGAGATTTAGGCATTAGAATTGAAGGTGGATTCAGTTTAATATGCAAGTCTGTAGGCCTGAATACACCCTCAGAAGCTGGTGCCTGCACAGCGGCTCCGGACCCATCCAAGGTAGAGACATCCGTGGGTTCCATAGGTGAAGCATCTTGTGGCATACCGGACTCCAAATGGGTCTTAGTAGAGGTCTGCGAATCAGTAGTAGTGGGTATCAGGGGCTGCAAAAGCGCCTCAAACCGGCGAACTGGTGACTGGCTTAGGAGAAGCGTCGTCAGCAGTTTTGGACCTCAACGGCCTGTCTCTGTGTTTTTCTTTGCGTTTTTTCGGTATTCCGGTAGTCTGATGGCTAGCAGATATAATTTCTGGATAATTAAACCGAGAACCAAAATATTTAGAAGCAAAAATGTACCTACGACGGATAGTGCGCGGATTAAATAAAAGCACAAAACCGACAGCAAGGTATGTTGTGGTCAGGGCCCAGGCAAGAAATACAGTACAAATGAAAATCCTTGAGGTATTTGCTTTCTACAAGTAATACAATTATTAAATTTTACTGACATCTGAAAGGAGCAAGAAAAAGTTTCCCCAATGGGGAACTTAGCTTTTAGTTGAAGACTTCAGTTCTGAAACTGTAAAACGAAAATTTCAGGAGTCAGCCGACCGGCACTTGCAAACTGCTTATGCTTCGGGCACCGCATGGCAATAAAGACTGATGTAATGGCGTCGGCTGCATGTTTTATACCCCTGATGACCTGACGTCATGGAAGAAGGGACAGCAACCGACACAAGACTTTGTTAATCAGGCCGACTGAGGGCAACCTGCCAGCAGATTACCCAAATGTAATGACTGCAACAGTGAAACACGAAGAACATCTGAGGTTATTCCCTTTTGGGGGCATTTTAATTAAGGGGGGGAACTAACACCAATGTTCAGAAATACAAGAAATTACCTTATTGGTGGAGTAAGTCACTGTTGACACCTTATAGGAAGAAAAGGTGACGAGAAACTACAAGAAATATCTTTCAAGATCAAATAAATCAAAACTGAATAGATATCAATAATAAAGCATGCTGCAGGTACAGTAATTTGTTCAGGAAAGCAAAGGGTACAATTCTGTCTTTAGAAGTTAATGGGAATAACAGAACTGGGTGAGAACAAATTTTTCAAGTGTTTTTCAACAGTTCTATAAATAACACTCACTTTGACTCTTTACAACTACTGCATACATTTTTAAACACCTTTATTAAATCAACAGTTAAAATCTAGACAACCATACATTACATATAAATATTTCAATAACTGGCATTAATGCCCTTCTGGCTTGCCAATATACCAAAACACTTGTTCCCATAACAAGGGTCCAGGCTGTTCTTAAAAATATCTAAGCTAGCACTTGCTTTAATGCAATTTGGTAGTATGTTCCATGCATCAGCTACTCTGTCAGAGATCCAATTAGTACATTTCTCATTCCAACAGAATCTTCTACATAGGTTTTCTGATGATTCTCTTGTACTTTTAGATAACCCCAAACGTTCCCAAAAGTAGATGTCTCTAAACACCCTATACACCTGAATAAGATCCTCTTAAAAATCTGTAACAGACACTACATTAGTTCAGATATTTTAATCTTTCATAAAAACTTAAATTTTCACATCCATGGATGCATTTGGTATATTTCTGCTGTACTCTTTCCAGTTTGCTCATGCTTGTTTTCTTACAGGGTTTCCATATTCCTATTCCATACTCAAGTTTGGGTCTAATGCAACTAACAAACAATGACTTAATCATTTTGATTTCCATCATTTTATAAACCTTTTTATACAACCTACATTCCACAACTATCATTAACCAATTGGTTGATGTGATTAGAAAACTTCATAGCTGGATCTACCCATACACCCAGGTCTTTAAACAAGTCTACAGTTTCAATCATTGTGTGCTGTATCAACTATTCATCTTTCAATTTATGTCTCCCAGATCGCACATGCTTAGTTTTTGATACATTTATCAGCATATTATTATCCTGTGCCCAAATGGTCAATTTAGTCCAGTTATTTTGAGACATGCCTCATCTATAACACATGTAATCAGTTTACCCAATTTCAGGTCATCTGCACAGAGACTGTAGAACACCTCAGATGAAAAAGTTAAGCCTGAAATATTCAATCTAAACAAGGCCTAGGACAGAGCCCTGTGGGATACCTTGACTGTAACCAAGGATTTCATCTGTCCAGTTGCTGTATGATACTTGCCATGTCTCATCTGTAAACCATGCAGCTATCCATCTTTATCAAGAGTACATCAATACCTAGGTGTTCTAATTTATTGATCAGTGTTTTGTGTATGACCCTGTTAAATCTATATAAATCATGCCACAGCACAACTTTTCATTCACAGCTATTATATTGTTATAGGACATCATGTTACAGGTGGTGATACATCTATTTTCAAGATATGCATGCTGATACATAGTATTTTTCAGAACTGGATAGGTTGGGACTTGAAACTATCTCCATTGGTTTTCCACAACATGAAAGTAGATTTAAGGGTCTATATGACTCAGGGTTTGTCCTACCCCCTCCCCTTTTCCCTTAGGTTTAATAAGAGCATGTCTCCAACCTTAAGGAATCTCCCGATATTTATAAGACCTAGTGTACAATAGATATAAAGGTACCATAAGTTCTTGCTGAAGTGTTTTCAGGTCATTGCTACTAATTCCGTCTCCTCCCTGTGCATTATTTGGATCCAATTTGCACAGTTCTTTTTCAATATAATCTAATTTGATTCCAGTATCTGAGGTTACCTGGATGTCACAAGACAACTTATCACCCCTTTTGTGAATCCAAAAGGTTTTGTACAAGACCTTGCAAATATAATCGGTTGTATCTGAAAATAAATTCTAGAATCTGCCCACAATTTATCAATTTGTATATCTTTACTCCTTCCACATCTTATCTGTAAAAAAAGGTTTCCTATTATCCTCAATATCTTTATATAAATGTTCTTCAAATTTTTCTTGATCTGGTCTCACACCATGCTTAATCTGTTTGTCAAGCTTGTTTATTTCAGTTTTCAATGTTGTAGTTCGACCAGTCTTCCATTTCTTATATTTTTTGTCTCTCACCTTAATCAGATATTTTGCTCTTATGGAAATGTATCTATCCGCCTGACGTTCTATGCCTAGATCCTTCTGTTAAAACATTTTTTTGATTTTTTGCACCCAATTTCTCTCTGAAAAATTTCTACATTCCATCTGCAGCGTTTCCCCTGAACACCTCACTCCAGTTAGTTTTACCTAGTGACTGTTTTGCTTCCATATAATCTGTAATGAACCTTCTGTGCATCAGTTTAGATTTCAGTTTGGCAGAATTACCTAACAGACTAACCTTTATAACCCCATAATTACTGCACATCAATGGTGGTAAAACTTGACTTTAAGTATTGGCAATTTCTTTAGGAATATAATGCCTAGTATGTTCCGTCCCCTGGTACTTTTTATTTTAATACTATGAAAAGAATAGTTGTATAAAATCTTACCATAACCATAGATTGTCCTTCTCTTCCATGTTGCAGTAGTCAGTTTGGTGTGGGATTTTCCACCTCAGGCGACCTGACATCAGCTCCTATAAAAAAGCTTTTGCCTGGCTGCTGTATGCAGGGCCATACACCAGGGTTCTTAAATGTGACGTTGGCACTCACAGATCTCAGAACTTGAAGCCCAGAGGAGTGTCCTGTGAGTACAACAGGATGTCATCAAAATAAACAAATGCCACTAAGGCTGAACAGATAAGCTTTAGGGGGTGGAAGCAGTGACCAGGGGCCAGACCTTGTAATAAAATAAAAATAGGTGGAATGGAAGGTGGGAAGGAATACTGCAACATAGAAGAGAAGGACATCTATGGTTATGGTAAGAATTTACACAACTATTCTATGTCCTTCTATTCCAATGTTGCAGTATTCACTTTGGTATGGGAGAGTACCACAGTCTAGGAGGAGAAATAGGAGGAGGTAGAGGATTCCAGGAATCCTTGCAGGTTTGCTCTGGCAAAGCATTCCCTGGCCCTGGAGACTTGGTCTAGTTTGTAGTGTTTGGTGAAGGTGTGGACTGTAGACCAGGTAGCTGCTTCCAGGATGGAAGCTGTGTCCAGGCCTTTGAGAAAGGCCTTGGAGGTAGCTATGGCATTGGTGGAGTGAGCTCCTACACCCTTAGGTAAGACCTTGCCATGGTGTGAATAACAAAGGAGAATAGATTTCCTAATCCAGCAGGAAATGATTTGTTTGGAGACTGCCTTGTTCAGAGCCCTGGGATGAAAGGAGACAGAGTTAGTCAGACTTTCGGAAAGACTTAGTCTTGTCTAAATAGAATCTCAGCTGTCTGTGTACATCCAGGGAATGTAGGATTTTCTCTGCACTGTTGGGTTGGAGTTGGGAAGAAGGTAGGTAAAGTTGATGTACTGGTTTAGGGATAGTTCATTTACCACCTTGGGCATAAAGGAAGGATTTGTGCTTAAGGTCACTCTGTCATTATGGAAAGTTGTGTAAGGGGGGCAGGCCATGATGGCCTAGTTCTGACACACTTCTAGAGGAAGAAATGGCCACTAAAAGAATGGTTTTCCAAGTACACATTTGTAAGGAGGCCGAACTAGCTGGCTCAAAAGGAGGTAGGGGAAGTTTTTCTAGCACAAAGTTGAGGCCCCAAGGAGGAGGATGGGTTTTCTTGGTGGTCTAATATGTAGGACCCCTCTCAGGAAAAGTTTAATGTCCAGCCTGGAAAGTAGGGGTGGCTGTAAGGGTACGCAGGCTGAAATGGCTGACAGGTGGACTTTCACAGAGGAGTAAGTTAGTCCAGCCTTAATGATATCACAAACATAGCTAAGGACTAGAGAGGCGTCTGCCGGAATAGAGTCCCTGTCCTTAAGAAGACACCATTTTACGAATCTTTCCCATTTAGACAGGTATGTCTTTCGAGTGGTTGGTTTCCTGGCCTCCTTCAGGATTGAAAGCATGTCCTCAGAGTAGAGCTGTCTGTAAGGGATTAGAAGTCGATCACCCAAAGAGTTAGGTTTAGCATTTGCAGCTGAGGGTGAATGAGAGATCCCTTTTGCCGAGATAGTAGGTCCACCTTGTGGGGTAACTTGTGGTGACTGCCCTTGGTGAAAGAGTGAAGAAGTGGGAACCAGTGTTGCCTTGGCCAGGTGGGAGTCACCAGCAAGATTCTTGGTTGGTCCTTGACTTTCAGAAGGACCTTTTGTATTTGTGGGAAGGGGGGAGACACTTAGAACAACATCCCCTTCCAAGGAAAGCTGAAGGCATTCACTCTCCAGGATGATGGAGTGCGATCCCTGCTGCAGAACTTGCTTAGTTGTCTGTTCTGGGGGGAGGCAAACAGATCCACTTGAGGGGTGCCCCACCGGTGGGCTATGTCTAGAAATGTTTCCCTGTTTAACATCCATTCATGAAGGTGAGAGGATGTTCTGCTAAACAATTTGGCTTGCTTGTTTGTTTTCCTGAGAGGGGATGTAGGAGGCCTGCAGGAAGAGGTTGTGTTGGGTGGCTAGCACCCAAATCTGTAGGGTTATCCTGTATAAGAGGTAGGCTTTTGTCCCTCCCTGTTTGTTCAGGTACCACATGACTGTGGTGTTGTCTGTAAGAATGTGAAGAAAGCCTGGTTGACTGATGGGAAGAAAGGTCTGAAGGGCCAGCAAGTCATCTCCCTGACGCTGATGTGTTGTTGTATGGCAGGGGTCCAAGATTCTTCAACTCTGTAACCCTTTAGAGTTGCCCCCCACCCTAGATCTGATGCATGTGTGTGCATGGATTGCGTAGGAGAAGGAGGAAGTTGCAAGGGAATGCATTGCTTTTGGAGGATTTGTTGAATCCACCACCTCAATTCTGACTTTAGGCAGGGCAGAAGGGGGATTTTTTGGTCTAGGAAGTGTAGGTGCTGAGATCATACATTATTTTTTTAAGTAAAACTTTTTCTCCTGTGCAACATGGATAGAGAGAGCATGGGGATCGTGGCCGCCATGAGTCCCAGTACTTGTAGGAACTGCCTTGCGGTAAGGTGGGATACCCAAAGAATATCTTGGAAGTGACTTGAGAGAGACTGCACTTTGTCCTGTGGGAGGAAAAATCTCATCAAATCTGATCTGATTCTGCATCCCAGGAAAACTTTGTCCTGCTGTGGGGTGCAGAGATGATTCTGGAAGGTTTAGGGTGGACCCCATGTTGTGCAGGATGGTCACAGTGAATTTTAGGTGACTTAGGAGCATAGCTTCTGATTCTGCTAGGAGCAGGATGTCGTCCAGATAAGGGTATATTTGGATGCCCTTGGTTCAGCAAAATGCAATGGCTGGAGCCAGGCATTTTGTGAACACTCTTGGAGCAGTAGATAAGCCAAAAGTCAAGGCTGTAAATTGAAAATGTGAGGAAATGCCAGTAAACCTCAGGAAATGTCTGTAGGAGGGCAGGATAGGAATGTACAGATAAGCTTCCTTTAAGTCCAGAGTGACCATGAAGGCTTGGGGTGGTATTTGGGGCAGGAGGGTTTGCAGAGAGAGCATCCTGAAGGATGGAACTTTTAGGAACTGATTTAGGTAGGATAGGTCTAGTATGGATCTCCAAGGACCATCCTTTTTTTGGGACTAGTAATAAACGAGAATAGAATCCTTTCCCTTCCTGGCCCACATGGACTGGTTCTATAGTTCCTAGGGAGAGGAGCTCCTGCAGAATATGTGGGAATAGATGGAGCTGTTTTTTTGGTGGGAAGGGAATATTTTTTGGCCTTGGGTTTTTCCTTCCAAGATAAGAAGTATGCTTTTTGAATAATGTAAAGGACCCATCGGTCTGAGGTGATGGTTTTCCAAAAGGGGAGGCAGTGAGGTAGGTGGGCAAGGCAGTCATGCCGAGGAGGGGCCCCCTCTGTCAGGAAAGGGCTGTTTGGAGGGTGGTTGGTTGGTTTGGAGTAAGGCTGTCTCCTAGATCCTCTTCCCGGTTTGGAGGAGGGATGAGAAGTGGAAGGCATTCTCCTGACAAAGGAATTCTTAGCAGGATAATTCCTATTATAGTTAGGGAAGGGGGACACCTGCAAATGTTTGATGTCTTGCAGCTCTTTGCTTTTCCCTTGCAAGTTTTTAAAGAGCTCAGCCGAATTCTTGCCAAAAAGAAGACTGCGGTCCAGTGGAACATCAATAATTTCGGATTTGAACTCCTCTGAAAGGGGTTGAAGGCATAGCCAGGAATATCTGCATAGGGCAGATGCAGAAGTTGCAGACTTGGCCGAGGCTTCTGCTGCATCATAACTACACCTGATGGGGTGCCCGGCCACTTGGGTGCCTTGGGACAGTTTTGATGTGTCAGACTTAGGACAGTTAGGTGCAGAGGCTAGCAGGACAGAGGCCCGAGACACTATTTCCAAAGTGTATTTTACCATGTGTGTTTTGTAATTAATGGTTCTGAAAGCCCAGGTGGAAGTAGTATACACTTTTTTGCCCAGTCTATCCAAGGTTTTTCTGTCCTTATTTGTTGGTATGAGACTGGCAGAAGGTCTCTGTCTAGATTGTCTGCCAGGAGCCACAGCAATAACAGCTGGATCTGCTAGTGGAGGCTTAACCAGGCATTTCTGGTCATCAAGCACTATATAAAATCTGTCTGGTCTTTTAGGGGCTGGGGGCTCAGAGTCTGGGTTGCTACAGACAGAGTTGAATGCATCCAGGAAGGCTGGGAGCACAGGAGGTATAGCTAAAGGAGAAGGAGACTCAAGTTGCATAAGTTCAAAATCTCTTGTGAGTGTCAGACATCAGGGTAGTGTCCTACCTGAAGCACTCCATTTTAGTTATAGCTTCCCCAAAAGTTAAATCTTCAGGTGGGGAGTCCCCTTCAATGGGGTCTTCATCAGGGGAATAGTAGTCAACAGGGGAAGCAACGAGACACTTAAGAGGTTGATTCCTCACAGGAGGAATCCTATTGATATTGCTATTCTTCTCCCTCTTAACTTGTTAGCTGCTGGGGAGAAGATGCACAGACTGGGTGAGGGCTGAGCACAGGGATGGTGGAAGGAGCATAGTCTGTGGGCCTAAGGGCCATGAAGGCCTGCATAAGGGAGTTTGTAAAAGACTGCCAATATGGCTGTGTTTCAGAAGCAGGAGTAACATGTTTTCTATTCTAACTTTTCTTCAAAGGTGTAGGCTTCAGGGACAGCATAGGGATTTGAAGGCTGGCCTGCAGTAGGAGAGGACTCTGTTGGTTGTCCAACAAGAGGTTCCCCCTCGACATCGGTTGGGGCAGATGGCTGATTAGAATCTGCTGATGTGGATTCCGTGGCTGCAGAAACTGCTTCCTCAACAGGAACCATTGAAGCTAATGGAGAAAATGGGCGTTCAGGCAGGACATCCGATCGCGAAGTGGCAGTAAGAACAGGCCTGGAAACTTTGGCCTTCTTCTTGGGTGGTTCGGGTTGGTTGACGGACTCTGGGTCCATCCTAAGGGCTAGGCGTTTAAAACGCTGGTTCTCAAGATATACATTTAATGTGGCCAAACGGCTGTGAAGGGTCTTGGGCATGAAGGACTTACAAATGGAACATGACATACGGTCATCTTCCTTGATCTTTGTGCGGTATCTGCCGGCCGCAATTTCATTTGCCTTTTTTAGGTGACATCGGCCAACAACTACAGCAAACCAAGCACAAGCAATGATATAGAAAATAAAAAACCCCAACGGGGTACTTATCTTTCCGAAGTAATCGTAAGTAGGAGCTGAATGACCAAAGTGACGATGTCTGTGACTGAAAAGTTCGGAGGTCTGTGCATGCCGGTCAAATTTAAGGACCCTGGTTTATGGCCCTGAGTGTGACGTCTCACGCACCTACAGTAGCTAGGCAAAAGCTTTTGTATAGGAGCCATCATGTCACCTGAGGCGGAAAATCCCACACCAAATTGAGGACTAACAGTGGAAGAGAAGGACATCAATTATTGTTCCTGAATACGTTGAGAATAATTTCCTTACTAACGCTGCTGAATGAATATTATTCCAGTCTGTTTCCGGTTAATTTAAGCCCCAGATATTATTCTTCCCTCTTACATTTCATGCAGAAATGTATGAATTCCTTTAGGTCATCTGCATTTGACTTTGGTGGTCTATACATTCCAACAATTGTTATATGTTCCAGGGTGGTCTTTATTATCACAGTTACACAATCTAAAGTATTGGCGTTATCAGTGAACATGTACGAATCAAAGGACTAATAACTACCTTTAATCCCTATCATAACACATCAACCAGATTTTTTTGCTAGAATATCTGTTGCAGTACAAATATTTATACCTTGACAGAAAGTACAGTTGTGTACCTACCATAAATGTAGATGTTCGAGTGTATTCACTGTTGCAGTCATTACACTTGGGTTATCTACCGGCAGGCTACCCGCAGTTGGCCCGAGTTCCAAAGTCTTGGTCCGGCGTCGGCTGCTGTCACCTCTTCCCTGATGTCAGAGCATCAGGGATATAAAAGATGCAACCGACTCCATTTTCTTCAGTTTTTCTTGCCCCAGATGTCAGGTGCCCCCAGATAGGAAGGCTGGAAAAAATTATGCCAAAAAGCATGCATGTACTAATATAAACATTTCCTTTATCTACAAGCAAATACACCACATATGCTGTATAGAGTTGAGAAGCACAGAGAAGTCCCAGCAATGAAAAGGGGGATGGTGGGTGGGTAACCTGGACTGCAACAGTGAATACACTCAAACATCTACATTTATGGCAGGTACACAACTGTACTATGTTCGTGTTTCACTGTTGCAGTCATTACACTTGGGTTGAATCCCAAAGCTGAGTTTCGGCGGCAGGGTCTAAATTGGATTTGGAGAGGCAACCAGGCCCTGCAGGACTGCAGTGGCAAAGCCTGCTCTGGATTCAGAGTAGAGAGGTAAGTGGTAGTGCTTGGTGAAAGTGTGCACTGAGCTCCAGGTTGCAGCTTCTAAAATGTCTTTGGTTGGTACTCCTCTGAGAAAGGCTGCTGAAGTGGCTACTGCTCTTGTAGAATGTGGCCTAATGACATTAGGCACTGATTTGCCATGTTGTGCATAACAGAAGCGAATGCAGTGTCCTATCCATTTTGAAATTGTCTGCTTTGTGATAGGTTTTCCTTGTGATCCTGCAGCATAGGCTCCAAACAGTTGCTCAGTTTTTCTGATAGCTTTTGTTTTGTCCAAGTAGAATTGTAGTTGTCTGTGTATATCCAAAGCGTGCAGAAGTCTCTCCCCCTTTATTCTGGGGATTTGGGTAGAAAGTTGGTAAATGAATGGTTTGGTTCAAGGCCACATTGGAAACTACTTTTGGCATGAATGTTGGGTTTGTCCTAAGAGAAACCCTGTCCTGGTGAAAAATGATGAAAGGTTCCACAGCCATTAATGCCTGTAACTCTGACACTCTTCTTGCTGAAGTTATTGCTAGGAGCAGAGCAGTTTTCCATGATAATAATTTTATATCAGCTGTGCTGGCTGGTTCAAAAGGAGGCAGTGTGAGTTTTTCTAAAACAAAACTGAGATCCCAAGTTGGTACTGGTGCTCTCCTTGGGGGTCTTATGTTTTTTGCCCCTCTGAGGTACTGTCTTAGTAGAGGATGTGAAAAAATAGGAGGTTCCGTATTGTAATAAGCTGAAATGGCAGAGGCATGGATTTTAATTGATGAGAAAGATAGGCCTTTGTCCAGCATCTCAGTTAGGTATTGTAAAATATGAGGTATATTTGGAACAAGTGGTTCGAGCCCTTGTGCCTGGTTCCAAGCACAGAATCTCTTCCATTTTTCTGCATAAGATTTCCTAGTGCTGGGCCTCCTGGCTTCTAAAATGACATCCATAGCAGCTTTAGAGAGAGGTGCAGTCCGAGTGGCTACATTATCTGCCAAGCTGCCAGATTTAAGGTTCTAAGTTGACTGTGCAGAATCTGATTGTTTTGTTGAGTCAGAAGATGAGGAATTTGAGGTAAAGGCCAAGCTGGGCCCTGAGACAAGCTCTTTAGGATTGGGTACCAATGCTGGCGTGGCCAGTCTGGGGCAATCAGGATAATTTTTGGCCTTTCTTGTCTGACTTTTAGGAGCACCTTGGTAAGAAGAGGCACTGGACGGAAGGCATAGACTGTCAGGGCTTTCCAGCTGAATGATAGAGCATCCACTTTCCATGCTTGAGAGTGATAAGTTCTTGTGCAGAATTTCTGTAGTTGGCAATTGTGCGGGGAGGCAAAACGATCTATGTCTGGGCGTCCCCATTTCCTTGTTATCATGCTGAACACCTGTGGATTTAGTTTCCATTCGTGAAGGTCCATGAGATTTCTGCTTAGTCTGCCAGTGTATTTTTTGTTCCTGGCAGGAATTGTGCCTGCAGATGTACCTGATAGGCCAGTGCTGTGTTCCACAAAGTCATGGCTTGCCTGCATGGGGGGGGGGGGGTAAGAATGTGTGCCCCCTTGCTTATGTACCACATAACTGTGGTATTGTCCGTCTTTATTAGTAGTTGTCCTGGATGTAGTAGATCCTTGAAAGCTGTCAGGTCATTCTGTACAGCTAGCATCTCTTTCTGACTGATGTGAAGATGCATTTGTTCCTTGGGCCACGTGCCCTGAATACATTTTCCTGCCATATGTGCCCCCCCAGGCATAATCCGATGCATCCGTTGTTATTGTCTGCCTGGCTGTGGGTAAGATGAAAGGCTGTCCCTTGTTGTGGTGACAGGCCTGGGACCACCATCAAAACTCCTGTTGTAGGCAGGGAATTAAAGTTATGATGGTCTCCAGGCTGTGACAATGTTGAGTCCAAACACTTTTTAGATACCATTGTAGTTTCCTCATATGCAGTCTTGCATATGGAATTAGTAGAATGCAGGACGCCATGAAGCCCAGGGCCTGCAGAATTTTTTTTGCAGGGAGCTGGGTCTTTGTTGCCATCAGTTGAAAATAATGAGTCAGTTGCCTTTGTTTGTCCGGCGTGAGATAAGCCATCTGGGCAGTTGTATTTAAGCTTGCACCCAGAAATATTATCTGTTGAGAGGGCACTAGTTTTGATTTCTTTTCGTTTACTGTGTACCCTAGGCAAATTAGTAATCTTTTTACAAACGCCAGATGCTTTAGTAGAATGTCCTTGCTCTCTGCTTGAATAAGGCAGTCCAAGTAGGGATATATTTGAATTCCTTTTTGTCTGCAAAACGCAATTACTGGTGCCAAGCATTTTGTGAAGACCCTGGGCGCAGTAGATAAGCCAAAGGGCAGTGCAGAGAATTGATAATGCATTGAGCCAGCTATGAATCTGAGGTATCTTCTGCAAGACTGTCTGATTGGGACATGCAGGTATGCCTCCTTGAAGTCCAAAGTAACTAGCCAAGCCTTCTTGCCCAGCATGGGTAGAAGTTGCTGTAGTGTTAACATTCTGAATTTTGGAACATCCAGGAAAGTATTTAGGATTGACAGGTCCAGTATTGGTCTCCAGGCTTTGTCCTTTCTGGGTACTAAGAAAAGTCTTGAGTAAAATCCTTGCCCCTGTTCTTGCTATGGTACTCTTTGAATAGCTCCCATGTCCATGAGATTAGCAGTGTGTTTTTGCTCCTCTGCCCATTGGTTTTGTGGCAGGTCCGGCATACCTTTTGATTTTGGAAGCATGTGAAAGTGGAACCTGTAACCCTGAGAAACAATATTCAGTACCCATTTGTCCTGGGTGATTATGTGCCAATTTTTTGAGAAAAGTGCTAGCTTTCCCCCTAGGGGTGCTGGCAAAAGGTAAGTGCTTGGCATCTGTATAGGGAAGTCATTGGGACTGTTTCCTATAAGGTTGTGATTTGTCTTCCCTTCCTTTGGGGGCTGAAGCACCCCATTGTTTAGGTCTGTAGGAGCCTTGGGGCTGAGATCTGCCTCTTGGGCATCTGTGTCTGGCCTGACACCGGAAAGAACCAATTTTTCGAAGGCCAGTTTCTGCTAAACCTAGGTGGTTAAACCTGTAAGAAATCCTTTACTGTCTACATTGATTTTACTGTCTACATTGATTTTGCTTTATCCTCCATTTTCTTTAACACCTCTTCTGCCTTAACACCAAACAAAGTATCATGCTGTAGCGGAGCATCCAATAATTTTACTTTAACATGGTCAGGTAAACTTTGTTCTTTCAACCAAGCATGCCTT
Organism: Protopterus annectens; assembly: GCF_019279795.1. Classification (NCBI taxonomy): domain Eukaryota; kingdom Metazoa; phylum Chordata; order Ceratodontiformes; family Protopteridae; genus Protopterus; species Protopterus annectens. Next base: position 595,789,545 of record NC_056725.1, on the reverse strand, counting down.
TGAATAACAGAGCCTGTAACTGCAGCTCTACAAGAAGCCTCTAATGAATCAAAACCACATTGTAGAGTATGCTTCCCCACTTGTTCAGCTGCATGCAATAAATCCTGCATTTCCTTACTGTCAGGACTTTGAGTTACAGCCAGGGGCCTGTGCTGGGGCAATAAGAGAAAGTTTCTGACCTTTTCTTGGATTCTGAATAATCCTGGCTCTCCCAATGGAAATGCTCCCTCATGGTGTGCAGGGTTTCCCCAAAAGAATAATCCTCAGGCGGAGAGACTGAAGGTATAGACTCTTCTGCATCAGAGTCCTCATAGGGAGGGAGAGAATATCCCTGATCAGAAGAGGAATCAGATGAAATAGAAACCTGGTCAGAGGAATCATAGTCAGTGTGTTGCCTAGGCCTTTTGTGAGGAGGGGGATGGGAACCCCTGATTAAAGTAATTAGGTCTTCGGCCATTTTATGCATCTGTTTCTTTGGCAAGGATGACTGTTCAGTAGAATGCTATACTTGTTTCCTAGTCTTTAATGGTGTTTTTGACTTTGCCTTGGCTGCTGTAGTGGGCTTAATTGTAAGCTGTGAAGGTCTGAAAACACCCTCAGAAGCCGGTGCCTGCTCAGCGGCTCCGGACCCATCTGAGGGAATAGTTTCCGTAGGCCCTATACCTTGAGTTTTCACAGGCCTCGGTGTCTCCACGTGGCTGTCGGATACGGCTGTGGCTCTGAGGTAGCGGGTGTCAGGTGCTGCGAAAGCGCCCCACTGAGAACTGGCGAGACGGTGACTGGCCTACAAGAGGCTTTGTCGGTTTTGGACCTCGGATGCCTGTCCTTTTCTTTGTCTTTGCGTTTTTTATAAATTCCAGTCGTCGGTTGTTCCGATGGCATTATGTAATTAAACCTTCAGCCAAAATAATGTAAAGCAAAATCAAACAGATGTTTAATAGTGCGTTTATTGAATCTAGCACAAAACTGACAACTGGTAACATTGTGGTCAGGGCCTAGGCAAGGAATACAGTAAGAGTGAAAGTCCTTATGAGGTATTTGCTTCCCAAAAGAGATACAAATATTAACTTTTACTGACATCGGTCTGGAGCAAGAAAAAGTTTCCCCAATGGGGTACTTAACTTTATTGAAGACTTCGATTCTGAAACTCAATTTCAAAAATCTCAGGAGTCGGCCGACCGGCACTTGCGAACTGCTTTTGCTTCGGGCACCGCGCGGCAAGAAAGACTGAAGAAAATGGCGTCGGTTGCATCTTTTATACCCCTGGCGCTCTGACGTCAGGGAAGAGGCGACAGCAACAGACGCCAGACCAAGACTTTGGAACTCGGGCCGACTGCGGGTAGCCTGCCGGCGGATAACCCAAGTGTAATGACTGCAACAGTGAAACACGATGAACATCTGGTTTCCAGTCATTGTTCTTTAACCATGTTTCACAAACAATATCATCAATCTTGTGGGAATGTAGCAAATTTTCTAATAAAAAAAAAAACTTTATTATTAATGCTCTTGGCATTAACAACCATTAGAGATGCATCCAATGTTGCTGTTAACTGTTAAATTTTCGACATGGCAACAATCCTAGCTAGTGTTTGTCAAATATTGCAAAATATCTGCTGCAAAAATTCTCTTCCCTGTCCTTGATAAATGCACGCCATCCTGTCGGGGAAAGTGTGTGCCCAAAATTAGGCTTGGATCCTCTACACGTTTCCTTTTTTTTTTTTTTTTAATTTTTTAAACGGGATATTTTTTCCATGCAAGTATTTACCCAAAAATCCTTTCATTCATGTTGACCTGACTATTCTTTCTACAGGTGATTTGTGAAAAATTTGTCCTAACACCAGTACAAACTATACTATCAAAGAGGGCCGTCAGTGCCCTATGAACAGTAGAGAATCCTTGCGGATGAGATCATTTGTACAGATGTAAATAAAAAACAGTTCTGTACTTTCTTACATTAAGGCGTTCCAAGGTTTGTCTCGCATCTTCTATTTTTGCTCCTGGCAAGCACAGCACTATTCAATAGTCAATATCTTCTCTGCAATTATAAGTTCCTCTAATTTAATCTCCAATTACAAGAATAGCTTTGCTGACCAGCTCTGAAGCATCTTCAGCTTCTAATACAGTAATACCTACTCTTATTAATTGTTACAAAGGATAGATCTTCATCGCCATTAGTCTTATTAATCCCAATGTTTTCACTGTGTATTAAATTTTCATCCAGCTGACACTGTATATCCACAGCTGTCATTAACAAACCTTATTTTTTTCTAATTATATATACATTATACATCACATGCACATAACATCTTTTTCTTCTCTGTTACTATATCACTCCAACTGAATTCATGTCTTCCCTTAATCACTCTTCCTCAAAAATATTCTAAACATATTGATTGTTCCCACAATATGCATTTATTTCTAAGTACGTTGCTCCTTCCCTTTTCTAAAGATACCTGTTCCAGTTCTTTTATGCTTTTTCATAATATTCAATACTTCAAATACAGGTGGTTTAGACTTTTATTTTCATTTTTCTAATAATTACTTTTTTGGTAACCAACAGAATTAAATTTAAAGCTTTACTATGTCTAGGCAATTCAGATCCTGTGTTCTAGATCAAAAGAACCAATTACTTCGATGGCCATTTGCTCACCCAGTATTTTTGACAGTGTACTCTGCAGAGAATTTTTAACACCTGCCAACTAATTACACTCCCAAAACATACATTTCCATTTATTTCTTTTCCACATGACACCTCCAACATTTGCTATCTACCCAAGAAAAAAAGTCTGAAGTCTGCTTAAGCTACAAAAATACCTATGCAAACACTTTCAAGCAAAGACCCTAAACCTTCTGGACTTTGTTGCATACTTGGAAGCCACACATATGTCCTCCCATTGCGCTCCTGTAAATTGCTTTTGCAGTCTCTCTTTCCAATTTTTCTAACCTCCTCCGATTGATTCTCATAGTTATTATGCAATATTTTATACACCCTAACTATCCTTTCCTTATCAGTAACTTCTGTTCTACATTCAACTAGAAAAGTCTACCACAACAGGTCTTTCACTTAGGATTCCTCTATCTCCTTCTTTTTGTCTATACTCTGGTATCAATTCCTGATAGGGAATGTAATCTCTAGTTTGCAGTCCAAATGTATTCTTAGCCTCTTCCCATTCTATTACCTTTCCCTCTCTCTTTGATCCCAATACCTTGGTTCCCCTGCCAGTTTTCAGCTCCCTCTTGCATATTCCTTGTACTGCTAATTGCAGTTACGCCTAGCAGCAGAAATTTTCTCCATTGCCATACTGGCTTATTTCTTGGTATACTTTCTGCCACTTTATGAATGCAATATTCTGTATGACTGTTGTGATTCTCCTTAAGAATCTGCATTCAAAACCCCACTCTTTCCTTATTTCTTGAATTACCACCCTGCTTCATCATTACCCATTTCCATTTGAATTGTAGCTTTCTGCTTGTGTTATGTATAAGAGCCTTAACTGTGTAATTCTAAAATATCCACTCAAATCAGGCAATCCTAAATCTCCCTGTTCTTTTGGGAGGATCATCTTGGCTCACTTGACTCTTGCCCTCATCCCCCTCCAGATAAAATCTGTAAACTCTATTACTTTTTGCAACTTCTTTGGTTGATAAAAATAGGTCTGCCTGGTGTATAAAACTAAATGGGCTAAAAACATTTACGTCTTGTATGAAAACAGATTCCCACTTCTCAGTTTTTGTATTCTTTTTTGTTTCATCTCTTTCCACATATCCTTAGCTGCCATTACGGAATCCTTTTAATCCATATTCTTAAATGCTTCATTTTATCATGCCCCCCTAAATTTTGGTATTGTTGAACCAATACATGTATGGATACATAGTTTATAGCTATAGTTTTTGTTTTATCTTCATTAAGTTTAAGTTCTGAAAAAAGCAGAATTGTTTAAGAATGTTCCAAAAAAAAACTTTAATTTTTACAGTAAAATTGTGAGATTTAACACTTACTACATTTCTATTTAGATGGACATTTCATCTCTGGTACTTACTGATTTTAATAGGTTTAAAGTGTCATTTGGAAAGCAACTCACATTTCTGATGATATCAGAATTTTCCATACACACTTTTCCCAGTTCATTGTTTTTACGGCATATTCCATTTTTTTTAAACTGTTTCATCTCCTATGTGCTATACATCATTTTTCTTTTTATGGAAAACAGGAAAGGGCTACAGAAGAAATTTGCCCATAGTTTGCTTCTCTCCTGCCTCCATCACTCCTGTTCTTTTTGCCAGTACATCTTGTGTCTGTCGAGTTTCAGTGTAGAGGAGTCAAAGTAATGCTGGAAAAAATAACTTGAGACCCATCTTCATTTCTCTCCAGTCTTTTTTGGGAAGAAAGGATTTTTTAGTTCATCTTTTCATGAAAAGTTACTACTACTAGAAATTCTTGCCTCTCCAGCCATTAAGATTGTTCTCTTCCTCCACAAGAATTTACTCCTTTAGCTTGTATGTCTACACTTCAGTCAATATAGGTCTCTACTGCTTTCTCAGTCACAACTGGGAATATTTACACCATATACTTAAAATATCAGCAATAGAAAGTCTAGTTTATGTGATGACACACTTTCTCAATTTACGTTTCCCTTCAGTTTACTCTGGTACTGCTGCAAACCTCAAATTGTTTCTACAGTACCTACCCCTGAATTCAGCCAGTTTCTGTGTTATTGGTTCATATTTTAATTGCCGCTTCACAATTTTTCTTTAATAATTCTTCAGTATTTTACAAACCAGCTATTTCCTCTGAATGAATTTAAACATCTTCTATTACCCGCAGCATTCCAAAAGAGACTTACTTATCTTGAAAATCTCAGACTGAGTTTGGTCAATTTTTTTCAAAAAAGGTGAATGAATAGCTTTCTCCTTCGGCCTTTTCCAGCTCTGCTCCATCACACTGCTTTCAGTGTCCTTCACAGTCTTCAAAGTTGCTCTTCCCTTTTCTTCACGTCTTTTCTTTGTTGACCTCTTGGATGTCCCACAAACTACAGCTACCAATCTCTCTGTATAATTTACAGTAGTAAGTAGGATTTCACCAGTTTAGCCAGTTCACCGGCCAGAACTCTGATTTTAGCAGCTTGCACCACCACCATCTTTGAAAACCAAAAAAAAAAACAAAAAAAACTTTCATCATATTACATGTTATATCAAAATATACACATTTTGCTTATGTTGAGAGCCATGCACATACCCATAATTTTAACACGCTTTCCCCTTACATGCATTAGGTCAAGCTGTAAGTAAAAAAACAAACTATTCAGCAGCCTTGTTCTTAAAATATCTTGTAGTAGAGGTGTTGTGCTTAATGGTCAATTTCAGGGCAGAATGACCTTCTAAAATTCACAAGCTGTAATGTTTACAATGCATTCAGTTGAAAACAAATGTGCAGATTTCAGCTTTCTTCAAAGGAAAAAAAAAGGCCATCAAAAACAAGTATACAAAGTTGTGATTTCAAGCCTCAAGACTTGATATTTCTGCATAAACTAATTTCTTTGTATGCTAATATAAAATGGAAATATCTGATTTTTTTTCATTAAATTTCAAGAAACAGCTACTTTGCTGCCTTTCAGAACAGGAACCCAACCTAACTGCATTTTACAGAATTATGCCAGTACCATGTCTTCATATTTTTTTTTTTCTTTTTTTTTTGAGACAGGGGTATTTACACGGAAATAAAAATATTGCAAAACAGCTACTGTTCTGGGAAAAGAACTCCGGAAAAAGCTTTGCAATTAGGAGGTTAGATAAATGGTTTAACAATAACTCCATACCAAGTTCCCAAAGTGGTACAAGAGAACCATGAAACAGAGAAAAATAACGGAAGAAATGGTGGCAACCATCTTAGTAACCATTGGAAGAAATCAGTAATCGTCAATGTCAATATAATGTAAAACCATTCCTGAAAACAAACCAGAAGTATTTGACTTTTTTTAACAATGAGTTTACAGTTTTGTAGAACATGCAAATCCAAATAACTATACTAGCACCAATCTATACAATTTTTAGAAAAATAAAAACAATGATAAACTTTAAAGTACAAAATGTACAAAGACATACCTCTCTGCCAGTAAGAACATGGCGTGCTAGCTTAACTTTTGCAAAATTTCCTTTTCCTATGGTTTTCAGTAAACGATAATTACCAATGTGAGGCTGTTCATCGGTGGATGCAATAGAGTTTCGACACCGTGGCAAATTTTGTCTACTACTTGATTTAGAAGGTGGTACATGCGGTTCGGTGTATCCATCCACATATGCATGCTGTAAAAATAGCACAGTATTTAAAGTATGAAGAATTAATTCAAAATAGCATATACAACTAAAAGCTAAACAACCAACTTTTTAAAATCATTTTAGATGGAAAAATTCATCACTTGAAAAAGCATATCACTTTAGACCACCAGAATATAAATATATTTATAGGAACACTAAACATTCCTGACTAAGATTAGTTTTGGAAAAGCAGCTAGAAATGCATATTGTTTTTAATTATTTACAGAAAACTATAACAACATTTTGCATATCTGTACCTCCAGTTCAAGAAACTTCTATAATGTACACTAAATACTGCACACACAACACTAACACAATAAATATGAATTGTGTATAACACAAAACATAAGCATGTTACAAATTTGTCAAACAAAACGTTAGTGTCAGCAGCTCTTAAGACAATTCTTTATACCTACAGTGAAGACGACAGTCTACGTTTAAGCAGACAGTACTGCAGATTATTTCTACCTGTACAAACTGTACAAAAAAAAAAGTTTCTCATCATTTAATATTTTTTTCTCAACCTCAACAGAAGTGTACAAAGCTACTTTATTTAAAAAATAATTATACATACTGCACTTGGAATTGCAAAACAATGAGAAAGGATATGTTCAATAATTTGCCAAACAGTGCTGAAGTTGCCACCGCTTTCCAGGTTTGTGCTGTTGTTAATCATACTTCATGTCAGGACAACATGCTTATCTTTGATGCTGAATGTACGATTCTCAAGTGCACCTTTTAGACCATTAAATGGTCATTACATAATTCCAGTCCTGCTTCAATAAGACCTTATTAATCAAACATTGGTTCTGTTTTTACCAAAGAGCTCTTCATATATTTCCGTTTTAAAAAAATCATGTATACAGCAAAGAAGTGCAGCAAGATCAGAAAATACAGCAAAATAAATTCAAGCAAACAAGGATACAAAATGGATTTGTGTTTCATGGGTAGGACCACTTTTATTGTTTCTCTAAAAGACTGCCACACGCGCACACACACACACACACACACACACACACACACACACACACACACACACACACACACACACACAAATAACACACATACATATACAAACATACATTAAAACCAAAGCAAGTGCCTTGCCTATTAAAGCAACATAATCGCAAAGGATTTAAGGACAAGAATTTCATACATCTAGAAATGTTACGGGTGCATAACTAAGCAAATGATATGTGAGGATCTTAAGAAGCCTAGCCTCACATTCACATGGTAACTTTATAGCCTTTTTTGTGCACGAATAACTCACAGAGCAGAACAAGGAGTGTTGGAACATTTACTTACGCCCCTATCAATGAAGGGCATGGGTGCTAAACCAGGGTGAATTTATAGTTTCCTATTTATTCATCCAAAATCTGTTTGAACAGAGTAGTAGAAGTATTTTATTTTACATGGAAAAGAAGATGATTCCATAGAAGTGGTATGCTCGGAAACGGATATCTATTCATCTAACGTCCAATTCATGTTGTAAAACAGTTTCAGATTTCTGGAGCAGGTATCAAAGCTACTATTGAACTTGCAAATATGGAACAAGTCTAACAGGGTAGGGCCTTGTTAAGGCTCTATACACAAATCAAATGTCAACACTTAGGTCTGTAAGGACTCGAAGAGCGGGACAACTCAGATTGGTCTGTGTTTTTTATGACTTAGGCACTTATTTTTTTTTAGTGAGAAAGCACTGTGGTTGTTCCACCTGTAACAAATGTTTGGAGAGATATATATCCCAAAAGCAGCATTATACTCAGTGACTGGCCTGATAAGAGGCAAGATCAGTTATCAACAATCCAGTTAGGCAGTATTACAAAGACAAACTATGTTTAACAATTATCTGACCCATATTTACAAATGCTTAATGGAACTAAATCTTAACTCCTGGAAAGTGTCCGTCAATACACCAACATTTTCTGTAAATTTTAAGTACTTGTGAAATTTTTTTTTAACTAGACAATGGAATGAAGACAGACATGCAAAGACTAAATAATGCTTGACGTAACTCATACGATTAGGATTTAGCTTTGGTGATCCAGTCAGGTACCTTGCCACTGCTGACAAGCAGTAGACTGTGCTATGGCCAAATAAGCAAGATGTTTGACTCCACTGAAAGATAGCATCTCAACCTTTTTATCAACTACCTCAGGGAAACACAAACTCCGGAATAAAGCTGTGATACCATAAAGCATACATTTTTTTTAAATTACTGATTTAATAGTATTTTACCTAATTGCACAATACCCACCCACAATACCCTCCCCAAAATTATTTAAATAATTTTCTGTAGTCCTCTCTCCTGTTGTAAGCATACCAGCTCATTTAACACTCATCTCTCCCTTGGTCCTTCCAAAATGTACACTCGTCTACCCTTTTCTGTATCTAGAAATGTCTCCAATACCCACGCCTCCAGAGATTACAATACTCAAACAGGATCATTCTTTTTTCCATCACTTAGCACTTCTGCTCATTTGTTTTGAGATATTTGCAGGGTGGCTAAGTGCAGAATTCAGTTCTATGCAAGTATGAAATATTAATATACACGGCAGAAACTAAATACATCTACCAAACCCCACCTAACTATGACAAAGACAATGCATAATTGTGTGGAATGCTAATTCCACATTAGATGCACAATGAAACACCTTCAACTGTAATATGAGCAGTACAACCATAAGATGATCATTCTGAAAATATTGGGGGAATGAAACCAACAAAAATATAATTCTAGTGTAGCAACACATCAATATTTGTATTTTTTTAAATGCTGACAAATGTACGTGTGTGTATATATGTGTAAATAAATTATGTGCCTTTCCCATTGGTCCTGCCAGCCATCAAGCCCAATAAAGATGAAAAATGGCCAGAGAATGTAATTTTACAGATGGCCTAAACAGTAGTGTGTACCCTTTTGGGCACTCTGGAAATGTTGTAGTATTATATGTTAAGTCTAACCCCTCTGCTAGGAGTGGGTACGACCTGCACTGCTACTGGGACAATACTGCCCTTCCCGATGCAGGTGCACTCTCTTCTATACTTGCAGTAAGAGATATTGCTAAAAAAGCTGGGAAGACATACACCTGGTTATGGGATTGCCTCTTACAGCATGGCTCCTCCTCCTCCGGACTTTGACACAGTATGGCACCAAACAGCCTCCTTCCCTCCTAAAATGCCCATCTTCCCTTTCCTACCCAGTGAAGCACAAGACAGTAATCAATCTTAAATCACCTGGACTATAGTCAGGACTTTACCCTATATACCACCAGAACTGGCACAACTTCCATGCAAAACATATTTCTCGATTATCTTATTTGAAGCACAAAGTTTCCCAGTACTGTCATGTTATTGGTAAGGGCACACCTCCTATACTCCTCTAATAACAAAGAATAGGTGCTTACATTTTAGGGGAAACAATGAATGCAAAAACAAAAGAGAAAGTGTCTTTGCTAAATGCTGTAAGTTTCAACAATTAAATGCAAAATTTAGACATCTTTTCTAACTCAACAATGGTTTCCAACTATATCACAGCTGAAACCTGCTTTAAAGGTTCAAATACAAAATCGCAAATGCCAGGTTAACGTCCTTTCACAATTACTGATCAGAGTAAGACAGGTAAGCAGGGCCTCAGTACTTAAACATCTAAAGTCAGAAGCCTAAAAAGCAACTCCAGATCAGACACTGTTCACACAATAAAATACCAATGATGATGAATACAACATTACAGGACTCTAATGTACAATGTCTATGCCCTTACAAAGCACAATAATTTCTTGGGTAAATTCTGGAATTTTAATTATCTTGAAAGCTTTATTTATTTACTTATTAATATTTCCTTACAACAGAAGTGCACCGATCAATATTGACCAATCTTCAGGCTCAGCCCAGGTGAACCATTTTCGCAAACAAAAAATACAGAAATGTAAAGAATAATGGAGTAGTGCAGACTAGTTACATAGAAAAACTGTGTATGTACATTTCAGTGAATAAACAGATTATAATACATGAAACAGAGACATTAGCTCCTAAAGTGGATCAGCCTTCAGTAAATCTGAAAGAGACGAGACATGAAAAACAGAGCGGCATAGTGTTAGGTGATCTGTCCTATGCTGAAGCAAGATCATTTGACTTTGACAATATGCTTTTTGAGTTGCATTATGAATTTGGATTAAGTGCTGATTTAGGAGGTAAGTCACTCAACATTAAATAACTAGGCCCAAACAACAACTTTGGAAGAGTGGTCCTTCACCCACTGAATGTCTACTTAAGTCTCAAAGCACCACTGCAGTACTGCAATAAGAGAGAAAAATGTTAAAAAGCATTTCGAGGAAATAAAGACAATGCTGAGCAAGACACATCCCTAGTGAAAAAAGGTCAAAGCAATCAAGGACAACATGTAAACAATTACAAGGGTGGATCAGAACACTACCTCAAGCATGCTGTGGGGAACACCAAAATTATTGGAAAGAATGCAGGATAAAAGCTAGGGAAAAAAGGGAGTAAAACAGCGTACATCTACTCTTTACAACAGAAAGATAAGACCCTTGCTAGGCCCCACGACAATCCATACATGAGTAGCAGCCTGGGTGCTGGAGGGAGTGGGTAGGGGAGGATGACAGTGAGCAGGTGATTAAGGTTCACCCATCCTAAGAGAATGGAGGCTGCCTAGGCTCACTGCAGTGCAGTTAGTTTAAACAGATTTAAAAACAGTTGTCTTTGAAAAGACTGGCATGGGGAAGGGGCAGAATTCTGCATGAACCAAAGGTGGTAGTGAGGAGTCTTATGAAAGCCATTGGTCTAGGGGACAGCAGCAGCCACCTATAGAACTTACTTTGAAAATTATAGCCCTTATGGGAAAAGAACCCTGTCTTTAACAGATAGCCAAAATGTGAGAGTTTAAGTAGTACTTTCAAAACAGGGAAACAAGAATAAATCTGCAGACTTTTTCAACCAGAAGGAAATGTCAGGCATTAGTAAACACACGAGTTTAAGTGGGGATGGTATTCCAGAAGAGGTTCAAGGGCACCTTTTCCTTGAGCTCTGTTATCCGAGATGTCTTTCCTGCTACAACTATAGGTATTACGCCCCTTAATACATTCAGAAATTCACTTTTCCATCTCAAGACTAAAGCAAAATGTAGCTGTTTAATGGGATGTTCCTCATTAAACTAGACTACTAAATTGATCTGACACTGGTGCTTTTTAAGCTACAGAAACCCTGCTGAACAAAGTAGAAACAGTGCATGGGGTAAACATTACTATTCTAAATGTTCACAAAGCTCTTCCCTTGATTTACTAACAAGTGTTCTGTACCAAGGAACAACGCTAAAGTTTTTTGTTCTTTATTTTATGTACTTTAACCTTTTCTTGTCTTAAGTGCAATTGATGGCTGAAAATGATCTCTATGGGGTCAGCTCATTTAATCTGGTTAAGAAATAAATACCATACCATATGGAACATGCAATTAACAGCTCGGGTTGCAAGTGGGTAAATACTTCTTTCACATATGGAAATAACTCAATTAGTTTTACCATTAGATTATTTGTTAAGAGTAATTGCCTTTGTGGAACCTAACAGAAAAAAATAGTTAACAGTAGAAAAAGACAGCCAGTCAAACATATCAAACTGCTTCAGGACTTCATAGAATCCACTGGATTCGCTCGGAGAAGATGGCCAAAAGGTTTGACTTCTATCACCCAAAAACAAGTGTGCTGTTCAGCGGAAGGTGGAGCTTAATGTTTTGGCATTTGCACCCGTTACTCATTGTTTGGTGAAGATAAATTCCTTAATGCTCCCATTTAAAACAATCCTTTGTGGGCATCTTGCTAAAAGAAATACTTGCGGGCAAGAACTTAAGACAAATTCTTTATGCTCAGGACTGCATCTAGACCAACAGGAGAAACTGTACAATCACAAGATTCCATACCTCAACAAGATAAAGAGTAAGCACAGACTTTTTTAAATCCTAAAACAAGAGAACTTAGGAGATGCTGCTAAAGTCACAGTTTCCTGTTTAAACATAGCACCAACAATCCTCTGCAAGTTTACATATCCACAGTCAGGAAAGGGTGCATACAAAATAACAGATATATATAGGGGAGTTGGGGGGGGGGGGGATGCATACAGAACAGATAGAGGAAAGACATCCACCTGCAGCAGAGACATCCAGGCTGACGTACCTTTATTACAGCGGAAGGTAAAACAATGAACAGTCACTGCAGAAACATGTCCAACACTGGATGCTTGCAAACTAGAATCTAGTAAGGGATGCAATACCTTTTCCATGCTGATGCCGTAAAGCACTATTACATTTACTACTTTACTTAAAACAGTAGTCTTGTAGTCTTGTAATAAACAGGAGGAGTACCAGAAGTAAAAGGAAAAGAGGGAAGAATCTCTAATTTACTGTTTACCTAAAATTATTAGCTGCTCTCCATGCTGAAATAGTATTACATTTAATATAACACTGACAATGATCAAGGTTACAATTTCCCTTAAAGAAAATAAGGTTTATGTAAAAAGCATTCAATTATGAGAAAAACGGTTACATACATCAGATGCTGGAATCAAAACTGCAGGGAGAAACATTACCAATCTCAGATAAGCTTGGTGACAATGTGAGAGAGTTAAAGAGCTTGTTGTTGAAGGTAAAGTAGAAAGTGTCAAAGATGGCTTCCTGCTCACAGTAACACAAGAAAAATTAAACAAATGAGTAAAATTACACCTTCTTGCCCCATCAATTCTTTATAAATAGATGGGGAGAAGTGGAGGCAGCGACAAATTATATTTCCCTGGGCTCAAAGTTATCTGCAGGAGGTGAATGCATGCATAAAATAAAACACTTGCTTCTTGGGAAGAAAGCTATGGCAAATCTAGATAAGACTATAAAGAGCAAAACTGTCACACTGTCAACAATGGTCCATGTAGTCAAAACTATTTTTCTTACTAATACTACATGGCTGGTGAGACTTGGGCTACAAGTAAGGCTCTGTACTTGAAAACTGATGCTTTTGAACTGTCATGTTGGTGAAACCTTATGAGAATTCTATAGACTGCAAAAAGATTAAATAAGTTAACACAAAGAAATAAATGCAGACTGTGAAATGGAAGGTCTGATAGTACAACTAAAATGAAGACACACACTGGTCAAATAGAATGAAGATGAACTTCATTCAGAAAGACAATGACACTGAGAAAACTCAAAGGCGAGAAGGAAGCATCAAAATGCTTAGATGGATAAATGTTATTAGTGAAGTACTGAATATGAATTTTCAAGAGCTAAAACAATTGCTGTCAGATATGTCTGAAAGATTTAAACTAAACAAAGTCTTCAAAAGGAATATGATGCCCACTAGATGCACTAATTAGTTCTTTCAATAGATGCTATTTGTAGACTCCAAAACCATGAACACATTTTTGAAAGTACCTAAACCTAAAGACTGTATACATATGAAAGTCTAGCGCTTGCCAAGCCTGATGGGCCTGAAAATGTCCAATAAACCAGCGAAGCTCAAAAGAGAAGCCACTGACTTTAGGTGATAGACAAGTACTAAGGGTGGGTGAACATTGCATACTCCTAAACAGCTGGGTTCCCATTAAAGTCTATGGCTTAAGACAGCACAGTCATGTGCCAATGGTGAAGCCCCACTATTAAAAAGATAGATCAAAGCAACTGATTCTGCTTGACTGCTAATTCTCAACTATAATTCCTACAGTAATAAACTTGCAAGGAAATCCAGACAATCCTCCATGAAACTGCTATACTAACAAAGATAGGATTTCTTGACATGCAAACATCACATGAAGCCATGCAATGCACCTACAGCACTTGGGTCTACTTCAACTCCCCAGTATACTGTGTAACAGTGCTACTAGCATGTTGCCAGCTATGATAATATATACAGAATTCTAATCGTGCCTGGGGCCACTTATATGATTTCCTTAGGTCTTCAGTGATGCGTGCGAGTTTGTGTGCGCGCACACACACACACACACACACACACACACACACACACACACACACACACACACACACACACACACTACTCCTGCACTATTAGGCAAGAACAGTGACCTTGTTTTGGACGAATCCAAGAGTGATGCAATAGAATACTCCTGCTCGTTTAAAGGTAAGACATTTATAAAACATAGAGGATGTGTATAGATACTGTAGTGTGATGGCTAGTAACATGCTATACCAGGGGTCTGAATGGTTTAAAAGGATGTGGGTGCAACAGCATTAGTGGACTGGTCGTGCATTATTACTGAAGTTCAAATAAATGGCATGTCCCATATACAGGCATTAAGTATGCAACTGAAACAGAGAGACCGGTGTCTGAATTCAGGGCTACTACTCACACCACCAACAAACCACAGTTCAGTGGGCATTTAGGCAGCAAATGCTGCCAGTCATGCGATTCTTAAAAATAATATTTTTCGCTCAGCATGCTACAGTGTAGAAAAAAATGATTCACTGAAAATTCAGTACACTGCTCATCTCAATGTAAATAGGTGCACCATAGTAACAGAAAAACTCACAAGGTAATGGGAGTGCATTTATTTTCCATACTCAAGCCATTATCAAGTCCCATTTTACTTATTGTCACAGTCAAGCTTACAGCCTGGGCTTGTGCTGCTAACTCGTCTACATTCTGCAATGAAGCAGCGAGTCTCCTCAACAGACAGGGTTAGATGGGCAACACAACAAAGCAGCAGAAAACAGCAAGTTTGCGACCTATAAAGTAAAATTCTAAATGTTCAAAGGACAGCATGGCTTCACACACTCAAAATTATGTTATGATGCTGTTAAGAAACTTATATCATCCAACATTCTTGCAACACAGTTCACCTTATCAAGGAACTGTACTATGGCCAAGAAGAAAGCCGGGGTGGGAGTGGTGTTGCAGTCCCTAAAGAAACAAACCATCAAACTAAAACAGGATCCTCAGCAATACAAGTGTGCACAGCATGGGAGTGAGTGCGTGCTGCACATAAACAAGACCATTTAGTATTCTGTAATACAAACAACTTGTTGTGCAGAGTTTATAAATGTGGCAACTTGTATGCCATTCACTGGCATACAGCATTTGGGCCATAAAGCATAACTTTCACATTTTGTGTATGTAGTGTTCTCGCCACTTCAGGTATCTAGTCATACTTTGCCTGTGGAGCTGGAGCAGAAACAGTTTAGGGATGATGGAAGTAACTGCCATGCTCCTATCCATTACAGGTTTTACTCTCTACACAATATATAAATATATATATATAAATAAATAAATGAATATATATATATATATATATATATATATATATATATATATATATATATATATGAAGGAAGATAAAAAATATGTAGAATACACATATGCATACATATACATTGTGCATAAGTGCACGTTAACTTGTAAATGTACATGCATGCACATTATATACAAGGGCGTGCTCAATTCAAAGTTAAATCAACATCTGTACTGTCAGCAACAAGATGGTCTACGACACAAGAGATTGATAGTCACCAGAGTAGGGGAATATGCCCTTCCCATGGGGACTGTTTGATCTCGGAGTGAGTATAATTAGCAGGGGATGTAGAGGGGATTGCACATCAACATTTGAGAGGTTTGACAACAGACAGTAGATTCATATGCACGTAAACACACATCACCCATTATGGGCGATATTCAGAAAGAGCGATAATGTAACCATTTGAGACAAACAGTGTGAGCAGAGTTGTGTGACATGGTTTGACTGGGATGAGGCACATATAACTGTCAACACAGCATGCACAAGCCTGGAAGAGTGCTGTGCAAAGAAGCCATACAATCACCAGAACAGCAGGCACCCAAAAAGTGAACAGTCTGCGCTATGAGATATCATAGGACCACTGCAGGCTGCATGCTTGATGCAGTGCTGTAGAAACACGCACACACACACACACACTGGAAGGCACAAGCTGGAAGCCAGTAGAAGGCCTATACAGCAAGATACCAAGTGGTTTTAGATCATAAATGGGAAGAAAATGGGGAGAGAGTTCACATCAGAAAGGAGAACACCACTCACAAGGAAAGAGGGGGAAAAATGATTTGTACAAGGGATTGAGTAGGTTTTATTTTTTTGTTTTTGTGAGGCAGTTGTCCCTTTGCTTTTTGAGAAGAGAGGCATGGGGGGATGGAATCAGGGAAAAGGTGTGGTAAGAAGTAGGCTAAAAGGATGATATCATGGGGCACACAAACTTACAACACAAAGACAACAGGGAAAATGCCAACTCAAAAGGGATGTCACAACTGAGAAAGACAGACAAGGGGTCAACAGTTGGTGAAGGGAAGGACTGGACAACAAACAGGGCAAGGGGAGTGACACAGAAGAAAAGGGAACACCATGATGTAGACAGAGTGGGGTTAAGACAGTCTGCCTAGTGATGCCAGAATGGAACCACCCCAAAAGTCAGTCAACTCTGTGGTTAACACCATGGGCAGTCTTTACCACTCTCGGCCCAATGGTCAGGGAGAGGAGGTTATGTGACTTAGTTACACAAGGAAGTGCTCGAAGGTGCCAAGGTGAGTATCCAGCTGCCACTTCTCCCACCTGGTGACCCAAAAGGGCCCATCTATGCCATTCCCTGATAAGGGGTAAATGCCACTAACTGGAGAAGCAACATTAGAAGCCCTTCAGATGGTCTTTCACAGAATGACCCTCATCGCCCTGAAGAGAGGCTAATCTAGGGACTGATTAGGATCCAGCAGTTAGTTCAGGGGCTGCTGCAGGGTGCATTGGTCTCTGCCACATCACTGCCTGCATTATGGGGAGGAATTAAAATGGAAAGAAGTAAAAACAAAGTAACATAAAAGTAGAGAATGACAAAAAGAACAGGACAAAGCGACGGTCAGTGTGATGTTTATATTTCAATAAGGTAGGCCCTGCAAGGAGAAAACAGTCAGCACAGCAATAGTTATATCTGCGGCTGAGAACATTCATAATGTCAGTTTCTTCAGCAAAAAATAACCACATCAAGAACAAAACAAGTTTATTCTGTAAAACTTTTGGGTAAACACCCTTCCTCACTGCATTATAAAAACAATTAATACATACATTTTAAACAGGAGCATCAGTTAATCACGCCAGCCAGCTAACCTGCCATACTGTTTGTCCCATCCCCCTCATACAATTATTTCTGAAAAATTCATAAAATGTTTAAATCACATATTTAGATCACATAACAAATTCATTCTAAACTCATTCTAACTCTCTGAATGTTACGAAACTTCTTTTTTTGTTTCTTTACTAAAATAGGCTTTATACTAGCCACACTATTAACACCTGGTTTATAATCTGCTCTTAGTCTTACAATCCATTCATATTCTTTTACTTCTAAATTATAATTTAAATCTCCACCCCCTTATACTCATGACTACATTATCTATGACCCTAAATTTAAAATAATGTCCTGGACCATTGTCAATTATGTGCTTACTCAATGTATTTGTGTTTATACTTCTCTTAACATCTGATTTGTGCTCCACTATTCGTTCCCTTACTTTCCTGGTGGTCTTTCCTACATAAAATGAGGGGCAGGCTACACAGGAAGCTAGGTATACTACTTGTACCATATTACAACTTGCATAACAAAAAATACATATTCTTTGTTTGTTGTGGGATGCGCAAATTTGTTCTCCTTCATAAATATCACAACAGCTACAATTAAAACACTTGAAGGTACCTGCTCTATTAGATATACTTCTTCCCTTTATTTGCTTAAAGTCTTTATAACATAGCTTTAACCTCAGACTTTCCGAGTTTCTATAAGCAAATGAAGGTCTTTCTCCTATTATTTCTCTAAGTTCGAGCATTGCAATCAAGATTGTCCAATTTTTTTTTTGTATTACTCGTTTCACTTCTTCTGTTTTTAAGTTATAAGTGGTAACATATCTAATTACA
Source organism: Protopterus annectens (assembly GCF_019279795.1). Taxonomy (NCBI): domain Eukaryota; kingdom Metazoa; phylum Chordata; order Ceratodontiformes; family Protopteridae; genus Protopterus; species Protopterus annectens. The sequence continues at coordinate 595,771,294 of NC_056725.1, read as the reverse complement.
TCGTTCTTATTTTTTTTTTGTGTGTTCCTATTATATCCTTTAATCTATTACCAAAAATTGGAAGATATTCACCCATTCTCCCATCAGCAACCTCTTTATATATTTATTCTACCATCTCTGGCATGTACCCAACTCATCCATCATCTCCTTAATTTGTTTTTCAAAATTTTCCTGATCTGTTTAATAAACTGGTCCTAATCATTTGTGTTTTTAATATTCCTTTAAAAATATGAGGGACATGCACGCTCCTCTATTCACATATCTACTAATGTGAACCTCTTTTTCTTATATATACTTGTTTCGACATTCCCTTCCTTCTTACATAACTATGTCCAGGAAAACTATCTACTTCTGAAGCTGACATTTTAAACTTCAGGAAACTTGTAGTTGTATTTAGATATTCCATATAATCACTCAAATGTTGTAAATTTCCATCCCAAATTAAAAAACAATCTACTACAAATCTCTGATAGTAATATTATGAACAGAAAAGTATGTTTCTATCACTTAGAACATAGCGTTTCTCCCATTCATATAGCACGAGAATGGCATAGGTATTCGCCACTGGAGTACCCATAGCTACCCCTGCTAGCTGCAAATAGACTTCATTGTCAAAAAAGAAACTTTTCTTAGTCGAGACTAGCTCTAGTAATATACAAAATATGAATGGAATGTAAAACTAAGAGCAGATTATAAACCAGGTATTAATAGTGTGGCTAGTATAAAGCCTATTTTAGTAAAGAAACAAAAAGAAGTTTCATAACATACAGAGAGTTAGAATGAGTTTAGAATGAATTTGTTACGTGATCTAAATATGTGATTTTAACATTTTATGAATTTTTCAAAAATAATTGTATGAGGGGGATAGGGCAAATAGTATGATAAGGTAGCTGGCTGACGTGATTAACTGATACATCTATTTAAAATGTATGCATTAATCGTTTTTATAATGCACTGAGGAAGGGTGTTGACCCACAAAAGCTTTGCAGAATAAACTTGTTTTGTTCTTGATGTGGTTATTTTTTGCTGAAGGAATGGACTACTTGAATTACAGCTTTAACCATTTTACAGTCAACATTCATAATGTGACTTGACTTTACACCAGGGGATATGAATGTCTGTGTCAATGTCACTGCCCACTGTGTAGGACAGTGGCACACAGTGAGCCAGACTGTGTGTGTGTGTCAGAGGATTACACAGGCATGCATGCATGCTCAAATGAAAATGAAGCAAGGAAGAAAATCTGAAAACCAACAGTCAATGATGTGGACAATATTATGTGGAGCTGTCAGGCACAGTATAGGAAGTACACAGATGTGTGGCACATGATGGAACAGCAGTACAAACAACATGCTAAATCTAGTAATAACAGCAGGCAATGGACAACTAGTATTGTTAACAGGCAACGATCAACTAATATTGCTAGCAATACTAGCAGGCATAGGACAACTAATTAATGCAGTCATAGCTGAAAGAAAAAAATATGCTGCAATGCAATGGTAACAGCTTCAGCACAGCTGTCCTATATGTATTAATTCCAGAAATAAGGGACAATTAAAACAGTAGCACTGTTACAAATGAACTGAAAACAAAGCAGTCTTACAAGCACTGAAGAACTATGAACAATAAGGAATTATAACAGAAAACTACACAGGCAAGTTCAGAATAAGCAGGCTAAACACAGATTCAGTTCTGGCAGTAAATCAGAAGACTATCCTGCCACCTAGAGAGTCTAGTTTGGCTTCTCTGGCAGACGCGTGCACGCACGATAAACAGGCATTTAATGGACACAGCATACCCATGACAGCAGAAAGAGTTTATACCCATCTTGAAGGCCTACTGTACAAAATAAATCCCAAAAAAGAAAGCTTACTAAAAAGGGAGGCACACACTCCCTGACCTATTCCTTCCATTGTAGAGATCTGGTTAGAACCTCTTCAGGTCACTAAAGTTGTGCTGGTACTGCTCATCACACATCACCCCTGACAAGCAACCTTATACAGGAGAGCTTGTAGGAAGAAATAGTAATCCACAAACTGACAGGCCAAAAAGATCCATAAAGATGATAGAGTGAATTACCAAGGATAAGAGAGAAATTAGAGTTATGTACTTACCATAACTTGGAATCTGCTATCCAATGTCATTATTCATCACAGATGAGTCTTGGATCCAACTCTGATACCAGCCGGCAACTAATGGACAGATCCAGAGCTCAAGCTCTTCCCCTTCCCACAATCCCCTGCTGACCTCTAACACTCGCATCGAGTTTGCTGAACAAACAGGAGCGCAAAAAATTCTATGTAGGAAATTCCAAGTTATGTTAAGTACATAACTCTATCTGATGCTATTCATGTCATTATTCATCACAAATGTGTCAGAATCCCCAGCTACTATGAGCCGTGGATGACCTCAAGGAAAGATATGCCAGAGCACAGGGGAACCAAAGGAAGCCTTGTTCCTATACATTAAATCCAACATATAGTGCAAATAAAGGTGTGGGGGATTAGGCCAAATAGCAGCAGCACAAATCTCATCCAAGGAAAGTTTAGTCAAGGAGCCCGACGACGTAGCCACAGACCCAGTAGAATGGACTTTAACTGGTCTGGATAACTCCATATGCTTGCTATCATAAACGAAGGAAATGCAACTAGCAATTCATTTGCAAACGGTCACTTTAGTAACCACCAGACCCTTTATATTTTGAGAAAAGGCCACAAAGAGCTGGTTCGACTTCTGAAATTCCTCAGTCATTTTCAGACAGAAAAGTAATTGCCTATGAACATCTTAACAATGCAATGTGTATTCTCCTTTGTTAGAGTAATTAGGAAAGAAAATAGGGGATTGTACTGATGGACTGAAATTAGCCTCTGAGGCAACTTTTGGAATGAATGAAGGATTTTTCCTATGGGACACCATGTCCTTGCGGAAGACCATAAATGGAGGTTTAATGCTTACAGCATGCAGCTCAGAGACTTTTCTGGCAGAAGTAATGGCAACTAAAAATGCTGTTTTTCCAAAACAGGAACTTGATATCACAAGAAGCAGCTGGTTTGAAGGGCTTTTGTGTCAAAAGACTACAGCACCAATGTCAAATCCCATGGTGGAGAATTATCTTTAATAGCTGGTATAAGGAGAAACACTCCTTTAAGAAAGGCCTTGCACAGTTTAGAAGAGACTGCAGGCTCCTCATTCATGTGACAATTAGAAATGCCTGCTAAATGACGCTTGACAGAAGGATAACTTGCCCCATACTGAAAAAGAGAGGACAGAGTAAGGTATCAGGAATCGGGGGTGAAAAGGGATCCAAATTACGCTGTCTAGCTCAAATAGAAAACCTTTTCCATTTACTGGAATACACCTTCTCAGTAGATGGCTTTTGAGAGGCCAAAATAAACTTCCCCATGGGGGAAGGAAGTCCGAACTGCGAAAGGACTCCTGGAAATGGAAAAACCATGCAGCTAAACGAAGAGTCTGGAGATTGGGAAGTGGAAGCCCCAAGGGATGGGGAATGAGATTCGGAATGGGATCCAATATCCAGGTCAGATACCTTAGACGAAACTGTAATACGGAGAACCACGCCTATTGAGGCCAGAAGGCGGCAATGAGGATGACAGGGTCTCCAGGCAATGAGCTTTAAGACTTTGGGAATCAGAGAAGTAGGAGGATAAACATACAGGAGTCCCGGTGGCCAATCGTGAATCACAGCACCCCTGGGTGACTCCCCTGCTGGAGAGATCATGGCAAAATAATTGCTGCATTTGCAGCTGATTGAGGAGGCAGTGAGAGCAATGGTTGACCATAATGATGGAATATCTGACTTGCCACTGACGGATTCAGGGACCACTTGTGGGGACTCAAGATAGACCTGCTGAGCTGGTTGGCTAGCATGCTGGAACCACCAGGAATCTGAGTTGCAAGAAGAAGGGACCTGGAAGACATCACCCATTCCCACACTCTCATGGCCTCTCTGCACAGGGGATAAGACCATGTTCCCCCTTGCTTGTTAATGTACCAGACCACCGCCACGTTCTGTTTGAATTGCTATGGTCCCTAGAGGGAGACACTCTGAAAGGCTTGCAATGTTAGGAGAACTGCCTTCATCTTCAGAACGTTTATGTGCAATTTGGTCTCTATGAGGAACCACGTGCCTTGAACCATCGCGCCCTGAAAATGACAACCCACCCCAAAAGGGAGGCATCCGTGGTCACTGTTCTGTTGCTGAAAACAAAAGGGCCTGTCTAAAATTAGATCCAGAGTCTGAAGCCACCACTTAAGGTGATTTCTGCACACCTGAGACATCTTGATGGCCATAGACATGGGGTGAATCTGAGTGGATCACTGAACTGCCAGTGTCCACTGCAGAACTCGCATGTGATACCTGGTGAGAGGAACTAATTGGATGGCAGCCACCAAATATAGCACTTAAAGAATCAAATGGACTGATGGGCACTCTAGAATCAACAAGCGGGAGTCCTGATCCCGAATAAGATGAACTCTGTGCAAGGGCAGTGCTGCAGTCTCCGATACTGTGTCCAACTGAACCCTGATAAACTCCAAACTTTGGCATGGATAAAGGTTGGACTTGGGCAAATTGACTGATTCCTAGATGGTGAAAGAGATTGAGGGCATAAGAGGTGGCCATTGATAGTTGATGCCTCATGGGGGCTGTGAAGAGCCAATCGTCCAGGTATGGAAAGACCTGGAATCCTTTGCAACCAGAGATAGACTGCCACCACTGCCATACATTTGGTAAACACCCGGGGGGCTGTGGAGAGTCCAAAGGGCAGGGCTCTGAACTGGTAATGACTGCCCCCTAACCAAAACGGCAGGTATCTCCTTAATTGCCTGTCAATTTTGATACAATAGCACTTGTCTTTGAGATCCACTGAGCATATCCCATCCTTGAGAAACAGAGGCAGAATGGACTGAACAGTAAATATCCGGAACTTGGATTTTTTGACTGAATGGCTAAGCTCGCTGAGGTCCAAAATGAGACTTAGGTCCCTGGTCTTTTTTGGCACCAAAATGAAGCACGAGTAAGTTCTAGACCCTTGTTGTCCTGTTGGGACCTCCTGGATGGCTCTTTTTAGAAGAAGGTCTTGAACCTCGAGGTGGCCAACTCCCTTTGGTGGGGTGGAACGTCCAGGAGGGATTTTCGAATTGCAGGGGGCTGCAAAAGGGGAATGAAGTAAATCTTGAAAATAATCTTTAACACCCATTGATCTGAGGGGAGACTTGTCTAGGCAAGTGAGTGAAGGGAGAAACATCCCCAGACTGCCTCCACAGCAGGATAGTCAGGTAGCGCTTCAGGAGCGCTGAAAAGGTTTCTCAGAGAAGGGTTCCTGGGAGCCCTGATTCTGTGGACCCCCTCTGCCTCTGAGGCAGTGTCTACCATTGAATCCACTGCCCCGGCTTGTGGAATAGGATTATTGGGGAGCATCCTGGAAGGAGGACCATGTCCTGCAGAACCAAAGTTTCTTACTAACTCAGAGTCTTAAAAAAAGATCATTGGGGAGTAGAAAACTTGATTTCCACTGTGGACACAGTCTTACCCTCCTGCTTGCTGCAGGTCAATATTTACTTGGACTGTCCGAACAAGGTCAAACCGTCAAAGGGAGCATTAGTAAAGGACACCTTGAAGGGTTCAGCAAACCCACAAAGGCAAAGCCAGGCATGATGTCTAATAGCAAAACCTGTACTAGCCATTCGAGAGGTGGCCTCTCCCGCACTGGAGATCAAACTCATCGAAGCCTTAGCCAGGGAAGTCAGAGTGGACAACTTAGGAGAGACCAACTTATGACTGTCCGGAGGCAGCAACTCTAAGCAAAATGGTGAGTTCCGACACCAAATCCCTGTGAAGCCAGGTGAAATGTGCCATGTAGTTGGTTGAGGCAAACGCACACTTTCCAAATCGGTCAATCGCCCAAGACACTCTATTCAGGGGGATGGACAAAGGAGCTCTGCTGTCCTAGCTCCTTCTTAGTAGTGGCGGCCACCACAGTGTTATCAATGGGGACGCACTTGCTTCAAAAAGCCTTATCATGGGGGGGGGGGGACTGAGGAATTTGGGTACTGGTTCCACTGTGCCCAGCTCCTTCCAAACCCTCCCGGCGATGAGATCAACAAGCTCATCGGCGGAGGGGGGACACCCAGGTAGAGGATGGGTCGGTCCCGAAGGCCTTCCAGAAATAGATTCCTCTTAAGACTGGGTGGGAGAAGACCAACTGCCTCTTTACTTGAGAATTTTGAGGATGTCCCCCAAAGGACACTTCCTCAGATAGCAGTCAGGGGGACCTCTCTCTCTCCTCAAAATCCATGTCCTCGGTGAGAAACTCTCTAGGAGAGTCCAGGGGCCTCCTCTTATACATTCTCTTCCAAGGGAGTTCCTCCATGGTGGGCTCTGGGGAGGACTTGGAAGAGAGAGGAACCCCAAGTGGGGCAGTGCTCATCTGAAGGCGCTCGCAGGAGGCTTCACCACCCAAAGCTGACAGGGGCTGGGGAGGACCTGGAGTTTAAGAAGAGGTGACTGCCAAGGTGGAGAAAGTCCTCTCTACTGCCCAGAAGGCCAACTGACTGGACTAGGTCCCCTCTCCTCTCACTCGGCTGCAGCCACCTGGGAAGGGAGCAGGGATCCTGAAGCAATACCAAAGCCCCCAGACGATATTGGCCCCAAGCTGTCAAGTGCCGAAGCCCCCAGGGAAAGGAAATGGTCCGAAAACTCAGGACCCGAATCCACCCCCAGAGAACCCGGAGCGGCTTCATGGGGATGAGGAACAGCTTGTTCAGAGGGATGCAGAACAGAGCTGGCCAGGGACCCCAACGGTGTTGAGAAGGGAGATATACCAGATGCCGACAGCTTCTTACTTGGAATGCACTGTTCTTGATTCTCCTCTTCCAATCCATCCGGTTTCGGAGCGTGGAGTCCTGTGGTTGGGGGAGGTCCCTTGGCCATATGGGCCAGGGACGACAAACACAGCTCAATTTAGGCCTTGAAGCTCATCATCATCCTTTCCCTAGCCAAAGGATACAGACTTCTGAGGATCTGGAGGATGCAGATGAATGGCTTGATCTAGCTGGAAATCCGGCCTTGGAACCAATAGATCTGTGGACCCATGAAGGGGACCGGCTCAGATGTCTCAAATCAGATTTTCTGGAGGATCTGGAGGGGGAGCTCTCTATGTCTTTCGGATCAGACAATGCACTTGGATCCAATGGTCTGGCAGGATTGATGACTTGGATGGAGAGCCGGATGGATCCAACAATGGGATGGGATCCGGAGAGGGCTTGCGCCAAGAAGGATCCGAGTGTCCCCAAGGTGCCAAGACCTTGGATGCGAGGGGCTGATCTGAGGCTCTGAGCGGAAGAGCCCAGATCCGAAGCCACAGAGGCTGGACTCTGATCCAGGGATCTGTGATCAGAGAGCTTTGGCTTTTTTGAGATTGAAGGAGACCCCTTGGAAGGAAAGTTTTCTCTCTTCTTGGAATCCTGAGAGGGCTTGTCGGGCGATCCTGATGGCAGGGTACCACAATGAGCCAAGCCCTTGAGAAGTAATTTGTTGCGGTGCTCCATAAGAGCCCTGGGGTTGAATGCGGCACAAATGTCCAACACCAAACAGTAAAGACACTCCCTGTGTGAGTCGGAATAAGGCATTTTCCAAAAACGAAGTGCAATGCTTGAAACTGGAAGGTTTCAAAGCCACAATCAACACAGACACACTCACACAAGAAAAAGGAGAGAGAACAGAACGAGTTAAAAAAAAAAAAAAAAAAAAAAAAAAAAGGAGAGATAAAGGGTGGGAAGGGGACTACCGCAAAAACAGTAAGGAAGAGCCAAGTACAAGTCAATGGGAGGGGAGGTAAACTAATTTAGAAACCCTAAAATACAAAAGGAGATAGAAACAGATAGAAAAAAGCAAGAAAAATAACCACGTATCTACTGAGAAGACGTTTAAGCTCGGATGCGTCCAACATGTTCAACAGCAAATGATATCGGAGGATTAGAGGTCAGCACAGGATTATGGGAAGGGGAGGAGCTTGAGCTCTGGATCTGTCCATTAGTTGCTGGCTCAGATCCAAGGTCAGATCCAAGACCCATCCGTGATGAATAATGACACGGATAGCATCAAATGTATTCCTATTAGGCAAGAAGCCCAGAATTTCCAGATAGAAAATATACAAAAAAAAAAAAAGATTAAAAGGGAAATTAGAGGGTAAAAAATACTTGCACAAGAAAAGCTTTCAAAAGCTTCCAATCCAAATTTGTGTTCATTAATACAACATATTCATGAAAAACATTACATAGACCAAGAAACCTTGAGCCATCCGGAAAAAGAAGTGACTGAGGAAGTACAAAAATACTAAGAACACTATCTAGAGTGATAAAGAAACATGGGCAAGGGAAAGAAAGATACGATATGGTGCAATATTTATGCAAAGGAGAAAGCAAAACTAACCATTACAAAAATGCAGCACCAAAGATATTTGAAGAGAAATATAGGCAAAGGCATCCGAATATGGAAAATTTTACAATACAGAAAATAAGAAATCAAAGGGAGTAAGTGGAAAAGAGGATTAGTAATGGAGACATTAAAGAAATGGAAACTGAAGTTGTGGATTACCTGCAAAGAAGGATTTAGTGTGGAAAATACAACTCTAGTAACAGTATGATAGAATGAGCCCCCGGATTAAGGAGGAAATAATGGAATGGGAAGCATCTGATCAGCTGCCATATAAAGATACTTTGGAAACCAGTACAGAAGTTCAGCTGGAGTTGCACAACAAGGGAGGGAGCAGGAAACAGTGGCAACTCTGACAAAATCAGTGTTGCGAAGTGATAGGCCATATAAAACAGGAATGGATGACACAAGATGAAGCTGAAGAGAACAGTAAGATGTTCTGGAACTTTCTGCAGAATGCCTACAGGTAATGGAAAATAAAGAATGTGCCCTCAGTTTAGTTGCTTGATTTAGTAGAGATGGATAAACATATTAAGATCAATGAAAGAAACAGATTACAGAAAGTCACCAAGACCCAAAATGTTAGCATTCTGATAAAACAAATGAACACAGTAATCAAGGCTATTAACAGAAGTTCATGTGATATAACAGAAATAAAGGGGATGCCTGCCTGGGATGACATGATAGACAAGCCTCGCTGTTTCGCCAGAGATGGTTTGCACCTGTCACCTCTAGGCTTTCGAATACTGGCCAAGGCTCTTGCTGTCACCATAGTGCCTTTTTTAGGCAAGGCTCAAAGGACAAACCAACCACCGTAACCAGCATAGGTAACCAAAAACTAAGGGTAATGCTACTCAACGCCAGAAGTCTCAACCTCAAAATGCATGCACTCAAGGCACTCCTCAGTATGGAGAAAATCGATGTTTGTGCAGTGACGGAAACCTGGTTCAAGTCTCCAGAGAGCACCCCAGCACTACCAGGTTACAATTCCTATCATACCTTCCGGCCTCAGTTACCGGATCACAGTACAAAGGGTGGAGGTGTATCCATATTCATCAAGGATACCCACATCTCCAGGTTAGTGGCACAGCATGATGCCCCAGAGATCATCCATGCGCAACTATCAGCAGGCAAAACCACATTTCAAGTCGTAGCCTGTTATAGATCGCTCACCATGTCCCAAGATGCTCATTCAGCATTTCTTGAGGCTTTGGAAAATATAAAGGTCCTACCCAACACCACAATTTTTGGGTGATTTCAACTACCCTGGTATAGACTGGGCGAACTACCAAAGTTCTAACTCCTATGCCCAGCGGTTCATAGAATTTATAAATTCAAATGCCCTTGAACAACTGGTATGTTCTCCCACTAGAGGGGACAACATATTGGATTTAGTCATCACAAATATGGATGCCCATTGTACCACACCCATCATCATTTCCTCTCTGGTCAGATCAGACCACAAACTGATAACCCTAGACATCCTCATCCCTCAACCTCCCCCAGTCAAAGAAACCATCGTAAAAAACCTTTCCAAAGCAAACTTCAAACTACTTGCGTCAGAAGTGAAAAGCTACACTATCCCCTTGCAGAAGGATAATGATATCCAGGATGCAGAATCCTACACAAAGGCACTTTATATACATCTTCAGGATTGCATGGACCGTGCTATCCCAAATAAAACCAAGACTCCTTCGTCAAGCAAGAAGAAACCAGTCTGGTGGACCCCGGCCATAAGCAAACTATATAATAAAAGGAGGAGACGTATACAAAAAAAGGCCAAATCCCAAGTAGAAAAATCTTCCCTGATCAGCTTTAGTAAGAAATTGAGTGCCCTCATCAAGTCAAGTAAAGCCAATTTCAAAAAGAAAGTTGCCAAGGATAACCATAAGGCCTTCTATGGTTACGTCAAATACCTAAATGGCAACGCTCAGGTCTGTTCTGAGCTAGTACAAAATGGAACAAAATACATTGACCCCACTGACACTGCCAACATCTTGGCTGACAGGTTCAGTGCAAATTTCTCCCCCCCTCACCACCTACAGGGCCTATTACTATTCCAGAGGATTGTGCAACTCCAATTATTACTGATATGTTGGTTAATAAGGCTCTATCTAAAGCTAAAAAAACCTGCCTCCATGGGACCAGATGGCGTTCCGGGCTGTGTCATACGCGAGTTCCAAATTGAATTAACCCCGCATCTGAATACCCTGTTCAGTCTCAGCATTTCGACAAGATATGTGCCCATAGAATGGCACACAGCAACAGTGGTTCCGCTGCACAAGGGTGGGCCCACAACCGACCCTGGGAACTACTGACCAATAAGCCTGACCAGTCTGATCTGCAAGGCAATGGAGCGAATCATTATGGAACTCATAAATGGAGAGATTGGGAACCTCCAAACACTTCACCCCACACAGTTCGGCTTTGTCAAGGGCAGATCATGCCTCCTGAACCTGGTGGACTTCTTTGAGACAGTTTCTCCGGCTATAGATAAGGGAAAGGAGGTACACACGGCTTACCTTGACCTTGCTAAAGCATTTGACACCATTCCCCATTCGGGTATTACTGATAAACTCGCCAACCTGGGCATAAACCCTTATGTCACAAGATGGATCGCAAATTGGTTCTCAGACAGATCCCACAAAGTAAGAGTAGCGGGATCTATGTCCAAATCCAGACCAGTAACGAGCGGTGTGCCTCAGGGCTCTGTCCTGGGGCCCCTCCTGTTTGGCATATACTTCTCAGAAGTACAGGCAAGCACTGAAGGGCTGTGGCTGATCAAGTTTGCGGACGACTGCAAACTGGGTGCTATAATAGAGTCTCCGGCTGACATGGATATCCTCCAGAAGGGCCTTAATGAGACTGATGCATGGTGTCAAAGCCATGGTCTCAAGCTAAATGCTAAAAAAATGTGTAGTAATCCCTTTGGAAAAAACAGAGTACCCACAAACTACCACATAGGAGGTAACCCCCTGAAATGTGAAGTAGTAATAAAAGGGATCTAGGGACCCAAGTAGTCATCTAGCTTTCCTTTGATAACCATGTTGTCAAGGGGGTTAGAAAATCCTTCTGTGTGACCCATCTGATCATGAAAGGGTTTGCATCAAGATCTATGGATGTAGTGGTGCCCCTCTACTCTTCCTTCATCAGACCCATTATTAAGTACAATGCACCAATTGGAATGTACCTGGCTAGGCATCTCCAGCAGCTGGAGAGACCACAGAGGTACTTCACTAAGAGGATTACTGGCCTCAAACAAATGCGCTATGCAGCATGATTGAAAAAACTAAGGCTTTTCTCTGTTGCATACCGCCTTCTCAAGAGTCAATCTCTGTCTAACATACAGAGCCATGTCCAACCCAGAACTGCTGAACATGCTCCATCTTAGCAAAACCAAATCCACTCGAGCTACACGCTCTAGGGATATAAACCTCAGCACAACAATGAATAGAACATGCTGGAGGGATAGATTCCCTTCGCAAAGACTTCCCTTGCTATGGAACAAGGCCCCGATCTACATAAGACAAAGCCCCTCACTATCACTCTTCAAGATGAACCTTGACGAGTGGATGGGTAACAGAAAGTTCACACCAGGGATCATACCAACAGCTCTACTAGATAGGGGCCAAGGGTACTAGCTGCTAGATCAAGGGCCTAGGGAACTAACCAAAGGGGCGGTGAATACCGCACAACGTGGCTGGGCTAATATATGCCTTCGGGCTGATAGCCCAGTATTACCTATGAGCCTATAAATAGAATATATTACTGTGCAGCTAAATTAATAACAGTTAAAAGTCTTACCACAAAAACACAGGGCAATAAGAAAAAGGAACAGAAGAAATCAAATGCCATCATGGTATTATCGAATAGAGAAAACTATAAAGCAATTAAGACACAAAGTGCCACTGTTAAGAGTGTGCAAGAAGGAAAAGAACAAAAATACTTTGTGATAAAAGCAATGCACAGTACTAGAACAGATCAGGATCTATTGCACACTGTTGCAAATAAACTAAAGATATCAGTACAGGCGGAAAAACCTAGACAATATGCAGATAAATATAAAGGAAAAGTACAAAACAAGCAATTAACTGATAACCCCAAAAAAGTTTTATAGTGAATTGGGAAAACAAAGCAAAAGGAACAGAACCACCATCAAAAATGAACAAACAGACACATTTTGGGGAAACATCTACGAAGACCCTGTGGAACATAAATATGCTGAATGGAAAGTAGTAGTAAAGGAACAGTAAGTTGTTCAAATGTACAGGATATAAAATTGGATGAAGTAAAAGCCAAGAGAAACGAACAAAATTAAGAAAAGCTGCTAACTGGAAAACCCCAGGACCAGATGCAGTCCCTAACTTTTGGCTAAATGTACTCTCATCTTTAAACGAAAATTTAGCCCAGAGTAAGAACTACTTAGATGCACACCCTGAACAGACACCAATCTGGTTAATAGAAAAAAAAAAAAAAAACGATATTCCATAAGAGTGAACCTGCAAGCTATTCTAAAAACTACACACCAGTGACTTGCCTTCAGACGATTTATAAACTATACACTGGAATTGATGCTGATAGTGTTTATAGTCATTTAGAAGAAAACTCAATCATGGCAATAGAACAAAATAAAGCCATACGGAACAAAGGATCATTTGTTAACGTCATAATGGAGAACTTTAAAAAGGGGAAAAATCCAAGTATGGCATGGATAGATTACAAAATTTGACACATACCTCTCAAATGTACAGATTGCCTCAAATACTTGGTCTGTTCCTCATGAAATCTGTTGTCTGGCAAATCACGGAGTACTTGTTTGTGTCTTTCGGCTTTTCCCAGTTAGGGGTTGCCACAGCGGAACTCCAGTCCGATAATGATTGGCAGTTGATTTTTACGTACCGGCTTGCCAGGCCTGACGCACAACCTGCAACGAAGGTACACCCAATCACGCACGTCTCCACGCAGAAGACGCTCTAGTTGAGAATCGAACCGGACAGCGTCTTACTGTGAGGCGACAACACTACCACAGCACCATCACTGCGGGTAAATCACGGAGTACTGAAGTCATTAAATAATGACGTATATATTTGTATTTCAGACATCATTCCCTTCAGAAAATGCATGCTAACGCAAACCCTGTTATTCTATTTGTCCCCCCCCACTATCCTAGGCTTTGTCCAGACTTATTGCATTAAGAGGTTGAGAGGTATGCAAACGTCTGACAGCATCCCATATTCATGGATAAAGGCCTGGTTACAGATGTAGAAAATACACCAAACACTGATCAATTATATTGCAAATAAATTACATTACAGTGACCACGAAACAGCGACAAACCATTCTGCAGCTAGGCCATGCTAAAGGACACATTATTATCCCAGGTATAAAAATTCAAAGGAGATATTCCAGGGTGACTGTCACCGCTGCTCTTCTGTCTTGCCCATAACCCTTTAAACCAGTGGTCTCCAAACTTGTTTTGCACCAAGGACTGGTTTCATGCAAGGCAATTTTCCATGGACCAGCCATTGCGTGCACATAAAAACAAAGCATAATCAAGTGCATAATAAATGCAACTCACCATAATGCAGAATCAACGGGAGCCCTAAGCTTGTTTCCCTGCAACAAAACGGTCCCATCTAGGGGTGATGGGAGACAATGACACCCAAAGTGTGTTCCTTATGTCCAGTCTACTCCATAATTTCATTCTGGTTGCTATAATTGTACAAAACCTCGCTTCACAAAGATATGAAGTTATTTCCATCAAATTTCCAAGTTTATAAAAGCAATATTTAAATCTATCCTTATTATGTGTGGCTCTGTCCAGTTTTATTGTGCGGGAGGTTGACAGGTATGGTCAAGAGGTACACAAACCTTATTTTGAATTAAGCACATTTCTAAGTTTATAACAGCAATATTTAAGATCTGTCCCTATTGTGGCTCTGACTCCTACCTCTCAACTGTCTAGATTTTTACCTCATATTTTTGGACTGTTCCTCATAAAATCTGTGGTTTTCTGGATTTTTGTTGCGATTAAATGAGGAATGAAATCATTATATAATGACAGGCATTTGAGTTTCAGACTTCATATCTTTCAGAAAATGCATGGAAAAACAAAACCATGCATTCTATCAACTTTCTAAGTTTATAAGAGCAATATTTAAAATTTGTTCATATTGTTGGGGCTTTGTCCAGATTTTTTTATTCCCAGAGGTTGAGAGCGCTCTGTCCAGAGTTATTGCCCAAGAGGTTAACAGGTACGTGAACCTCTTGACTGATGCTGCTGCCAGGGATCACTCTCATTCTTCTCTCTGTCACACAAACGCGCGTGCACACAGTCTGTTCTGCTTTCATGTAGGCATTCACTCACACACGCAAACAGAAGCACATACACATTTTTTCCATTTCATTTATTTTACACTCGCGAAACAGCAAAAGTGCTGCTTAATAAGTGTAAAATAACGGCTCCATCGATCTCGCTGTTCTCTCCGTCGTAACACATACACAGTCTTTCTGCTTTCACACAAACACACACACTTTTTTTGTTTCACTCCCGGCCTAAAAGTTTCTGTCCAGCCCGGTACCAAATAATCCACAGCCAAGTACAGGTCTGTGCCCCAGTGGTTGGGGACCACTGCTATAAACTGTCTACTTAACAGATTAGGTCATGGTTACACTCTGGCTCCCAGACAACAACCAAGTATAAAGACTTCTCATCTCCTTTTCGTGGATGATTTAAAACTGCATAGCTCATCAGATAAGGAACTGAAAGCACATCTAGAAGTGGTCAAAACTTTTTCAAATGATGTAAGAATGTCATCTGGTCTTGATAAATGTGCAAATGCAACATTTAAAGCAGGAAAGCTGCAGCACCAAGAAAATATCAGTCTGGGATGGGAATGTGATATAAAGGAACAGGAGCAGGAGTGAGTGTATAAATATTTGGGAACATGAACAAATGTGAACAAAATTCAGTAAGGAATATTTTAGAAGACTAAAATTAATACACAGCTCTGACATCTAGGAAAAAAGTACATGCTATAAACCAATTTGCTCCTCTTGTTCCATCTTAAAAGTTTTGGGGTAATCAACTGTCCCCAAAAGGTACTGGATCAGCTGGGCAAGAAAACAAGAAAACTGTTTCATGCTTGTCAAATGATATATAAAAATCAGTCTATACCAAGATTATATATTCCACATTCTGGAGGAGGTATGGGCCTTTCTCAAATTTATTACATGTACAGATCTGCAATCATAAGACTGCACACATCTGCTGACCTTATGAGATCCAAACAAAATGAAAGTTTTGAAACATGAAGAGAACAAATCTAAGATGACTTCCCTATTCAGTTCAGCAGAAGCATGTGTGTCAAGCGGGAATGGAAACCAAACCAGAAGTAGACAATCAGGCAGCAACTGAATGTGCCAAACAGTAAAAGAAATAATATACGGAGGAGGATCTGATGAGAAGGCAAGAAATGTGGAAAAGCCATAAATATAGTTGCAAGTACAGAAAACTCCTCAACTTCACGTTGATCAGAATCTGGCAAAGGAGAGGTGAATTTAAACCAAAAGATGAAAGGTTAATATTTGCGGCTAAGGATTGTGGACTACATACACATTGGTTTACAAAAAGTCCATTGAACATGTGGGAGAAACAGGCAAATGCACGTTTTGTAAAACAGAACTGGAAACAGTCGCCCATCTTGTTGCTGGGTGTGATGCACTAATGGCAGAGGGCTTGTATACTGAAAGGCATAATAACGTGGCAAAACTACTGCATTGGGGGTTGTGCAAACATTACAACACTGAAGTAGCAGAGAAGCATTGGAAACATGAGCCACAAAGCATTAGAGAGAATGATGACGTTTATATCACATGGGTCACCCATTGCCAACAGTTCAAAAAATATATGCGAGAAAACCAAATACAGTGGTCCATGAAAAGACAAAAGTAGCACTGATTACTGAAATTGCTACAACCTGTGATTACTGTCTTGCATACAGAGACAAAGTCTTAAAATATCAGGATTTGCAGGCAGAAACGATGGCAATGTGGAAGGAGGATATCCAGACAGTTACAACAGCAGTACGAGCAATGGGTCTCATAAAAAAGAAATTACAGTCTTATTTAGATATGCTACCAAATACATGCAACTCCATAGGAATTGCAGGAGTCCATTCTGGGCAATGTTGCAGGTGCTGCAAAGAGCACTTTTGGAAAAACTGCCCTACAATGACTGACAGGCTAGAAAACTGCTACATAGGGAAAGTGACAGCAGACAGGGGTACTGCACACCATCTTGCAGGGATAGCTCTAGTGAGCAAGGCTGCCATACACGGTTATCAAACTACAGGGACTGCTGTCTGCCAACACTGCAATGACCCTGCCAAGGATATGACAGACTGTGCTGAGTGTGGTGGCAAATGCAGTAAAAGCACAGGTAACAAAGCAGGACATGTTGCAATGCTGGGGGGGGGGGGCTTCCACTTGACAATTTAGCGTGCCTTCGTTGAAGGTTGGGCGTCGGACTGGCAACTTGGCACCGTAAAATCCACTGCCAATCATGAGTAGACCCGAGTTCTGCTGTGGCGACCCCTAACCGGGGAAAGCCGAAATACTTTTTTAGTAAATGCACTGTAACAGTTTCAAATGACAGCTATGGAACAGTACGGCTGTGAATGGCATTAGCCTTGATATTTATGCTCTACACCATCTGCCTAGTTTATGGAAGGCAGCATCTCTCTTTTTGTAGTCATGCTATGTTGATCTGACTGAATCACATGTAGACATCACTTTTTTTTTTTGGCAAAATGCGCATGGTTGACCACCATATTTAAGAACTCTAACCATTTTTTTTTTTTTTTTTTTTTTTTGAGGGGGTCCATGTTATTTCATACATCTCAGTACTCTCTGTAAATCTGTAAATAAATTATTTTCCTAGGAGAATGAGAGCTACTGTTTGTAGCTTAGCAAGGCTGAACGGTTGGCTGCACAGAAAGCATTGTACATATGTCTGTTGAACAGCAATATTTTTTTACTTAGTCCTCACTCACTTTGCTCTGCACATTCTCCATGTGAAAGCATGGATTTTTGCTAGATACTCTTTGGTGGTGCTGCGGTAGCGTTGTTGCCTCACAGTTAGACATTGCCCGTTCGATTCTCAGTTAACGCGTCTACTGTGCGACGACATGCGTGAATGGGCATTCCTTCGTTGAAGGTTGTGCGTTAGGCCCGGCAAGCCAGCATGTAAAACTCTACTGCCAATCATTAGTGGACCGGAGTTCCGCTGTGGTGACCCCTGACTGGGAAAAGCCGAAAGACGCACACACTCTTTTTTCTGAATGCGCGGTGGTACAGCAGTAGCGTTGTTACCTCACAGCAAGAGGTTCTCCCGTTCGATAGTCGGCTGGGCTTGGGAGTGCCTTGTTTGGAGTCTGCATGTCCTCCCCGCGGTTGAGTAGCATTCGAAAGACATGCGTGCGTAAATGGGTGTGCCTTCGTTGAAGGTTGGGCGCCGAGCTGGCACCTTGGCATTTCATAAAAATCTTCTGCCAATCATTAGCGGACCGGAGTTCCGCTGTGGCAACCCCTTACTGGGAAAACAACAACTCTGGTTTCTTTCTACATCTTCAACATGTGCAAACAAGTGACTTAATACTCCTAACTCCTGTTATAATCAGTACACACTACCCAACTCTGTTTGGGCCACACTGGTTTAAATTAGGGATAAGAAAAACTGCATGTGAGTACACATGTGCCTTGTCTAGACATACAGAGAAAGACAGATGTGTAGATACAGACAGACATACTTGCATGTCAGCATGTGTGGATTATGCAAAGGTCTGCTGTGCATAAAAAACAATGAGGTGTCTTGCACAGTAGATATAAGAGCAAATTTCATGCGAAGGGGCAAAGCCATACGCCAAAAAACGTATCCCTCAAGCCTGAAGCAGAAAATTTCACTTATTACTAGAGTAGACCCCCCATACAATCCATTTATCCATGTTTTCTGCATCTGGTTTGTTTAGACTATTTTCTATTCATTTCAGCTGGATACGAGAATATGTGCATATAAATATAGTGCATATTTTTGCCAAAAGTAAACAATTTCATCACATACTGGAACCACTGCTTTTTTTCTTTCTCAGGCATCATGACTGCAAGAAATGCATTCCTTAATCATTATGGCAGTCGCTCTCAGTATTTCTTCTTAGTCAGGTATATTAGATAGTTACATTACATGATACTGATCTGATCTGCTAGAAGTCCAACTCTTGTACGACAATAAATGTGTGACGCAATCAAGTGTAACAGCAGTATTCCCTTAAAGCAAAGTACCTACTGACCCTAAATCCAGAACAAAGGAAATAGTAAAAAAAAAAAAAAAAAATTGCAATTTGGTAATAATTTTTAATGGTCTGTTTTGGACAGTATACTTCTCATATACAGAAGACAACACACTGTGATGCATCTTAGATAAAAAAGGCAGCTGTCACAGCTTTCCCAGAAGCAGCATACAAAGAGCTTCACAAAACATACGACGTAGGACAGGGAGAATGTATGACACTGGGGGATCTCTTAGTGAGTCATCTGAAATGCTATACACTTGGTCACAAAATGCCTCAGAAACAAGAGCCAGAGCACATAGCACAAAACTTCATTTAATCATTCAGGTTACTAAAACATTATATCAGCAAGCTTTGAAAGCATGGCAGCAAACAAAAATCTACTTTTAAATGGCAACGCTGCACCCTTAACAGTTACTGCCCTAAAAATGTATGAATGGCTGTTAACATTACCACAGTTTTTTTTTAAATATTGCTCCATCCAGAATTTCAGTTTTTGCTTATGTTTTGAAAGAAAAAAAAATATGAGATAATTCTTCTTAAAATAGAAACCAGCATGACATTACAGTAAACACTCTCCATCTGATAACAAAAAGAAGCTCAATCTTGCCCTGAGTAATAGAAATGGCTGAAGTAGTGGTTCGGCTTCAACATTCCTTAACAGACCAGCTGATTTAGTTTGTAGAGTCAATATGAAAAGATACACACTTTACAGAAATACCAGTGCTGAACATGAGTGTACAAACAAAAAAGGCAAATACACAGATATTTCATTTATTTATACTTTGATAACTATGTTAGACTTGTGTAGCAGACCCTATTTCAGGGAATACCCAAGGAGAAAAGCTCCAAATATAGTACATATCATAACCAGTATATACAGGTAATTTACTACAACTTAACAGGGAAAAATAAAATATATGAAAATGTCATGGAACTCCTACAATAAGGTCACTGTTCAAGTATTACAAATCAGCTGAAGGTCAAATATTTTGCACAAATTACACAAGTAAAACTTTAAGAACGCGTCTTACTTATTTTATGACAAATAAAGCAGTCAAAGTTCACAATCCAAAATGGGACAAGACAATGATTAAGGAAGGCTGGAGGTTGCTGTCACAAGGAGGGCACAACAGATGCTGCCTGAGGCACTTCACCATAATGCTGAATAGAGGATTTTCTTATAGGAGAACAGTAAAGTACAGTTTTGTACCTACCATAAATGCAGATGTTCGAGTGTTCACACTGCTGCAGTCATCACACTTGGGTTATCTGCTGTCAGGCGGTCCCGCAGTCGGCCCGAGTTCCAAAGTCTTGTTTCGGTGTCGGTTGCTGTCGCTTCTTCCCTGACGTCAGTGCGACAGGGGTATAAAAGTGGCAGCAGACGCCATTTTCTTCAGTTTGTCTTGCCCCAGATATCAGGTGCCCCCAAATAGGAAGGCAATACATAACCCTAAGTAAATTACATAAGTAGAAAACAATAGCTACAGCTGTAAGCAAATACACCATATAGAAGTACATCTCAGAAATTGTATAAACAGGGAGCTATAGATAAAACCCAGGTAAAAAGAGGGGAAGGTGAGTGGGTAACCTGGACTGCAGCAGTATGAACACTCAACCATCTATATTTATGGCAGGTACAAAACTGTACTATGTTCATCGTGTTACACTTCTGCAGTCATCACACTTGGGTTGAAGCCCAAAGCTAAGGCTAGGCAGTTGGTACTAAACAGGGTTTGGATAAGCTAGTAGGCCCTGCAAAACTGCAGTGGCAAAGCCAGCTCTGGTTTTTGAGTATAGAGCTAAATGGTAGTGCTTGGTGATGGTGTGCACTGAATTCCAAGTTGCAGCTTCCAAAATATCCTTGGTTGGTACCCCTCTGAGGAAGGCTGCTGATGTTGCTGTAGCCCTGGTGGAATGAGGCCTAATGTTACCAGGTACAGGTTTCCCATGGTGTGTGTAGCAGAAACTGGTACAATTGTCCTATCCATTTTGAAATGGTCTGTTTTGATATAGGCTTTCCTTGAGATCCTGCAGCTTAGGATACAAAGAGCTGATCACATTTTCTGAAAACCTTTGTTTTATCCAAGTAGAAACGTAATTGCCTGTGAATGTCCAAAGAGTGTAGGAGCCTTTCCCCTTTATTCTGGGGGTTTGGATAAAAGGTGGGTAAATGAATGGTTTGGTTTAGAGCCACACTGGATACTACCTTTGGAATAAAGGAAGGGTTAGTTCATAAAGAGACTATGTCTTGATGGAAAATAATGAAAGGCTCCACTGTCATTAGGGTATGTAGCTCTGAGACTCTTCACGCTGAAGTTATTGCTAGCAGCAGGGCAGTTTTCCATGATAAAAACTGTAAATCAGCCGAAAAATCTGGCTCGAAGAGCGGTAGTTTAAGTTTTTCCAAAACAAAATTGAGGTCCCAAGTTGGTGTTGGTGCTCGTCGTGGCAGTCTTATGTTCTTAGCTGTGAGGTACTGTCTTAATAATGGATGTGAAAAAATAGGAGGATCCGTGTTGTAATGAGCTAAAATAGCTGAAGCGTGGATCTTTATAGAAGAAAAGGAAAGGCCTTTGTGCAACATCTCAGTTAAATATTGCAGAATCTGAGGAATATTTGGGACAAGAGGATTTAGGCCTTTAGCCTGGTTCCAGGTGCAGAATCTTTTCCATTTGTCTGAGTAGGTTTTCCTGGTGCTGGATCTCCTGGCCTCCAGAATGACATCTAGAACAGCTGTAGAGAGAAGTGTTGACTGGTTGTTTAGATAATCTGCCATGCAGCCAGATTTAAAGTCTTGAGCTGGCTGTGTAGAATCCGATTGTTTTGCTGAGTCAGCATGTGAGGGATTTGAGGTAAAATCCATGGTGGGCCTTGAGCCACGTTCCTTAATATTGGATACCAGTGTTGGTGTGGCCAGTCTGGACTAATGAGCATAATTTGTGGCATCTCTAATCTGGCTTTTAGCAGCACCTTTGCCAGAAGAGGCAGTGGTGGAAAGGCATACACTGTTAGTGTTTTCCAACTGAATGAGAGGGCGTCCACTTTCCAAGCTAGTGTGTGGTATGTCCTTGTACAAAACTCGCAGTTGGTAGTTTTGGGGGGAGGCAAACAGATCAATGTCTGGGCTCCCCCATTTTTGAGTTATTGTGAATACTTATGGGTCTAGTTTCCACTCGTGAGGATCCATGATATTTCTGCTTAGTTCGTCTGCCAATGTATTTTTCTTTCCTGGCAGGAATTGTGCTTGTAGTTGAACTTGGTAGGTCAGTGCTGTGTTCCACAAGGTCATTGCTTGCCTGCATAGGGGGTAGGAATGTGTGCCCCCTTGTTTATGTACCACATCACTGTGGTGTTGTCCGTCTTTATTAGAAGTTGTCCTGGATGTAGGAGGTCCTTGAAAGCTGTTAGGGCATTTTGTACAGCTAGCATCTCTTTTTGATTGATGTGGAGATGCATTTGATCTGCAGACCATTTGCTCTGAATACACTGTCCTGCCATGTGTGCTCCCCAGGCGTAATCTGATGCATCTGTTGTCATGGTTTGCCTGACTGTGGGCAAGGTGAAAGGCTGACCCTTGTTGAGGTGACATGCCTGAGCCCACCATAGAAACTCCTGTTGAAGGCAGGGAATGAGTGGTATTATTGTTTCCAAGCTGTGGCTGTGTTGAGTCCATACGCTTTTCAGGTACCATTGTAATTTCCTCATATGCAGTTTGGCATATGGTATTAGTAGTATGCAAGATGCCATGAATCCCAAGGCCTGCAGAATTTTTCTTGCAGGGAGTTGGGTCTTAGTTGCCATCATTTTGAAGTACTGAGTCAGTTGTACTTGCTTGTCTGGCATGAGATAAGCCATCTGGGCCGTTGTATTTAAGCTGGCACCCAGGAATATTATGTCTTGTGAGGACACTAGTTTTGACTTATTGTCGTTTACTGTGTACCCTAGGCAACTTAGTAGGTTTTTTTTTACAAACGCCAGATGTTTTAAAAGAATGTCCTTGCTGTCTGCTTGAATAAGGCAGTTGTCCAGGTATGGATATATTTGGATTCCTCTGTCTGCAGTATGCAATTACTGGTGCCAGGCATTTTGTGAAGACCCTGGGCGTAGTAGATAAGCCAAAGGGCAGTGCAGAGAATTGGTAATGAGTTGTACCTACTATAAATCGGAGGTATCTTCTGCAATTTTGTCTGATAGGGACATGCAGATATGCCTCCTTGAGGTCCAACGTTACTAGCCAAGCCTTCTTGCCCAGCATGGGAAGAAGTTGCTGTAGTGTGAGCATCTTGAATTTGGGTACTTCCAGGTATGTGTTTAGAACTGAAAGGTCCAGAATGGGTCTCCAGGCTTTGTCCTTTCGGGGAACCAGAAAGAGTCTCGAGTAAAACCCTTGTCCTTGCTCCTGTGTAGGGACCTGATGAATGGCTCTCATGTCCATGAGTGCTATAATTTCTCTTTGAGCCTCTGCCCATTGATTTGATGGCAGGTTTGGCATTCCTTTCCTCCTTGGTAAAGTGTGAAAGTGGAACCTGTATCCTTGAGTTACAATATTTAGGACCCATTTGTCTTTTGTGATGATGTGCCAATTGTCTGCAAAAAGTGCAAGTTTTCCTCCCAAGGGAGCTGCCAAGAGTGATTTGCTTGGCAGTCTGAGGGGTAAGTCATTGTGATTGTCTTCTGATAGTTTAAGACCTGTCTTCTCCTCCTTTTTGGGTTGTGGCACCCCACTGTCATGGCTTGTAAGAGCCTTGTGGCTGACCTCTGCCCCTTGGGCGTCTGTATTTGCCCCTCTGTGATCTGTCAGAAGTTGGAAAGGACCAGTTTTTGGTTGGCCAATTTCTGCTGAAACGAGGGGGTTGAACCTGTAAAAAAATCCTTGACCATCTGCATAGATTTTGCCTTATCCTCCATTTTCTTTAAAACCTCTTCTGCTTTCACACCAAATAAAACATCCTGCTGCAAGGGTGCATCCAATAACTTTGCTTTAACATGATCAGGTAGAGTTTGTTCTTTTAACCAAGCATGCCTACAAATGACAGACCCTGTTACAGCTGCTCTGCAAGAAGCTTCCAATTAATCAAATCCACATTGCAAAGTATGTTTTCCCACTGGTTCTGCTGCATGCAACAAGTCTTGCATTTCCTTGTAAACAGGCTGCTCTGTATGTGTGCTCATTTTTTGTTTTAATTGAGACATCAAATATCGTTGATATTTCAGCATGTGTAACTGGCAATTTAAGGCCCTCATAGCTAGAGTAGCTGAGGTATATACTTTCTTTCCCCATCTGTCTAGTGCTCTAGAATCCCTTTCAGACGGTACAGGATTTTTAGCAAGAGAGGCCTTAACCCCTTTGGGACCATGGGAAATGGTTTCTGGGTCAGCAACAGGGCTTTTATATAGGAATTTATGTGACTCAGGGACTCTGTAGTATCTGTCTGGTTTGGCTGGTGCAGGAGGTAATGAATCTGGGTTAAGTCTAGATTCTGAATAAACATCATCCACAATGTCTAACACAGGTGGAATAGCAAGGGGTCTGTGCTGGGGTAGTAAGAGGAACTCTCGGAGCCTTTTCTTAGAATAAGAGTAATCCTGACCATCCCAGTGGAAATGTTCCCTCATGGTATGTAAAGTTTCCCCAAAAGAGTAGTCTTCTGGGGGAGATGCTGAAGGAATAGACTCTTCAGCATCAGAGTCTTCATAAGGGGGAAAAGAGTACTCCTGTTCCTCAGAAGAATCTGAGGAAATGGAAACCTGGTCAGAGGAAGCGTGGTCCTCCTCCTGTCTAGGCCTTTTGTCAGGTGGGGGATGGGAACCCCCGATTAGGGTAATTAAGTCTTCAGCCATCTTAAGCATCTGTTTCTTAGGCATGGGGCCTTGCACTGGAGACTGCTGTACAGGCTTCCTTACTTTTAATGAAGTTTTCAGTTTTGCATAAGATTTAACAGTAAGTGTAGTCGGTCTGAAGACACCTTTAGCAACTGCACCGGAATCCCCTTCAGCCATGGAGTCGGAAGGGCCTAAAGATAAAGGCTCTGGAGGCCCTGCAATCTCCGCTTGGGAGTCGGATGCAGGCTGGGGTTCTAAATCAGCGGTCGTCAGGGGCTGCGTAGGCGCCTCACTGAAAACCGGAGAACCGGCAACTGGCCTAGCAGAGGTCTCGGTGTCTGGTTTGGGTCTCGGCTGCCTGTCCTTATCTTTGCGCTTTTTATGCATCCCGGTCGTCAGTTGCTCTGATGGCATGGTATAATTAAACTTTCTACCAAAATAATGTTGGGTGAAATCAAACCAACGTTTAATAGTTTGTTTGTTAAACCTAGCACAAAACCGACAGCCTGTAACATTGTGGTCTGGGCCTAGGCAAGGGATACAATAAGAATGAAAATCCTTATGAGGTATTTGCTTCCCACAAGAAATGCAATTATTAACTTTTTCTGACATCGGACTGAGGCAAGAAAAGGTTCCCCAACGGGGTACTTAGCTTTATTGAAGACTTCGGTCTGAAATTCGATTTCAAAATCTCAGGAGTCGGCCAACCGGCATTTGCAAACTGCTTCTGCTTCGGGCATCACGCGGCAAGAAAAACTGAAGAAAATGACGTTGGCCACCTCTTTTATACCACTGTCACACTGACGTCAGGGAAGAAGCAACAGCAACCGACGCCGGACTAAGACTTTGGAACTCGGGCCGACTGAGGGACCGCCTGAAGACAGATAACCCAAGTGTGATGACTGCAGCAGCATAACACTATGAACATCTCAGATGCCATCTCCAGTTCCCACTCCAGGCATCAGTGTCCTACAAATCCTACATTATTACATCCATGTCACTGGAGTAAAGTGTTGCCTCCATACATCCTACTTCTTTCTCACCCCTTCCAACTTGCTGGAGAAGATATTACCCTTGAAATAAAGACAAGTTAGATTTTAAAAATTCTATGACATCCCTCAAAATGTCAACCAGAAACCAAGTACTAGTAGGAAGGGCAACATACAGATATACTGCATGATGTACTCCTGAAGACAACACCAAGAGCCATATACTTTGATAACTAGCCTCTTTTAGCTAAGGCATTTCAAGCAACAGCCCCAAGCAGTAATCAAGTAACAAAATGAATGGAGGAGCAAGACCTAAAACAGCAGCAAGGCAAAAAATAATTACGATAAAACAGACAATGGAGTACAACCCTGCCACAAGAAGCCTGATGACTAGAAATGACGTCTGTCTTATAATGCTTTGGAAATGTACAAATAAAAGCACATACTGTACTATACGAGTTTATAAGAAATGCCACACATGCAGCTACAAAACCTGGCAAAGTGAGTTATGAAGGAGGCAACGTCTTTTCATACTACTGACGAGAAAACATGAGTCTTTTGATCCAATTTATGAGCTCCTGTCTGGCCACTACACCTTTCTCTGCCCTTACATGAAATAGTCTAAAAGACCTCAGCGTAGTTCAACTACCTGGTTATAATCAATTTAACTACTGCTTCTCCTTTACTTTCTGCTTTGGGGTACTGTACTGACAGAGTTATATTGATTTATCAAAGGATGCCACCTTAGAAATAAATCCGGGGTTGGTTTTCAAGGTCATCCTATCCTTACATAAGACAAGAACCGTTCCACTCAGAATATCTGCTGTTCTGAAATCCTGTAGTAAACTTCTCAACCATAAAGTTAAGGTACCAGTGAGGAAAAGAAACATTTACCAGCAAGTTTAAGTAGGGGAAAATCCTTAGAAAAATCTGATGGTCACTTTATACTAATGGGAAACTGCCTGAGAATAAATAGAAGGTACATTAACAAAACAATAAGGCAAGAGCCAAACAAATCCTTTAAGTAGAATACTACTTGAAGAGATGCAGAAAATCAGGTATAATTTTCACCTGCTGACTGAGAAAAAACTCTCACTGGGTTTTATAATGTCTTCTAAACACTTCAAGAAGTTAAGCACCACTAGGGAGTTGAGCCTTTTAACGGTGTTGGAATATGAAGGATCTTCAGCTTAAAATGGAGAATCCTGTCACTATCCAATATCCACAGATTATAATGAACAGGGAGTTCTATCAGGTCCAATCTAGATATGGTTCCACAAGACAGAGAAAGCTAGGCCCCATAATGTCACGGCTGAAAACATTAGGATATCAAACACAAACTGAATTTAAAAAAGGAGTCTAAAGCAGAATTCAACTTCTACTTTAATAAGTAGTACAAAAAAACATGTGCACCTTTAGTATAATCAACCTCAAGGTCCATGCATCTCAGGGAAAGGAAATTTTGCTGTATAGGAACCTCAGCTGGAAACAGTACGTTTCCCACATAGTGACAGTCACAAAAGTATCTGTCATTGTCTGTGCATACTACCAATTTCTATATTGGCCACACTGGTTTAATAAGGGTTATTTTTGCATTGTTCAGATCCCCCTTTTAAGCGAATATGAAATGATGCAAGTGGTAGGAGATACCCAAAGCCCATTTCTCAAGATAAAACCACACAGGTGTTTTTTTTGTTGGAAGAAGCAGCAAAAAGTTTCCAAATGGGGCTCTGGTTAATTCACTACAGTGGCTGGGCTGTCAATCCAATAAATCTGCTCAGACTATGAACTTTTCTGGCACATGTAAATAACAGACAGATTTGTCTTTATTGTGCCCACTTCTAGATCTACAGAAATTTCTGACAGTGAGAAGGATACTGCTCTGCCTGTTTATAGCACAAACCATTTTGTGGCTATTATGCCACTTTGGAACCATACATGACCAGGTCTGAGATACAGTATGCATATCAGAAGTGCAAGCATGAGTGAATCAGTAAGTCTATACTGCGTCACATGACACATGGAAGTATCAGTCATGTAGAGGTGGGAAGGATCTGCAACCCGCCAACACCCAAGCCCAAGTGTATGAGAAAAAGAAACCACTCTAGCATCTTTTGCAGATCACCAAGACAGATTCTAAATGCCACGCACAGGAAGACCTGACAACAAGGAAGAATATAAAGTAGTGTGCCTGTCTTTCATGCAACTGCCTCATGTGCACAGCAAAAAGGAATCTAGTCAAATTCTTCACATCTCCCTTTCTGAAAATTAAAGATCGCAATGGTATAGCACCAAAAGACAAGTATGTTTTTGGGTTAATTACAGGCAGAGAATTTTCAGGCATACTGTCTTTCCATCAAATCTATACAGAATGTATAAGATTCAGATCATATATTGACAATATACTCCACATGTGCATGATTTTTGGTTCCAAGTAAATCAAAAGTGAGGCAATATTTATCTAATAAACAGTCTGCAAAACTGGAAAGAACACAGACCAGAAAACTTTCCACTTTTTAATCCAAACAGGTCACACAAAACAGCGCATTAACGTCTCGTCAATATTTGAAGTACGTTTTCGTCTTTAACAGTATAAAGACTTCATCAGATACACTCCATTTAATTGCTGAATCCAGGGCTGTGTTACAAGTTTCAGTGTTGCCCATACCTTACTTGGATAGAAGGAAGTTTCTCTGTTCACCTGTGAGAGAGGGGAGCTTTGAGCAGCCTCTCTGTCCTTGGAGGAGTGGTCTCAGCCCAAATGTTAGTAGTTTATTGGCCATTTTGGGCTAATTTCTCTCTCTTTCACTTCCCTGCTATAAAAAACGCATTTGTGCGGTTTTGCACACCGGGAAGCACCGTTTAGCCAGAGTTAAACTATTCTCGGCTCCACAAAGTCTACTCTTCAATGTTTCCCATGGAACTAGACAAACCTTCAACTTGAGCACTCAAACCATTCATTTCACAGTCAAGCACTTGCTTAAAACTCATAGCAAGCACTAATTAACCCTAGCACTAGACCCCCCCCTATACTGTCCAGAAGGACAAGGCTCTCTATTCGTCCCCACCAGCCAATCAGAAAAACGGCTTACTCTACCTATTCAGGCATGTCCAAAGGGCAGTTTCAGGTGTACTCTCCAGTCCAAGTGGTGAATCTGGGCATTTTGAGGCAATGTTACAACTGCCTCATGTACACAGACAACCCTCTCTTCCTACCACCAAGCACTAATATATGAAAGAGATGCAATTATACAGCCAAAATGGAGGCAAAGCTCTCTTAACCCAAGACTGGAACTGACAGTCAAGAGGAGAAGGGTAATGCTTGCAACGCACCACCAGTCTCACATAGACCTAATAAACCAACACTGGCAAATAACACGCATGAATACATGAAAACATACTCGGAGGCTCTAAATAAAAATCTGCAAAAGCAACTGAGACCTCCAAAGCAGACATCCAAGCAACCTCCACACCCCATCACCAACCATGAAACACATACTTCACATAACCAGCGAGCCACGCAATCGCAGTCCTTAACACAAAATATACCCAACACACTAGTAATAGGCGACTCTATAGTCAGGCACACTAATGTCCCACTAACTAGGCTGAACAAGCAGAAGGTGACAGTTAGTTGCCTGTCGGGTGCCAGGATCCGCCACATAACACAAGCACTCAGGTCACTCCAGAACAAGTACAAATATGACTCTGTCATTCTCCATATTGGTGTGAATGACCGGAGACGTACCTCCCTGGACTACATGAAGAGAAACATGGAAGAGCTCTCTGATCATGTAGCCCATGCCGGTATGACCCCGACCCAAAGTGGCATCCTCCCCTCACCAAGAATTATGCCACAGTATAAAGAAAAAATGATAAATTTCAACAACTGGCGAAGTTTCTGGTGTCATTCAAAGGGGATCCAGTATCTGTCCACATGGGATGACATGCTCGACAAGCCACGTTGCTTCGCAAGAGATGGCTTGCACCTGTCACCCTCAGGCTTTTGAATACTGGCCAAGGCTCTTGCCGCCCCCATAGTGCCTTTTTTAGGCAAGGCTCAAAATACAAACCCACCAACATAAATAGCACAAGTAACCAAAAACTGAGGGTAATGCTACTCAACACCAGAGGTCTAAACCTCAAAATGCACGCACTCGAAGCACTCCTCAGTATGGAGAACATAGACATCTCCGCAGTAACAGAAACTTGGTTTAAGGCTCCTGGGAGCACCCCAGCACTACTAGGCTATAACTCATACCATACCTTTCGGCCACAGAACCAGGACCGAAACACAAAAGATGGGGGTGTATCCATATTCATCAAGGATACCTACACCTCCAGGTTAGTGACACAGCACAATGCAGAGATCATCCAAGTGCAACTAACAACGGGTAAAACTGCAATCCAAATTGTAGCTTGCTACAGATCACCCACCATGGTCCAGGACCCCCATTCTGCATTTCTGGAGACACTGGGAAATATGAAGGTCCTACCAAACACCCTAATACTCGGCGATTTCAATTACCCAAACATAAACTGGGCGATCTACTCAAGTACTAACTCCCTTGCCCAACACTTCCTAGAATTTATAAACTCTAACGCCCTGGATCAGCTGGTCAACACCCCCCACCAGAGGGAACATATTGGACCTGGTCATCACCAACATGGGCGACTGGTGTTCCACACAGGAGGTCAACCCCCTCGCTGGTTAGATCAGACCATAGACTAATCACTCTGGATATCCACATTCCGCCCACACCCCCAATCAAGGAAACCACCATGAAAAACTTTTCAAAAGCAAACTCCACATTACTTAAGACTGAGGTGGAAAGGTTCACAGCCCCCATGCTAAAGGACAATACTGTCCAAGCTGCTGAAACCTTTACAAAGGCACTCTATGAGCATCTGCAGGAATGCATGGATCGTGCTATCCCAAGTAAAACCAAGACTCACTCCTCCAAGAAAAGGAAACCAGTCTGGTGGACCCCTGCCATAAACAAGCTACACAA
Source organism: Protopterus annectens (assembly GCF_019279795.1). Classification (NCBI taxonomy): domain Eukaryota; kingdom Metazoa; phylum Chordata; order Ceratodontiformes; family Protopteridae; genus Protopterus; species Protopterus annectens. The sequence goes on along the minus strand of NC_056725.1, from coordinate 595,740,666 downwards.
CAGGAGGAGGAAACTAGTACAGAAAAAGAGTAAAATCCCAAGAAAGAAAGACATCCCTGATCGGTATCGGCAAGAAACTACAATCCCTCATTACATCATCCAAGGCTAGTTTCAAAAGAAAAATTGCCAATGACTCCAAAGATAGGAACAAAGCATTATTTAGCTATGTCAAGAACCTAAGTGGAAACTCTCAGATCTGCTCTGAGTTAGGGCAGAATGGCAGAAAATACACTGAACCGACTGATATTGCCAACATTCTGGCAGACAGGTTTAGTGCAAACTTCACCCCCTAAAGGGCCCATAACCATGCCAGAAGATCCCGTCAATCACCGGCACACAGGTTAAAATAGCCCTCTCCAAAGCCAAAAACAGCTTCAATGGGACCGGACGGTGTCCCAGGCTCCGTCTTACAATAAGCTCCAAAATGAACTAACCCCTCACTTAAGCACACTGTTCAAACTCAGCCTCTCTACAGGCTACGTACCCACAGTGTGGCACACAGCAACAGTTATCCCTCTCTACAAAGGTGGAGCTACAATGGACCCCGGGAACTATCACCCTATAAGCCTGACTAGCCTGGTCTGCAAGGCTATGGAATGCATCATCATGGAACTCATTAACAGAGACATTGGTAACCTCCAAACCTTGGACCCTACCCAGTTTGGCTTTAAGGGCAAATCATGCCTCCTAAACCTGGTGGACTTCTTTGAGACCGTTACCAAGGCATTAGACGAGGGAAAGGAGGTCCACACAGCCTACCTAGACCTCACAAAGGCTTTCAACACCATTCCCCATTCTAGTATTATAGACAAGCTCACCAGCTTGAACAAAAATCCCTACGTCACGAGATGGGTTGCCAACTGGCTCATGGATAGAACCCACATGGTGAGAGTTGCAGGCTCTACGTCTGACTCTAAACCGGTTACAAGTGGCGTCCCCCCAGGGCTCAGTCCTAGGACCCCTCCTGTTTGGTACATACTTCTCAGAGGTACAGGCAAACACAGGAGGACTATGGCTGACCAAGTTCGCAGACAACTGCAAACTAGGGGCCATAACCGGCTGATACAGACATCCTCCAGATGGGTCTCACTGTGACAGATACCTGGTGTCAAAATCATGGCCTCAAGCTAAATGCCAAAAAGTGTATAGTCATCCCCTTTGGAAAAAAACAAAGTACCCGCGGAACTACCACATAGGTGGTAGTCCCCTAAATACAGAAAATGTAATAACGGATCTGGGGACCCAAGTAGATAGTAACCTCTCCTTTGATAATCATATTGCCAAGGTAGTTAGAAAATCCTATGTGGCCCACCTAATCACAATAGGGTTCGCATCTAGAACAAAAGAGGATATTGTGCCTCTCTACTCATCACTCATTAGACACATCATAGAATACAACGTCCCATTTGGGATATACCTTACAAGACACCTGCAACAGCTGGAAAGACCACAAAAGTACCTCACCAAAAGGATTACTGGCCTCAAACAGATGTCCTATGCAGCCTGACTCAAGAAACTCCAGCTGTACTTGGTTGCATACCGCTTACTCAGAGGTGATCTCTGCCTGACATACAAGGCCATGTCCAACCCAGAATTGATGGACATGCTCCACCAAACAAAAAAACAAATCCCGGAGAGCCACATGCTCTAGAGATATAAACCTCACAACAACGATAAATAGGAAATGCTGGAGGGATAGATTCCTGTCCCAGAGACTCTCCATGCTTTGAAACAGGATTCCAGTAAACATCAGGCAGAGCCCCTCACTAACACTCTTCAAGAGAAACCTTGACGGGTGGATGGGAAACTGAAAATGTACCTCTGGGAACACTGCAGTGGCTCTGCTGGACAGTGGTGCAGAGAACTAATGGCTCGGCTGGACAGAGGCACAGGGAAGTAATCTAAGGGGGTGGCGAAAGCCAACACATTCTGGCTAGGCTTATAAATGCCCTTGGGCAGATAGCTTAGTACTTACCTATGAACCTATATGTATGTGTGTGTGTGTGTGTATATATATATATATATATATATATATATATATATATATATATATATATATAAATTCTCGGCTGGGTTGCCTTCTGTGCGCAGTCTGCATGTACCCCCCCTTGCATTCATTTCCTGCAGGTGCTCCACTTTCTTCCCACATTCCCAAGACATGCATCTGGAACTTTTCTCCTCGGGCCTCTGCTGAAAATGGGCTCTGCCCCAGCCAGACTTTCCCAGTACACAAATGTTTAAATGAAATAAACAAGCATGGGGTGACCTTACATACCTACTATTTACAATCAATTCAAAGCACAAGGTACCCTGGGAGGAGAGAGAAGGAGACATTTCCTTCAGTATAACCACATTTTTCTTAGCAAAACATTCCGAATGGACAAGCTGGCAAAAGAAAGCTCAACAGAAATTCCATTAACTGTACTGACTCAACCAGTGTGTCTATGGAGCTCTGCAAATACCCAGCAGGAATAACTACTGCAATGACACCTAAAATTTGCAAAACCTGCCGAGAAGACAACACTCTACAATGGTCACAGGTTCAGAAAAAAACTAATTACCAACAGGTACAATTCATGAGTTATATGTCTGCCAACTGCCTACATTATCAGGTCCTGTTACATAAATGAACATTTAGCAGGAAACCTTCTCAGCACATTTTTGAAATAGATTTTAAAATGGGTCCTACAAAGCAGGAAGAGGGGGTGCAGGCCCAATTCTCCTATTTCTAGTATATGATGAGAGGGGACTTGATTGCTGCTGTTCTTGACTCCAAGTACAAATCCTTTTCATGTTCATATATCAAGCTGCTATCATCTTTTGCCAGGTGTAGAGAAATATGCCAGACTGGCCTGTCACTTCCATAATGTGGGATGGAACACAGGAAGTTGTGACGCTTGACACAAAATAAAGGTACATCCAACTCTACCTCTGCAGATCTTTCTTACTTTAATATTAGAGCATATGTAACTCTGCTTAATGAGATACTCTGAGAAGACTGATAGACTGGAGTGGAAGCACCGTTAGCCCCACTATTCTGGAGAAAACTAGGCCTTTTCAGCATCAGATGTGATTTTTCCTTCCGTGTCTACAAGATCCCATATAAATAGGAGGATGGTGCATGTAACTGGGTACCTCAAAGAGCTTATGGCTTTTTTTCTGTGATTAATTGTGTCGTCAGTTGTATCAACAATGAGAAAAGATCCTGTAAAGGGAACTACATAATCATTAACCTTCAAAGTGCCTCAAAACAAGTCAAACAGTCACACGTATCTATTCTACAGCAGATGACCCATATGTTCTTTTGACACAGGACACTGTTTCCCTGTGCTTTTAAGGCTGCATTTATTTCTTCCCAGAAAGAGACTTCTGAAAGGAAACTATTCTGACTGCTGTTTACAGGCCCTCAGTTAAGATGCATCTCTGAAGCTTGTCAAAAGCTCTGGAGACAATGCTGGGGGGGGGTTTCAGAAACTGTGGTTAAAGCCTTTACTAAGCACCCTGGACCTGCAAGACTATAGTACCACCCAAAGGAAGAACTTCTGAGAAAAACATTTGTTTGCCGGAACATAGTCAGTTTTCATGAGGACTGATGGAAAACAGTCAAAGAACCTAACACTAGGGAACAAACCACAAAAATCAGAAAATGGGTCCCAACTAACACCTGGAGATACTACTTGGCCAAAAGCAGTTCTTTAGTAGGTCAATACCCAACCTTGCATTCGAAGTAGAAGCTCTAAATAATTGTCCATCTGGGCCAACTACAGGAGTTCTGTGGCCGCATCTTCAAAGTTTTCAATACTGGATGAAACGTTTGCAGACTTCAGTGTTTTCTTTTCCCTAGTCTTCCTGTGCTGCAAAAGGAAAGGCCTAAAGTCCTTTGGATGTCCACATAGACAACATAGCAGTGGTCTGGCAAACCAACCAAAAGAGAAGTGAAGAGACAGCAATAAAGTTATGGAACTGGGACTTTGCCCTCAGTTTGTTTCTCTAGTGCAAAAAAAAAACATGGGGACTAGCTTCCTGGCAGACAAGCAGAACAGGAACCTTTACTACTTCATTCCCCATTAATGGTACTTAGACCAAAAAATAGCAAACCGAACATTCACAAAATTAAGTAAACTGGTAACAGATCTCTATGCATAGTCATCAAATACAAAATTCCCACACTACTCTCTCCTTCCAAAAAGAGGAAAATGTGAGGGATGCACTGGTAGAGTTAATCCTAGGATCTTCTGTATGCCTCCAATGTCCCTCATTCTGAACAAACAAACAAAAGGTACCAGTCAACTGTACACGTGCCAAGTGGTTCTAATGTTTGTGGGATACGGAAATACCTGTTAGAAAACCTAGACAGATCTGATACTTCATCTACAGGATGCATCTGAAAGCAGATCACTCAACTGTCCCCATTTACTGAGAAACATTCCTATTTTTATGCCTCTCCCTGCACATGATGTTCCTATATTTGCAGGCATGGCCCTATTTTCAGGCATTTTTTAATCTCTTTACACAATTTTCTTAATCCTCTACATCACAACTGAGTTTTGAAGTACACAGAAAACTACACTGCATGAAATCCCCTGAAATCTGAAGAAGAAATAAGGGATCTAGGGACCCAAGTAGATAGTCAGCTTTCCTTTGATAACCATGTTGCCAAAGTGGTTAGAAAATCCTTCTATGTGACCCATCTGATCAAGAAAGGGTTCGCATCAAGATCTAAGGATGTAATGGTGCCCCTCTACTCTTCCCTCATCAGACCCATTACTGAGTACAATGCACCAATTGGAATGTACCTGGCTAGACATCTCCAGCAGCTGGGGAGACCACAAAGGTACCTGACCAAGAGGATTACTGGCCTCAAACAGTTGCCCTATGCAGCACGTCTGAAAAAGCTAAGACTGTTCTCTGTTGCATACCGCTTTCTCAGAGGTGATCTCTGTCTAAAATACAGAGCCATGTCCAACCCAGAATTGTTGAACATGCTCCATCTTAGCAAAACAAAATCTACTCGAGCTACACTCTCTAGGGATATAAACCTCAACACAACAATGACTAGAACATGCTGGAGGGATAGATTCCCTTCGCAGAGACTTCCCTTACTATGGAACAGGGTCTCGATCTACATAAGACAGAGCCCCTCACTATCACTCTTCAAGAGGAACCTTGATGAGTGGATGGGTAACAAAGTTCACACCAGGGATCACACCAACAGCACTACTAGATAGGGTCCAAGGGTACTAGCTGCTAGTACAAGGGTCTAGGGAACTACTAAAGGGGCGGTGAATACCGCACAACGTGGCTGGGCTAATATATGCCTTGGGGCAGATAGCCCAGTACCAACCTATGACCAACATACTAGTGGCACCAAAAATGTAAAAAAAAAAAAAGAGGAGCATATCTTAAATGTCTCTCTTTCAGGAGCAAAAATAATTGACGTGTGACAGAATTTTGCAATACAGTTTACTAAAGTCTGCAGATTTTGCATGCCTTTATTTTTACATCATTTTTGTCACTTTTTTAAATGTGTTTGAGTACTATCCCACATCCCTACATGAAGCAGAAAGAGCTGTATGTTATTTGGCATTCAATTTATACGCTAGATGTCTAGATTTTGGCTGGATGTACCTAATTTTCAAGGGCCCTGGCTACCATTTTCTGTGGCCGGAAAGAAGGTAGTGTGACGCATTTATAAATTCAGCCATCAAAGATGTAACAATTTTGGTGTGTGGCACTGGTTAGGGTTACTAAGACTCTGAAATCAGATACTAAAAACTATGGAATGACCAAATATTGTGATATGGATTTTCTGCCACTGACCCTAAAGTAAGGGCTATGTTTTTTAAAACAACCTATACCCCAGACTGCAATTTACTGCAAGAATTCACACATGAAAATACTCAGTTTACAAAACAGTAGTCAGTTGCAAAATGATTCTATTAGACAGGGACATTAACAGACAGGCAAAAGAGTGTAAATCAACTGAGAAAATTGGGAGAAAAAAATCACTGCATGCTACAGAAGAAACTGTATAAAAAGGCGTACAGCTACAACTTCCCTACCCATCCACTCTATAATTAAACAACACAAAGTGAAAACTAGTGCCAGTTTTCTAGGAATGCATTAAGCAAACCACAGAAGAATCTTATCAATCCTACTGCAGTTAAAGATATCAAATATAGCCAGTCTTCTGCAGCAGGTATGCTTTCACCTGGAATGTTGGGGAACTAGGCGCATGTAGCATCACGCTTTCCACAGGACTGGAAGGAGAAATGAGTGGTCAGTGGTCTGCTGTCCTTAACTGGGCACATGGATTGGACATATGTATGTAGTGCTTATACCATGGAGGACAGGGGGCAAATTACAAAACTAAAAATCAAAATATATTATGTGTATGCCTGTAACGTACCTTTAATGTGCAGAAGCATTTTGCAAAATATGTGCACCTACTTCATTGCATCTTGGTTCCTCTAATGGACTTACAGGGGGAGCAGAAAGTGCACAAATGGTCACAGCCTGTGCTCTGCAACCAGGAATGCAATCACCTCTAAAAAGGGACAATGGAAGGGGATATATGGTGAATAATAAAGTAACATCAAAAACATCAAGACTGAGAACAGAGTTAGCAACGAAGGGCAAAGGAACCATGTCACATACCAGTCCCACGCTATAACCGTTCATGGCTTTTTTTTTTGGCAAATAAGAACCAATTAGGGGATGCTCAATGTGCGTGCGTGTGTGTGTGTGTGTGTGTGTGTGTGTGTGTGTGTGTGTGTGGGGGTTCTGAACAGTCAAAAAGAAATGCTCACATTTCTTATACAAAACAAAATATCCCATCAAGACTCCACAACTTTGTTTCCGGAAAAGATTTCTGAAGTTGCATGGGTAGTGGCATCAGCATGGAAGGATGAAAGCTGTGGATGAAAGTCCCACTCAAAAGGACAACTTTTCCTTGCATACTTTAATGATCTAAATAACTGGTAGGAGCTTGCTTTTGCCTGTATACATTTCTGCATTGTGTATAAAATCAGTTTAGTCAGCCAAGCACTCCTACTCTACAAAACTTACATTCATAATAGGCTTTGCATAATATGCACAGATTCTTCCAAGCCAATGCAGTGCAATATATGCAGTGCAACATCATATTCATATTGTGTAATGAGATGGTCAAAACATTTCACATCCTAGTGCTATGTTCCCAAGTGCAGTAAAAGCAGTGCAGTACAGACCAACTCTAGTATTCCGCAGGATGGCAATCGCTGAATTATGAGGTATCTAGCCACATAAAAGGGTTAATCTAATAAGCCTGAAGATAAAACCAGTCAAAACCCTTCACTGCCAAAGATGTGATGACTACTCCATGAAACACAATAAGACTACTCGAGTAACAACTGAAGATGTTCCTCAAAACACAAGTTAGCTGTTCTAAGCTTCAGAATTTAGAAGCTAAATAAGCTGAGGGTAGGTTGCTTAAAGGGGAAGACAAAACAGAAATAAGGCATTTAAGAGATGGTAGTCTGAGGATGAACGTTGTAGTCACCCAACAAGCCTGGGAAAATACTAACAACTTTATTAACTGCAGTACATACATGGTCTTGTTACTAGCCAAACAGTAATTCTCTTTATCTGTACCATGTAATCATCACATCAATACAAGCAGCTAACTAAAAATATCAAGGACTCAAGCATGTAGTACTTATCCTACATCCTTAAAATGACAATCCCACAAAAAGTATCATTTATCAAAGCACTTGCAATAGCCTGAGCTGTTGCTCCAGCATATTTTATTGGACTTCAGTTTTTGCTGATGCTAAAACACATCCTAGAAAGTAAAGTACCACAACATACAGTAACATTTACTGGGAGGGTTACACTACAATACATCATCCAAGAGTCATTTTCATCAGTTGAAAGATGGGTCAGTAACTCTCAGCTTCTACTCAAGCCATATTAAAAAAAAAAAAAACTGCTGCTATTCTTCCCAAAAAACCTTGCACGCCTCAAACCAAATTTCTTAACAGCATCTGACAACATCCTACAGAAGTCATCCCCCTACCAAGCTTCTAGGCATGACAACTAATGACCTGAAATTTGACTTGCATGTGCAACACAGTTTCAAAAAATAACTCACCAAACATTATGAACACTCGAGAGAAAAAAAAAAAACTAGTTGACTGATTCATCCAGGAAACTCCTGGCCTCTATACTACAGTCCTACTCTATATGGCTCACCGATGATGCTTAGCCTTCAGGCTTCCATTCAAAATAAACTAAACCAGTGTTGCAATAAAATAGCAAAATTTGCCACTAACTCAAACAGAACCTATCACTGCTTAGCACTAAAACAGCTTGATTGGCTTGAATTACCCAGGCAACTAACTCATTTACACTCAACTACTGATAGTCCACAAATGAATATACAAGCCAGAACAAAGTAAAGCCCTACTAGACTTACTGCACATATACACCTCTGCTAGTTCATTAATTACAGAAGACTCCTCACTACTTACAAAACACACCTGTCGGCAGTAACCTCCCTCTATTCCAGTTATGTAGCCCACTCTTGGAACTCAATCTCTTAGCCCTTAAACATATACTAGCAACTGTTCCAATTTCAAGACTAATCTAAAAAAAAAAAAATACCCGACATCTACACAACCCTCGACTCGGGTACATGACCACCTACGTCACAAATTGTGTCTTTCTCACTCTGAATTCACTAACACCTCCATAACTTAGCAGGTAGTAATTGCTTAACATCACGAGAAGCTCTTACTTTAATGACACCATACTACTAGTGTGTTGTTCTACCTCTTCAGCCAACACTTAGTATTTCCCCTCTTGTCCTTCCAATAACAACCTCATCTTTCTAATACTACTCAACTCTCTCTCTCCACGGCCTTAATTTTCCCATCTGCTCATTACTCCTCCACATCTCATTCTATTCCTCTGCCTATGTTGGCATAAGAATACTCCATTCTCACCTCCATATTATAAACAGTCAACATTTCAAATAAATCTCTATTAGTTAACTTGACACAGGCTATCCATTTCTGAAAAGGACTTGCTACTTGCAGTACATATTGTGCTTGATCAATTTATCGATAAATGTATTTCAATCTGTTTATGTTTTATCTGTTGTAGGGATTTAATCCCCTTCTATATAACATATTAGCTATTGTAAAAAGTGTGTGTGTGTTTTTGTGCAGCCTTTCACCCAACTCATTGTAAATTAATCTGTTGCAGGGCTTTTCTCCACTTGTACATAATTAGTCATCCACTACTGTTTAAATGTTTTTGAATCTGTTTGGGAGCTTTTCTCCCTGGGACTCTGCTGAAAATGGGCTATTGGCTCAGTCGGACTTTCATGGTTATCAAAGGACAAAAAATAAATACTTTGACGTGCCCTAAACACATGCATGTCAACGGTCCCCACTTTTTATGGGAATCCTTAAATTTGCCTCAAAATCTTGCAAGGTTTGAGAAAAGGTAGAGTATTACAATTAATAAATAGTGGTATCCATTAGTTGCATACTTGTTTACTTCAGAAAAAAAAACAATTTACATCCTCTTTTTTTCTGTCAGGTTGCTAATTAATACTATCAATATTGTAAGAGTTACTAATTTGAGGCCTTTTTCTCATTAGTTTTTGCTTGTCCCCAATACTGAAGGTAAAAAAAAATTAACAGCTATGCCAAACTTGAAAATTTCTTACCGAAAGGGAAGAGATTTCAGTGCATACACTTAAAATCCTTTAAGTGAATACAAGTCACTTGCATGCTTTTTTTAATTTTATTTTGAATTTGAAGTGAAGTCCAGTGGGATCAGAGCTCGACCCTGTTAACAGTGTCAGCCTGGGGAATGAAGCTTTACTGACTGTCAAACAGTAATGATTTTTTAATGTATTATATTTACAATAAAGTAGTAATATTTTATATTCAAATATAATGTGTCAAGTCTTTTTTCTTTATGCAGAACACAATATTAGATTTCTTCTGTTAATATAAGGGTAGGAAGTAACATAATTCAGATTAACTAGAACAGGAACAACTATTGAATGCTAAACAAAAAATAAGGGACTACCTTGATAATATGCATGAGTTTAGAAAGACTGTTGTTAAGCAACTCTTTTTTGATAACTCTACAGCACAAAAAAATTTAGCACAATGATTCAGACAACAGAAAGTAGAAAGGGCTGTCACCAAGCTTAGGGAGCCTGTTACAAGGAAGAAAAGTAGGGATCCTGTAGAAGTAATAGAAATACTATGGAAATTCTATGAAAGTCTGTATAAAGCGGATACATATGGAAATCAAGAAAAGGTACAAATGGAAATGTTATTGGAAGAATTAAATATGCCAAGGCTAGAGGGAGAGGAGGCTCAATTACCAACAGCTACGACAGGAGGAGAGGAGATAAAAATGGTGATGTATAAACAATCCACAAGGAAGTCCCCAAGATTAGATGGTATTCCTGTGGAATGAAGATGATCTCGAAGGTTTTAACAGTATTTTAAGAGAAGTACCAACATCCTGGAAGAAAGCGACAGTAGCTGTACTACCTAAACAGGGTAAAGACCCATCAGATCCAGCTTCATACAGGACCATTCCAATACTAAATCACAATTATAAAGTGTTTCTGTCTATAATGGCTAAAGGAATGCAAAAAGTGATGCCAAACTTGACAGATATGGATCAATGTTGTTTTGTGGAAAATAGGCAAACATTAGGCAAAAAACAGAACAGTGATTATCTGGAGGGAAGCAGAATGGAACAAAATACCATTGTTGCTGGTGGGTCTTGATGCAGAGAAAGCATTTGACAAAGTAAGCCAGGATTTTATGAGCAGAGCAATGGAAGCATTTGCATTCCTTCATAAAATTATATGGTTGATTAGAAGGATATATGAAGGATTGGAGGCAGAAATTTAAGTGGGTGAGGTGCTCTCTGATAATCTCTGCTTTAACAGAGGAACCAGCAGGGGTGTCCTCTCTCTTCCCTTTGTTATTTGCATTATACTTAGAACCATTGGCAAAGAAAATAAAGGACTCAAATTCAAGAATATAATTGGTATGGTAGTCAAGAAAAGCTGGCTCAATTTGCAGATGGCATTTTATACCTGACAAAACCAGAAAGGGACATTACAGTGTTGTGGAACATATTGAGACAGTTTCAAAAATTTTCAGGATACAAAATTAATAAAGCAAAACAAAAGCAATAGAGGTAAACTACGTACCCACATACAAATTGTTTCAGGAATATCTATACTTATGTGGACATGATAAAATAAAGTATTTAAGAGTACAGATTCAAATTATACTGGTGTGGCAAGCTAAGGATATGTGGGAAGAGACTAAACAATAGAGAATACAAAAACAGAGAAAGTGGAAGCTCTGTTACATCGGTATCGATAGTAACATACAAGCAGTTAAAAAGCTTTTAGTCCCTTTAGTTTTATACACTAGTCAGGCATATTTTTATCAACCAGAGATGATGTTGTGGACAGCAATTAATAAAGAGCTGAAGGATTTCGTTGGGGAGGGGAAGATGGCAAGACTCAAGTGGGATAAGCTTATTCTTCCAATAGAACAGGGCGGACCGTGATTACCAGAGTTAAACGGGCTTTTCAGAGCAACACAGTTAAGGCTCCTGTATGTAGCACAAGCAGAAAACTATAATTCAAAGTTGAAAGGGATGATGATGAAAGAGGTGGGGGGAGCTCAAGTAACAGTGACAGATTTTGGATGCAGACCTTTAAGGAGGAGAACAATAACCACACAGAATATTATATTCATAAAGTAGCAGAAGGTCTTCTAAGAACTAAGCCAACATGGGAATGGAGAAAGGAGATTCTGCTAATAGGAATGACTGCAATTAGGGATACAGACAATAGGCAAGAGTGGGCAGGAATATATTGGAGAAGACTGGCAAAGGAACCAAGGTACTGGTAAGCAAATAACTAGACAGGGAAAGGTATCAGAATGGGAAAATGCCAAGAACTTATTTGGACTACAGGCAAAAGACTGCCTTTCACAGCAAGGATTGTTATCAGAGTATATGTAAAGAAAAAGAAATAGGAGGGATCCTAAACGAAAGACCAGCATTGGTAGAGTTTTTAGTACAATCTCGAACAGAAGTTACCATTAAGAAAGGAATTAGTGCAGCATATAGAATATTGCATGATAACTACAAGAATCGATCAGAGGAGGTTAGGAAGGACTGGTAAGAGATTAGGTAAGCAATTCACAAAGAAACAATGGGGGACACATGTATGTCTCCCAAATATGCAACAAAATCTAGAAGATTTCAGATCTTTGCCTGTAAATGTTTACCTAGGTATTTTTTATATCCCAAGCAGACTTCAAAGAATTTTTCCTCCGGTAGACAGCACATGTTGGACGTTTGATGGGGCAGGCAGAAAGGGGTAATTGGGTACATATTTTCTGAGAGTGTAATGAGTTGGTAGTTAAAGATTCCCTGCAGACTGCTCTGTTGGCGATGCTGGGTTAGCAGGTTAGACAGACTAGGGAAATGAATTGCCTAGACATAGTAAGGCCTTGCTGAGTCTAATTATGATGGTTGCAAAAAAGAAAATTTTAGAAAATGGAAATCAAAGTCTAAACCAAGATTACTAAAGGTACTGAAGATCTTAACAGAGTTAAAACAACTGGAACTGGGATCCTTAGAACAGGGTAGGAGCCAATCACATAGGAAAAAAAATGGGAACTGTGGGATCAATACATGCCGAGGAGGAATGAGGTTTAAAAGACGGCAGGATTTGAATGAGCTATGTAATGGATGACTAACAATGAATGGATATGTTAAACAATGTACAATCTTTGCAGCATTTGTGCTGGCACGTTTTGGAATGTATAATGTTTGCAAATGAGACTGTGTCGTTATGGTTTATTGTCATTTATACAGATATGCAATATGGTCTATGTCATACAATATATTCCCAAAGGTCATCAGAACATCTAGCTTCATCAACCATGTATTTTCAGCTGAGGTGGTCTTCCTGTTTAAACTGTCTGCAATTCAACCACGCATGCCGCTATGAAATATCTCATCCAGATGGATGATTCATTTTCTCATTCCGATACATGTGAAGTACCCTGCAAATGTGATTACATCTCTTCTCATGTCTCTAATAATAACTTAGCTCTATCTCATTGAAATTAATGGATTTAAGAGAGCCATGTGAATTAGTCTATTGTTGATCAGCTATTTTTTGTTCATAGGTAAATACTAGGTAAGCTGCCTTGTCAGCCATTTTAGGCCTAGCCAGTTTCCCTTTTTTGTCCTCAAATTAAACTGTCCCATTTGGTTAGAGATCGTCCTTACCCATCCAGTGGTCAATAATTATATTATTACCCCTAATGAGAATAAATGGAATTATACCACACATACTTGAGAGGATTGATGAATGGAATAAGGCATTAAGGAGCTGATTCTGTCCAATAGTAGTACAGGGGCAATCCTGGGGTAAATTTCCTTTTTCTCATCCATTGATCGAAGCTGCGCTTGAACATAGATGGAGACTCTGTGCCAGAGCAGCAGTATCCTCCAAGATATCCCTGACCCTCCAAACCATTTGGTTGATGTTACAGAAGAGGTTTAAATTTCTAGACAGAGTATTTCTGATGCTATTTGACTTGCTTATGTGCTGTAAATCTATAAGTATTGTGACAGAGAAGGTCTTGTATGCCAGAAGCAGGTCATCTCTAAGCAGTCTGTAGGATACTGAGTACAGTGACAGAGTTTTCAGTCAGTCCAGGTAGGACATGTTATTTAGGCCTTGTATCCTTTTAATAAGTTATTTCTGTGGGCATTCCAGTTACTGCACATGTCGATACAGATACATGCCAAAGGTGGCATTATATTCAATGACTGGCTGAGTAAAGGGGGTAATGACATCCCTAAATATAGACACAGTCCCTTTGTTTCTAAGCATTCCAATACAGGACTTTCATACAATGGACACATGTTGGTGAAAAATTAAGTCAATGTCGACATAATTCTTAGGGGCATATTGCCAATGTGGCAGTTTCCTGGGGTAGATGACTTCCCAAAGGATACAATATATATATATATATTTTTTTTTTATACAGTTTCAGCCCATGATTTTGGCATCAGTTATTTATTTGGGACAACCCTTCCTGCAGGAATGACAAAGTAATTTGTGGTTTCAATGACTGCTCCTAGCTTGCAGTCAACTGCAGTCAGCCAGAGCCCTTTGGTATCAGCTTTTACTGCAGAAAAACAGATACCGAACAGGAGACGCCCCAGCACAGAACTCTGGAGGCACCAGTGGTGTCTGGTCTCTTTGTGGATGTAACTGCCCCTACTTTGATTCTCTCCTTCCTGTCTGTGAGCCAGCTGGCAGTTCAGTGTACTTGTACTGTATATGGCAGCACCTTTCCTTAGCATAGCAGCCCTATTCCAGTTTCACTAGATTGTAGCAGGACACTTGAAGGGAGAGCTACAATGAACTATATTCAATGCTGCTCTAACATTGTAAGCATCCACTGTTTGAACATCAGAACTTTAGTTTGCAGCTCTATACCCACTTACATTTAATGACGAGACTGTTCTGAATGGATGCTTACTTAATGCAACTCCACCTTACAAATCTGCTGATATTCTGCTGTCTCCTCTAATCCAAACTGGATGTACTTCAGAATAACTTTGAGTGCTATAAACAAAAAGCTATAAAAGCAAATATGAAAAAAGTGCCCATCTCTTCTACATAGATCTAACAAATATGTATGGCAAAACAGTACGAATGCCAACAAGTGTGCTAGGCACAGCTGCAATGAACCAAATATTTCAATACTATTATTCACAACTTATTTTACTTACAATTTTTGCAACTGGGTTAATCACACCAATCATTCTATCAATGAGGTGGCAAGGGAGAGACTACCAATGTTCCAAAGTACAGAGAAAGAAGCTATGGTCTGAGCAATTCAGTCTTGTAATAAGAGTTTGGAGTACTGGGCCACCTACAGGTTGTCTAAGGTTGTAGGTTGGGATCGCTGCAATGAGGTTCACTGCGAGAGAAGATGGGGTGTCAGTGTTCATGCCAAGGAAACTTGCAATGAAGCAACATACTTTATTTGCTAGGGTTTGTAGAGTTATCCTTTTGTTTGAAATGGAAACAAGCATTGGCAAGAAGTATATCAGTCATGCAAGCAGAGCCCATGGCTACCCTGGCTGAAGCTTAAAGGAACTAAAAATATTTATAAGGCCAGAACTGGAGATAACCGATTTAAGATCTGTTCTTGAATGTGTTATTGGAAGGTGACGGACTGGTCAAGCCAAATGCAGAGTTATCTAACTAAAGAGACAATTGCAAAATTGCTTAAGGTCAATAACTCTGACAAACCTAGGGATTTTTAACATTTTTTGTGCCAAACAGCACATTTAGCTTTCCTGGGAAAGAGAAGAAGAATTATGATAAGCCATTTGTATAATTCCAAAAGGTCTGCTTGACATTGGCTTTGGAAGACATAATGTGCAGGATTAAATTTATAAAGGACCATGCCATCAGCTGGGATAGATCAATGAGGAATTTATAAAAATTGAGAATTCTAAAAGGGCGAGAATTGAACCCTGGGGAACACCAGAGTATAAGTAGTGTCCGACAGGTAGGAGCAGATCTTTACTGTAAAAGGTCTTTTAGTCAGGAAATTATGGAGCCATAAAATTGCTTCTGGACTTATATGAATATCTCTGAGGTAGGCGAGTAATACTAAGTAGTCAGCCTCAAATGCTCTCATTAAATCAATGAGCACACCACCAGTTACACTCCCTTTTATCCATTTTAATATGTTATCACTTGGGGTCCAAACTGCAGTCAAGGTAATTCTTCCTACCCAAAACTGTTTGTTAGAGAGCAGGTGATGCTTTTCCAGCAATGTAGTACGCCGATACAGACCAGTTTTTCACGGGATTTTGCCTAGAGTAGGAAGTCTTGAGATGGGACGGAAGTGCCTGGAGGATGTAGGGTAGGAATCTTTCTTCTGTCACCCCCCCACCACACAGTTAATACTTGTATCATATACAACATTAATACATTAACATCCAAGGTAGTCCTCGCTCATGATCCCATCTTCTCTCCTGAGCGGCTGACCTCGACTCTGCCTACTGTACTGTCATCTAGCTCCAATTTTACTACAAGTTGACTCAGCCCATGGCCTAAGATTTGCAATCTTGTTTATCATATACAAGGTTTAATCATCTGATATTACATGACACTGCCATTCGTTCTATGTATCAATATATTACCAGCATAAATCTCCAATTACCAAATACAGAAAGGATTCAAACTATTTAGTTTGCAAAAGAAGCCTTGCCTCGTGGGCTCAGTCCTTCCAGCCTCCTTGTTCTTGCCTCTCTCCTTAGTTTAAACCCATTTATTCATCTTAGAAGCTTTCTATCACCATTTCCTAAAGATTCCGTTTACTCATCTCCCTTTAAACTTTAGGCATCTTAGTTCACATCCCTTTATTTCCTGCATCAGTGTTTTAACATCATGAATGGTTGGCTTAACTATCAGCTTCCATTTTTTTTATAGCTTTTTTTCTTATGATCATTAGTAATACATGCAGCTCTTTATGGGACATACTGCACTTATTGTTGTTCATCCTAGCAGAATCACCTATATCAAAATCCACCTTCATACCTATTTCTTCCCCACCATATCTGATGACCTTCGTTCCATATGCTAAGTCCCTCACAGTCTCAAAACATGCATTTACATGTGGTCTTTCCTGCCCTACCACATTGCAAACATTTAATCACTTATCTGCAAGGAACATCTTTCCTAACTTACCTGGAGTGTAGAAATATTTGTGTAGGCACTTTCATGCATATATTCTGACCTTTCTTGATTTTGTTGCTATCCTGACACTCATTGTGTGTGTACTTGTTCCCAATTAACCTTTTCGTTGCCCAATACCTTATCTGCATGTTCTTTTTTTGTCCTGTAATGCTTCATATGCTTTGCCACCTACTAATCGTTACTTCTGTTCTTGCCTCCATGAGGATCTCCACCAATTTAAGTATATTCCATTTCCCTTCTGCCCACCTACATATATGACAAATGATCTCCCATACGAAGGCTGAATCTCAGCTTGGCTAGTTCTTATCTTAAGATGATACCCCCAACTGTTGAGCTGCTCCCCAAACTTTAACTGTCTAGCAGTGGGGATGACAAGAGGTGAATACCATTTTCCTACATGGTCTAAACTATCCAGATATAGACTTAATGGTAAGCAAATAATCCAACTTTTGACTAAGAACACGGACCACCACTGTTATCAAGTGCAACCCTTAAATATACATAGCATTTAGTACATTGTTCTCTGGTTCTAATTTTATTTCTTATGAGACTGTTTTATGGTCAGACTTAACAAGTGATGCTACACACTTGATGGTGCAAGATGCTCCCATATTAATAAGGACACAATCCTAAATCTTATTCCTGCTAGTGGGTACTCTGTCAAATGAATGCCTTGGAACAGTTAATCAAACTCCAGGAACCTCTGTGCTTATGCACTACTGGTGGTGTAGGTTTCCCAGTCTATAGCTGGACAGTTTAGACCACTTAGGAAAATGGCATTGGGGTTCTAATTCCGGTAGAGGGAGTTTTACAGCTAGCCAACCTATGTTACAATAAACTAATGTTTATTTGAATATATTAAGAAGCTCTAGTGCATCATGTTGCTTTACCAGCCCAGGAAACTTTTGACAAAGACTTGCCTCCTACCCATATTTATTGTAACCTCATCTCATTTCACTCGTCTATTCACCTTTAACCCTCCTCATTTCACCTCATGTCATCCCCACTGCTTTTCCTCCTCTTATGATACACTCCCATAAGATATAATCACATCTCTGCTTTACAACAGAATTCATTCTTTTCAAATTGCAACCTCGTAACAAAGTCTCTACTCAGCTTTGCTCATCATTTTCACAAACACTATGTGAACTTATATTAATCAGATACTTTACTCTGTAGCTGTATTTTCATTCCTGTTTGAAGACTTGCATTTACTACTTTCGCCTAATATATAATGCGAATTTCTATACCTACTATATGCATCTCTACAAACAACTACCTTACCTAGCTATATATTATATTCTTATTCATTACAATAATTATCTAATAATTTGTTTCCCATTCTACTGTGTATTTTGCCTTTAGCCTGAAGGATCCTCAAACTGGGTCACCCACTCAGTTAATAAGCAGAAAACCAAATGCGAGTTGAAGGATAGTGTACAATTTTGAGGCTTTATTCTCAAAAGATAGTGTCTTCAATCTTACTCATGGCTGTCTAATACAAAGACTAAGACAGCCATCAACTGCTCACTTAAGAGGAAGGAAAATACTAATGATGGCTAAAAAGGACACTATCTAGAGCTGTACTGAAGGGCAAAACCTCTGACAACGGCCTGACCTTATACCTCCTTATTTTACCCATCTCTGACTCCTGCTTTGGCAAACTGGAACTATTCATAAGGCCTGTTTCATGCTGGGTAGCTCCATAATAGGAAGACTGTACCTGGTACTAATGAATCACTCACTGCACATAGCATAAAACAGGCAGAACCTGACACCTCATTGGAGTGATAATTCCATAATGCCTTTGGTCAGTCTGCAACTTCGCCATGGTGCAAAGCTGAAGCACTGGCACTTGCAGCATCCTTCAATGTAATGCTTCAGGCAAAACTGAAGAGGCAGTATCCATGATGGCACTGGCTGGTAATATAACGACCAATGGCATACTTAAAACTATTTTTTAAGCAATTGTGGCAATTTACCAATGATGCACATTACGATGAAGTCCAAAGTACAAAGACAGCTACAATGAAAGTAGAGTTGTGCGAAGTACTCACAACAGAGGACCATTAATTAAAGAAATACAGAATTTACTGAAGAAAGTTCTTGCTTCTTGGTATCAACTGTAATGCCCAACCACCTTAGGTTGGACCAAAAGCACAGTCCTTGATCACTACTTGTGCTGCTAGTTTTGCATTCTGGTTTTCAGAATATTACCCTTCAAAAAAAATGGAGAATTTTGTTTTTCAGAGAGGAAAGATTTAAAGATCCACAACAACTAAGCCGCATTGCACACAAAATTTTATAAAATATTTGATCCATGTTAACTGATGCCATGAATACAAAAAAAATTCAGCTATGCCAGCACCTTATAAATCTAATACGCATTTGCATACAAAACCTTTTATTGGAAGGGGATGCGGGGTGGGAAAGCATCTATATTTTTTAAGAGTCTAATGCAAATGTGAGTACCTCTCAAGTGTACTATCTTCTTTTTTCTATTATATAATGCTTTAAAATTTACATATGGAAGCTAAAATGAAAAAAAAGCTATTTACAAGATGCTTAAAACTACCGAACGACATCCTGCAATTCGTCCGAATACTTCACCTAACCCATAAGCATCTGTAACCTCCTGCTTGATTACCTCACTAAAAGGTTTCCTTAAGAAACTCTAGATAAACTATACAGATAGTACTGGTAAACAAAAATCTAAGTAGTCTTACTTGCTTACATAATATTCTTCATGAGTGATGCCTGTTGAATGTGAAATTCCTTCCATCTGTATAGAGTGCAAACAACGTACCTAATTATCACAAAAAAAGACAAAGGTGCTAAAGAAACACAGCATGCAACAAAAAAAGAGGCAGGGTCTGCCCTTTCCTTTGACTGATAATACATTTTACAAAACTTTATTAATCTGTGTATAAACCAAGTGGCTGCTTCACAGATGCTCTTCACTGAAATACTCCTAGAAAAGGCTGTCACAATGGTTACCACAATACACAAGTGAAACCTATACTATATTTTTGTTTTTTCTAATTAATGAAAACAATTAAAAACAATTACCTTGTCATTTGGTAGATGTCCTAAAGTTTCTTTTCCTTAATGATGTTCTTACTTAGTTATTGGTAAATGATAGACAAGCTGTCTGTGGACATCTGGCATTTGGAGAGTCCTATGAACCTATTGTCTTATTTTGGATGTAGACTCAAAGAAGTTAAGTAAGCTGGTTAAGAGAAATAATTCAAACCACATCCTACACATCTGAAAATCCTTATGGCTGAGTTAAGAGCCAACAAAGTATTTTGAAAGTTCAACTGTCAAACTTCTGACCCATTAACCTTCTAGAATTTTGTGGGAACTACAATAAATATTAAACCTACCTAAATCCAGGTCACTGTAATACATCACCTTCTCTGCTTTCTCACTGTAATACAGAAAAAAAACGTTACTCATTTTTATTTCTCAAGATTCTGTCTTGAAGCTTCCATCAACCTGCTATCAGCACACAATGAACATCCCTTTCTTCTTGCCCTTGTCCTAGTCTCACTTCCTTAAAGTCTCACTTTACTTTGCATACAAGCATCAGTGTAAACTGAAAACAGTGTTGGCATCCATTGTTAAAGCCCCCTCAGAATTTCTGAAAGTTTTAGGTGAAACCATAGTCATGCCTAAATCAGTTCTCAGTAATTATTCAATCACAGGAGGGTTGTGGTTTACAACCTAGAAAAAAAGGACTTCTTTGTTCCACAAAATAAAAAAGTGTGCTTCTTCCATCTCAAACACTGTATATGTCCTACTGCTCTTCTAAGATCTTGGAAAACTTAATTCATACACTACTACAGCAGCAGTCAGTAATGTACTAATTTTTAAAAATCTGCACGGTTTCAGACCAGGCCACTGGAGTGACATTATGCTAATTTACACTACTACACACATTTAAGCTCAGGTTAACCTTGGGAAGATTATATAATCACTCTTTCTTGACATCTCCAAAGCGTCAGATGCACTCAACTGTAACCTCCCTGCTTACCTCATTAAAGGATTCCTTAAGTAATGGTAGATACTTTGCCATCTACCTAGAAGGTAAATCAGTCTTCTAAAACAAAAAATATTTTCTTGAATGCATTCCTTATAAGCCCATATCCAAAAGTGATGACATTTGTTAATACAGACGTCCTTGCATCTACACTGCATGTTAACAGTAACACAAATATATGCATAATTGCTCTTTATAGTCACAGGTGCAGAGATAAGTACTAGGCTAGCTGACTTTGTGAGACATTTAAGCCTAGCCAATTTTCTTTTCGAAGGTGAGAATCGAACCCTGTGCCTTGCATCTGTGAGGTAAACACCTTAAACCATTATGCAACCACCCCCACCCCCCAAAGAAATCATACAAGCAATATTCCTATAACTGACAATATCCTACCATGGGCCTCTGCCAATTCAACCTATGAAACATTAAAATTAGTCGACACTAATATTAACTGACCTCCTGTAATCCCCTCAGAATACTCCACCAAACCCATAAACACCTGTAATCTGTCATCTTTACTCTGCTTAGAAACAACCCATCTAGATTAAAGAAATCCTCCAAAGCAGAATCAATCATATACTGGGTCCTCAAACAAACTAAAAAATGTACTTTGATCAGGAGTGATAAGTGGCAACCACACCACATCTGCCATTCATACAGACTACTAGTACTAAACCAACATTATATAACAATGCAAAAAATCTCTGTAATTTCAAACAAAGATACTTTCATCAATATTCTAGCAGAAAGTAAATGGCACATAACATTTCTCCTCCAAGGATGAGGAAGTTCTGCACTTCAAATATTTTTAATTCGAAATCCACAAGCTCCCATTAGAAAACAAAAGCATGATAAAATCAATCCCACCCCCCCCCTCTGTTTATCAATAACCACTAAGCAATCCCAGAAACAGAGGAAAAAAGCCTGGAAAGCCAACAAAACCACTGCCTCACAACAAACTTACGGCACTATAAGAAAAATCACTAACTCACATTATTCAAGACATGACAAGCTACTTCAAAACCACTACAATCTTCATACCAATTCTCCACAAAAATTCTGGCCAGGTTTATCACAGCTCCTCAAACCAGATAAACCATCCCAACTCTGTCCAAATCCCAATGAATTTTGAGTTTCCTAACTACCATAACTCCATCTAACTGAAACAAGCCCATCATATTTTTTGTCCTGATTAAATGTCCAGCTCTCAGCCCTCTCAATAGTCAAAATAAAAATAGGACCACGAAATGGTAGAAGTTAAAAACAAAGAATAAATCAAACCAACCTGTCCACCAGCCAAAGCAGAGGAGGACTGCACAAAAGCAATAACTTAAGTGCTTATGTCCTTATCTCCACTAGGACTTCATCAGAATAAATCACTTATCCCCATTAAATATTTAAATATATCAAATACAGTCACATGATCAAAAAATCCAATAAAAAAGGATCTATATTAAACCACCAGTAAGAATCACCGTGAGTGCACAAAGTAAAAATGACATGCATAATTAAGATCCAACAGTATATATGTATGTCTATACTCAAATCAGTAACAAATGATTATAACCTAGCAACTTTTAATTTAAAAACACTGAGGTTCTCCCATTCAATTCTCAGCTGGAGCACCTTCTTTGTGGAGTCTGCATGTCCTCCATGCGGTCGCATGACGTTAAAGACATGCAGGTAGGTGCGAGCGTGAATGGGCATGCGTTCGTTGAAGGTTGGGCATCAGGCTGGCAACTCGGCAACGTAAAAATCCACTGCCAATCATGAGCGGACCGGAGTTCTGCTGTGGCGACCCCTAACCGGGAAAAGCCAAAAGTCTTTTTATAAATAGATGTAGTTTAATTCAATTCAGGAAACACAGTTGCTTCCAATAATAGCTACCAGTGCAGTTTCCCAACTTCAAGAATAAGTTGTCAATCACCTCCTTTTAATGTGGGTGGTATTTTTTGTAAAACAAAAAAGACTACTAGTGGTACCTTCTTGTCAGGACCCTTGTATCTTTGAAAAAGTCTTTATGCAATGCAACCACAATTTGTAACTCACATTGCAAGGTTCTTTACTGTGCGTGTCTAAACTTGAATTTTTCCCCACTACCAATTTGTAAAATCTCCAATCCCTGACTACACAAATTTTGATTAAAATCACACTGCCACTTCACATAGGGGTGGCACTCCTCTTGCCTGTCAAGTGTGCTCTCTTCAAATACCAAAACATCTGTCAGTATGCACTCTGACTCCCATCCTCCAATCAATTCATCTAGAGATCACGCGATCAACCACATCAGGGTAATTGTTGTCTTTTGGCTTTTCCCGGTTAGGGGTCGCCACAGCGGAACTCCGATCAGATAATGATTGGCAGTTAGATTTTTACGTGCCGAGTTACCAGCCCTGACGCACATCCTTCAACGAAGGTACGCCCATTCACGCATGTCTCCACGCAGAAGATGCGCTAGCTGAGAATCGAACCGTGCAGCTTCTTTCTGTGTGGCAACAACGCTACTGCAGCACCACCACCACCGCAGCTTTTTAACCACATCAGGGTAATAATAAGGAACCCGTATATTTTTGAAAGATTATAACCACATCAGGGTAATAATCTTTCAAAAATATACGGGTTCCTTATTTCTTTACCAGTCCCTTGTACCTACTGTTAACATTTATTAATAGCAGGTAATCACTGTATATCAAAAGGACCTAATCATCTCAGGAATAAATTTATGTTAAACCAGTTCCTCCATACCATTCCTGCTCATCTTATCAGATTACTTCATCTGTCATAGCGCTCCTTCTCAATACTCAATTGATCTGCAAATCATCATTTCCAGCTGAAACATCTATCCTTGACTCTTAATACAAAACTTGTATCTCAACACGCCTGCATTACTGAAATCGGGTTATACCCCCTTATCCAGTTCTACTTTATAAATGTAGACT
Source organism: Protopterus annectens (assembly GCF_019279795.1). Lineage (NCBI taxonomy): Eukaryota > Metazoa > Chordata > Ceratodontiformes > Protopteridae > Protopterus > Protopterus annectens. Next base: position 595,716,842 of record NC_056725.1, on the reverse strand, counting down.
TTCCCCATAAGTAACAAGAAATGATACATATTTTATGCTGTCATTTTTAAATGTCATAAAACTTTTAGCTCATTGTTAGCTTTCAGTATCCAATATTTAAAATGTTCAGTATTATGTAATTATACTACTTTGATTTAATTTGTAAATTGCTGGAGTTTTTCTCCCCAGACCTCCACCAAAAAGGGTCTCATGATCCATTCAGACTTTTCTGGTGAGCATTGAAAATAAAATCAGGTCAGACATGACAATACTGTCTATAAATGCGTCACTATCTTTTGGAGTGACGCTCAGTTCAGTCCTTGGTCCTCTTTTTTTCACTATGTTTATCAGGGATATAATGACACAATGCACTAATGTCAAAGTTGTACAATATGCTAGTTATTCAGTCATCATGTTTGCCAAACACTGCCTCCCTGGTTCAAATGGAACTAAAAAGAATACAATGTAATCCAAATGTGTTATCCTTGAGCCTTTACCTCAACAGCAAAAAATTAAATCCAAACTTTTCAAGAATTCCATATGTGAAAATAACCTCACTGTTCCCACTAAAGTTTACCTCAACTCTGCACCTGAAGTTGTCGCTTTTACCAAATTAAAAGGACTAAATTGAAGCAACAAACCAAGTTTAATAAATAAGCATGTTAATGCAGTGCTTGCCAAGACCAATCATAATTTAGGCAGACTGTATAACGCATGGCTTTTCTGCTTCTTAGTATGTATCTGATCTCCCTCTCATCTGCCTAAATCCTAGTGAAACTGCAGGTTCCAAGCATGAAAAAGGGATATAACTGAATTAGTAGGATTTACTCCAACAATCAAGCACATCACCTCTTTTCTCTGTAGTATAAAAATGGAGAGAGTTTAGTCAATACATTCCATTCCCGTCAATAATCTCAAATTTTTACACAAAGTTCTATACTGTCCCCATGTCCATTGCCAAGGGCTTTTCTTTATTGGTACAGTTCACAGCACAAGCTCATGTTGGTCTTCTGTTGGAAGACTTGCATCATCCAAAAGCAATTTGAGGGTGTCTAGTGTCCCGTTTACTAAGAAATATGAAAGATGGGGCTGCTTAAACTTGTAAGTAGCTCTGAAAAATGTGCGTTAAGTCTCCATATACTAGCATACCTGTGGTACCACTTGAATGTTTAATGCCACAAACCAACCTATTTTCTTTAAATTGTGAAAACAAAAAAATGCAATTCTTCATCTCAATGCTAGCTACAATTGTTGAATATAGTTCTTTATGTCCTTCAGTATTGCTTTCAGTTTTATTATATTAATGTTTAGCCATCTTTATTAAGGTTAATTTTGAAACACTCATAATTAAGCTAAATTTGGTTACTGTATTTTGAGCTATGTCATTTCCTTCTTATCTTTACTTTTTCTTTACTGCTCTTCAAATCTGAAATGTTACAGAAAAAAACAAGCAATACAAAAGTTATTTTAAGGAAGAGACTCAGCTGGACATTGAAACTTAACAAGTACAAAAGAAGTTAAAAACAGTACAAGTGTAATCTTTCTTATTTTTGTATAATTAGAAAAAAGTTTATGGCTTTAATAAGTACGTGCGGAAGGAAACCGGTAATGCAAGGGATCTATTTTTGTTTCTGCCGCTCACAAGGAAATTTTACATTTGTCCTATAAGTAACATATCTCAAATACAGATATATTCAATATTACTGTCATGAATTTAATAGACCGGATGAAACGATAGACGAAAATTATCTGTAACCTCAATTTGAGAATTTTCTATCAAACCACTTCATGAAAGATGTAGCTATTACATACTAGCATGTCATGCATACATATTCAACTTCTGGAAACATCTTTGTTCATTATGAGAAGCAACCAGATCAACACACTGAACAAAAAAAATGAAGAATACAGTGGAGTCCTGCATAATCATTCCACACTTAACATTTTGTTGAACATACATTTTTATCTCTTGCTGCAGCACAGCACCTGCAATGCAGATCAATAGCCTTTAACTAATGCAATAATATTGTTAGTTACAAAGGAAACTAAAGAACACTGGGCCAAACTTCGACCAGTCCCTTCAACTCTGAAAGGGTAGGAAAGGTAATTAGAGCTAAAATGTTGAATTTCCCTCCACTTACCTCTCTAAACAACCTTAAGCAGATGACAATGAACTGTGCCAGCATTACCTTCCCCCAATCTGTACTTTTCAACAACTGCAGTCCCCCCTTTTTTTTTTTTACCTAAAGTTACCTAAAGCTAGGCAGTTTTGCAGCCCAAGCAGTGTTAATCACCAGTATGTTCAATACACAGCTAAATCTAAACTGAAGGTGTGGACATTCAGAAAAGTTACAAGTGGCCAGATTTTGCAAAGGCAGAAAAAAATGCAACAATAAAAGATGTCAGGCAGACAATATATGCCATCAGTATATGTATATGTATATGTAATCCACACACTTGTATTTGAATTAAAATACACACACATCTCACAAACTAATTCTGCTTCAACATTTGTTTTCTCCAACCTATTTCTGCAATGCTTGCTGTTGAAGATTCTACACCCATTAGCAGGTCATTGCACAGATTACTGATCTTAATGCATTCGGAGTCCTGCAGCAATGCTCCTCACTGCATATATAAAAACCTAATATGACACTAATACGTTCTTCCAGGCATTCACTGAAAAAGGGCCATAATCCAACTAGACAACTCAGTCACAAAAGTCATAAACGAATGAATGAACAAACAAAACTAAACATTTCTGAGACACTTACGGCATTGCAGGAACAAAATTCAGGTCACAACAGTATTTTCCCTTGAGAGTTAACAGCAATGAATTAAGCAGCCTTTCTAGACATGTAGACGGCTCAAAAACAGTGAAGGATGCCAGTGATATGTGGGAGGCATAAGGCTATCCATAAGAGGACATAGGGTTTGTTTAAGCCATTAAACGAGTAGAATTTGCAACTTACCTTTTAAGTAATGGGCATATTAGGTTAGAAGTGTACAGCACTAACTTGCCATCAAAATCTATGCTGCAGTCTTGTAGTAATAATCATCTCTCTTGTAACTGTTTTCGTTGAATTAGATTGTGTTTTCAGTGTTCTAATATGACAATTAGACACACCACCACCTTTCAGACACATTCAAATGCAAGCAACACTGGAGGATTTAATTTTCTAGTTGCAAATTATTTTATCTCCCCAAAAATCGATGACACCAGAAATATCAAAACTGGTATTTTCTGGCTGGCACAAGGAGGCTACAGAGAAGTACGCTCATGATCGCTCTGAAAGGAGCAACAGATATCCACTTCAACAGTGAGGCTATGGCTACAGGGGCCATTTTAGAGAACTGCAATCACATTTGGGTGCTTTTTAAAGAATTCAACCAAAATAGCACCACTAACAAAAGAAATAATGAAAAGCAAGAGATAAATGCTTTAGTTTTCAAGTGCATTATTTTACAACATGACAGACAGAACTAAAGCAGATTACAGAAGGCTGGAAACACAAAAATGGTGGAAAGAGAAACAATAGTGTCATATTCTGCTTATGATCCCAGCATACTGAACAAGAAAAAAAGTGAAATTGCTGTCACGCAACTAGTTTCAAACAGTTTCCTGCTCCTGAAGGAAAAGAGACCAACTGACAAGGACCTGTTCTTTCCCAATTAGAAACATTGTGTGTGAAAGCTACATATATATATACATATATATATATATATATATATATATATATATATATATATATATATATATATATATATATATATATATATATATATATATATATAGTTGTCCCTTACAAGATGATCAACAACCATTTTGGAACACACTAACATCTATTTGGGAAGCAGTGTTTCATGTCATTACAAAAAACACTAATGGATAAATTGTGGATGTGGGTTAAAAGTAAACTTCTGCAAAGTACTGCTCACCAGATGTAACAACCAAGAATGAGGACATCAACGCAAGACTTAAGACATACAAACTCTCTGACATATAGGCACTGGTTACTCAAGATCATATGCATCACCATCATCATTTTGTGACTTGTTAGCTCACAGATTCCCTTGGTTTCACTAGTTACAGCAGGGCGCAAAATTACGTAGTCTTCATATTCTGTTCTAACAATATTTAGCAATGAATGAATATGAAAAAGCTGCAGCAAGTTTACAAATTAAAGTTTTATTACACAGCTTTTATTCAGTGTAGAAGCAGAACAGAAATTCCTCAAGCACATGTTGCCAAAATAATTTGCTCGACCAAGCAATTATTAGATCTCTTACTTCAGTTTTACAGTGCAAGGATCAATGGAGCTATGAATAGTTCTCAAAATGGGGACATGCATATATAAACACAAATATCAATAAGTGCAAAAAACAGTTTCACAGTTTCCATTTAAAGGAGAGCTGCTTTCAGTTTTCAGGTGAACTGCAATGGCGGTTCATTACATTCAAGACCCAAGTCTTCATAAGGGATAATCAACATATTCAACTCAATTTGTACACTATATGCATTAACCAATCAGGTAAAAAGGTTTAAATAAATGCAAATGTACATTTATTCTAAAAGCTGAAGTGCTTGATGATAGTGACTGGTGTCTCAACAGATGCTTCAATAGCACAGACGACACTTTTTTGCGTAGTGCTTCATCTTGATCGCTGCGGCAGTAGCCTAAGTTATATAGGTTATGTCCTGTCAAGGACAAAATAGCGCACTACCTTTAAAAGCTCCAGGGCTACTTTTGTACTTGAGCTGACTAAAAGTTAGGTTTGGGAAGCAAGGCCTTCAGAGCTTTCTTGCCACCAAAAAGAGCGCTCCTCTGTGATATTTCAGTTACCAATGGTCAGCCAATACCGGGCAGATAAGTTCCCTTCTGTGGGGAAAAAAAACTTCCACTTTACTTTTTGTGACAGAAGACTTACGTTTTCTGTTTGGATACACACATTTTTAACAAGGAAAAAAGCGCATTTCTACTGACTGTGATTTTTGTTCACCTTTATATTGGACCCTTAATTTTTACTTGAATTTTGGAACTTTACTTGTTAAAACTTATTTAAAACTACATTTTCAGTGGGGAAACTGGTGTTATTTTACTAAAATGTTTAAAGCACGTTTACCATTTTTTCAGGAAAAAGTTTGTTTTATTTATTTTTTACAATGTACCTGTTTTACCTACTATTTCTCCCAAGCGTCTCCAAATGTCAGGAAACTTAAGTGCTAACCATGGCTCCACCGGTACTTTCTGCCTGCCACAAAAAGAAAAAGATTAAACCACTATATCATCCTGATACTTTGCCTCAGCCACAAGTAGGGGACTCTGCTGTGGCTAAAGCTAGTTCCTTGGACCACTCACCTTTTTCCTTGGGTCCTGTTGCTGTAATCCATACAGCTATCATAGACTGGGGGTTAGACACATAGTCTGCAGCTGTTGGTGTGCCCTTGTCAGGCAGGGGAGAGCCACTCTTGTTGGTCTTGGTGCAGGGAATGTCCAGCTGCTTAGCCAGAAAGCTGTGCTCATCCCTAGGGAGGGGATTGCTGGCAATTTTGGATGTTTTTTTTTCAGGAATTTCTGACAAAAGAAACCGGACTAGATGTATGTCTTCTGTCTCAGTGACAGCTGACAAGAGTAATTTATTCAGCTTAGTTCAGGGTTTAGTGTAGGCTCTTGACACTTCTTATATGCCCACTTCTGTTAAAATAAGAAGGGTTTCTTTTTCCCCAGAGCAGACTCAAGAGTTTGAACCTCAAAAGGACTGTGAAGGGACAGATTATCTAATACCTTCACAAATTCCTGATTCACATTCTGAAGTGCTTTCTCTCAGACTAATTTCCAGAATGAATCAGTTGTTTCACTGGTAAAAAAGAAGTTATGTACTTCCATCTGAGTAGTTGTACTTCATTTGTCTTCAACCTGTGGGGATATAGATCTGTATCGGATCCGAGCCGGCAACTGTGCTAGCATCCAAACTCCCCCCCCTTACCCATAATACACCTCCAGTGGCTTCCTTCCTCAGATCAAAGTTGCTGAACTTATACTGAGAACCAGACCTGAAATATAAACTTGTGACCTATACTGCAGCCCGTAGGCTGAACATGCACCAAGGTCCGGGGGAAGAAGGGAGGGACGGTTGAAGACAAATGAAGTACAACTACTCAGATAGAAAGTTATGGTGAGTACATAACTTCTTTATCTGAAGTAGTTTACGTAATTTGGTATTCAATCTGTGGGACAGAGTCCCCAGCTACTAAACTCCTGGGAGGCCCTCATGGAAGGATATTCCGGAGCACCACAGAATCAAAGGATGCTCTCCTTCTAGAAGTCAAATCCAATTTGTAATGAGAAATAAACGTATGAGATGAGGACCAAGTAGCTACAGAACAATCATCATCCAAAGACACTCTAGACTAAAAGGCTGCAGACCATGGACCTAGAGGAATGAGCTTTCACCTGACCTGAAAGAGACCTGCCTCTGTCCTTATAGACCTGCAGGCCTAACAACTGATCAGATTTACGGAAATTTTTTGTCCTGTGTAAATAGAATCATAACTGTCTATGAATATCCAACATGTGGAGTTTGTATTCCATCTTGTTCGTAAAATTAGGAAAAAACACAGGCAAATTGATAGTCTGATTGATATTGACTGGTGATGCCACCTTAGGAAGAAAGGATGGATTGGTTTGAAGGGAAACCCTATCTTTGTGAAAAATCATGTAAGGAATTTTGATGGACAAAGCCTGCAATTCTGAAACCCTTTTTCAGAGGTATTAGCCACCAGAAAAGCTGTTTTCCAAGATAAAAATTTTAGATCTACAGTTGCGGCAGGCTCGAAAGGTGGAGCGACCAAAGCTTGAAGAACCATAGTAAGGTCCCATGGAGAAACAGGACCATTGACCGGGGGGGGGGGGGGGGGCTTTTGATAAAGACTTTACACAGTCTGGAAGAGGCTAAAGAGGCAAAATTCTAGCCCACATGAAAATGAGAGATGGCACCCAACTGAACTTTGACAGTAGAAGAACTAGCTCAGTGTTGAAAAATATCAGCTAGAACATCAAGAATGGCAGAAATAGGAGCCGTGAAAAGGTCTAAACTTCTTTGAAAGGCCCAAAAGGAAAAACGTTTCAACTTGCTGCAATAAACCTTCTTAGTCGAATATTTATGAGCAGCCACCAAAATAGATCTAACCGAGGAGGATAGTCCAGGAGTCCTAGCAATCATGGGAACTGGAGCAGCCAAGCTGTGAGCTTTAGGCTTTCCAGATTCAGATGAGGCACCCCCGAAGGGTGTGAAATTAAATCCCGATTAGGATCTAGGATCCAAGGCGGAGCCAGAAGTTGAGACCAAGGGAAGGGAAACCATACCTGGCGAGGCCGGAACGGGGCAATGAGGATCACTCTGCTCCCCAGTCGACGAGCTTTCTGTAGAAACCTCGGAATGAGAGGTACTGGCGGTTAAGCATACAGAAGACCGGGAGGCCAAGCATGAACTAGAGAATCTCTGGGGGCCTCCCCCGGCAGGGAGTTCAGAGCGAAAAACTTGCTGCAATTTGTGTTGGAAGGAGATGCGAAGAGATTGCAGCAAGGTTGACCCCACTCGCTGAAGATCTGTTCCGCTACTGACATATTTAGAGATCACTCGTAAGGCATCAAAATGGTCTGACTTAGCCCGTCTGCTAGGATGGTGGACCGTCCCGGAATGTGCTTTGCGATGAGAAAGCGACCAGATATCGCCCATTCCCACACTCTCATGGCCTCGCGACAAAGGGGGTAAAATCTGGTCCCTCCCTGTTTGTTGATATACCAGACCACTGACATGTTGTCTGACTGAATTGCAATCATGCCCAGAGGAAGAAAGGCATAAAGGGCCTGCAACGCTAGAAGAACCGCCCTCATCTCTGGGACATTTATATGCAAGCTGGTCTCTATGGGGGACCACAGGCCTTGGACTGCCCTGCCCAAACAATGCCCCCCCCCACCCGAGATGGAAGGCATCCGTGGTCACAATGGTTTGGGCTGGGGCTGGAACAAAGGGCCGTCTCTACAAAATGTCCAAAGAGCTCATCCACCATATGAGGGACAACAGAGAGATGCGACCGTGTTGAATTGGATATGTCAACGGCAGTTCCAACAGGGACCATTGCACAGCAAGAGTCCACTGTAAAATGCTCATGTGTAACAGAGCACACGGGAGAAGAGTAATGGTCACCACCATCGAGCCTAGAGCCCTCAACACAGATTCTGCTATTGGAAGATGAGAAAGTACAGTTTTGTACCTAGCATAAATGTAGATGTTCGAGTGCTAATACAGCTGCAGTAATCACATATGGGTTCTCTGCCATCAGGCGGTCCCTCGGTCGGCTGAATTCCAAAGTCTTGGTCCGGCGTCGGTTGTTGTCGCTTTCTTTCCTGACGTCAGTGCGACAGGGGTATACAAGACACAGCCAACGCCATATTCTTCAGTCTTTTCTTGCCCCAGATGTCAGGTGCCCCCAGAAGGAAGGCAATACATAATTCATATATAAAAATATATTCAAGCAATGCAATGTAATCAAAAAACAGTAGTTGCAAGCAAATACACCATAGGAGGATAACCCAATTAGGTTGTAAGAGGAGGTGTTGGCCACTAGTCCTTTACCAAGAGGGGAAGGAGGGAGGGAAACCTGTACTGCAGCTGTATTAGCACTCTAACATCTACATTTATGGTAGGTACAAAACTGTACTATGTTCATCGTGCATACAGCTGCAGTAATCACATATGGGTAGAATCCCAAAGCTACGCACAGGGTGGTAGGCACTAGGTGGAACTGGGATGAGCCAGAATGCCCTGCAATACAGCAGTGGCAAAGCCTGCTCTAGTTTTGGAATATAAAGGCAGGTGGTAGTGTTTTGTGAAGGTATGCACAGAACTCCAAGTGGCTGCCTCCAAAATATCTTTGGTAGGAACTCCTCTGAGGAAGGCTGTACAGGTAGCTGTGGCCCTGGTGGAGTGGGATCTGATGCCTGTAGGGACAGATTTCCCATGATAGGAGTAACAAAATCGTATGCAGTGGCCTATCCATTTTGAAATTGTCTGTTTGGTAACAGGCTTCCCTTGAGCTCCTACAGCATAGGACACAAAAAGCTGTTCTGACTTCCTGAAAGGCTTTGTTCTGTCCAAATATTAACGTAGCTGCCTATGGATGTCTACGGAATGTAGCAGCCTTTCCCTTTTGTTTTGAGAATTGGGGTAAAAGGTAGGTAAGTGTATGGCTTGATTCAAAGCTACCCTGGATACCACTTTAGGCATAAATGACGGATTGGTTCAAAGGGAAACCCTGTCCTGATGGAAGATGAGAAAGGGCTGCACAGCCATGAGGGCTTGTAGCTCCGAAACCCTACGAGCTGAGGTAATGGCCAGAAGGAAAGCTGTTTTCCAAGACAAATATTGCAAATCTGTTGAGGCAGCTGGTTCAAAGGGAGGCAATGTTAATTTTTCTAGAATGTAATTAAGATCCCAGGCTGGCACTGGTTGTTTCCTTGGTGGTCTTATATTCTTAGCCCCTCTGAGGAACTGTCTTAAAAGTGGGTGAGAGAATAACGGTGGATCCGTGTTGAATTCTGCAGAAATGGCTGAGGCATGGATTTTTATGAAGGAAAATGAAAGCCCACTGTTCAGCAGCTCAGCTAGATACTGTAATACCTGAGGCAAATTTAGTTTTCTAGGATCCTGGTCTTTTTTCTCATTCCAGGAGCAAAAACGTTTCCATTTTGCGGAGTAGGCCTTTCTAGTTGATGGCCTTCTGGCCTCCAGAATGACGTCCTGCACCTCTTTGGGGAGTAGGATCTGTTGTGGTGTTAAGGAATTTTCCATGCAGCGAGATTGAGTGTTTTCAGCTGACTGTGAAGAGTTTTGTAGCTGTGCTGAGTCAGCAGAAGAGGCATTAGAGGTAGAAACCAGGGAGGAGTATGTGTTAGGCTCCTCAGGAGTGGGTACCAGTGCTGTCTTGGCCAGTCTGGAGCAATCAGTATCATCTTCGGTCTGTCTGCTCTTGCTTTCAAGAGCACCTTGGGCAGAAGAGGCAGAGGTGGGAAAGCGTACACTGTCCATGCTGTCCAACTGAATGAAAGGGCGCCCACTCTCCAGGCCTTTGGATGGAAGGTCCTTGAACAAAACTTTTCCAATTGATGATTCCTGTGGGAGGCGAAGAGATCTATGTCTGGCCTTCCCCACGCTTGTATTATCTGTGTAAACACGTGATAATGCAACTTCCATTCGTGCGGATCTGTCATATTTCTGCTTAGATTGTCTGCCAACGTGTTTTCCAAACCTGGCAAGTACTGTGCTTGAAGTTCGATTTGCCATTCCAGAGCCAAGTTCCAAAGTGTCATGGCTAGTCTGCACAGGGGGTATGAATGTGTTCCTCCTTGTTTGTTTATGTACCACATCACTGTGGTGTTGTCTGTTCTTATCAATAACTGTCCTGGATGCAGGAGGTCCTTGAATGCTGTAATTGCATTTATCACTGCTAGCATTTCTTTTTGGTTGATGTGAAGGTGCTTTTCCTTTTGGGACCATTTGCCCTGAATGCACCTGTCTGTCATGTGCGCCCCCCAGGCGTAATCTGAGGCGTCTGTTGTGATGACTTGATTTGCTTGAGGTTTGCAGAATGGGAGACCTGTGTTTGTTTGACATGCTTGGGCCCACCATAGAAATTCCTTTTGCAAACATGGAATTATTGTTTCCAAATTGTGGCTGTGTTGAGACCATAGGTTTTTTAGGTACCATTGAAATTTTCTCATATGCAACTTTGCACATGGGATTAAAAGAATGCAAGATGCCATGAAGCCCAGAGCCTGCAGGATTTTCCTTGCAGTAAGCCTGGTACAATTTGCTAGTATTTTGAAGTACTGAGTTAGTTGCCCCTGTTTTTCTGGCGTAAGGTTCTCTTTGTCGATTGTGTATCCCAGAGAATTCAGTAACTGCATGCATAAGCCAGATGTTCCAGAAGTTTGTGCTTGCTGTCCGCTTGGATCAGGCAGTCGTCCAAATAAGGGTAAATTTGTATCCCTTGAAGTCTGCAGTAGGCGATTACTGATGCCAGGCATTTCGTGAATACTCTGGGCGCAGTAGATAAGCCAAAGGGCAATGCAGAGAATTGATAGTGGATTGAACCTGCAAGAAATCTGAGGTATCTTCTGCAGCTTTGTCTGATTGGGACATGCAGGTATGCCTCCTTGAGGTCCAATGTTACCAGCCAAAACCCCTTGCCCAGCATGGGAAGAAGCTGCTGTAATGTGAGCATCTTGAATTTTGGTACAAGTAGAAATGTATTTAGGATGGATAAGTCCAAAATGGGTCTCCAGTCGGTTCCTTTCCTTGGTACCAGAAATAGTCTGGAATAAAAACCTTGACCTTGTTCGTGAGTAGGTACCTCTTGAATAGCTTTCATGTCCATGAGTTTTGAAATTTGTATTTGTGCCTCTGCCCTTTGATTGTGTGGCAGGTTTGGCATGCCTCTCATTTTTGGAAGAGTGTGAAAATGAAATATGTAGCCTCTGTTTATAATGTCCAGGATCCATTTGTCTGTTGTGATAATATGCCAATTTCTTGTAAATAATGCCAGCTTTCCTCCCAAGGGAGCTGCCAGCTGAGACTTGCTTGGCATGAAAAGGTTGGACCTGACATTTTGGGCTTATTGGAAGCTATTAATCAGAAATTGCTTGAGCACTCTAAGCAAATTCAGACATTGGTTGAAGGTCAGCAAAATGAGAACAGCAGTAACAAATTTGGCACTAAATCCAGTGGAAGACGTGAATGTGCTGCAGATGTGGGACGTAGTTCTCCTGAGGTGAATACTGGAGTGAGGGCTGCGAACCCTTCTACTTCCACTTCCAGCAATGTTAATGGTAAAAGTTTTCCTTCTGAGTTTGATTTCAATAAGTGGAGAGTAAATTACTTTAACTTTCAGCAGAGTCGGGTGGTGGTTAATAATGAAAGAAATATATTGAAGCCAATGGCACAGCATTTAAATGAGTTTGAAAAGAAGTTATTTGCCCTTAAAAAATTACAGATTGAAAATGGGTATCTGCAAAGAAAGATTGATTGTGGTTTGGTACCCAAAGGTCTGCGTGCCTGGAAGTATCCTAATGGGATCGCCAACAAAAAAGAAATGTTGGAAGAAGTGCACAAACTGTATGATAGGATGGGTCTTGAATTATTGGCTATAATGATTAAATACAATGACCAGCAAATTGTCACTTTGTTGAGTGAGCTGGAATCACTGAATGGGACAATTACTAATGACTTGATTTTTGATCATTATTCCACAAATTATAATAACTTATTGGCAGAGGTAAACACCCAATGCGAAGTTATTTTTGCAAGAAAGGCTAAAAAAATAGAAAGGGACAGTAATGAATACAGGCGGGACCAAGTTTATCCCATGTCTGAAGGGAACTGTTATGGCAGAGTCCCTTTAAGTGGAATTAGCAAAAACCGGTACAATGAAGATTTGGAGGTAACGCCCACTGATGAACGTATTAATGAAGAGACTGAGCGTGCTGACTCCCCTTTAGATGTGGAGCCGAGAAGGTCGGAGAGGCTACGTGGACGGAATCAACGTCAGGAGCAAGGAGGATTCAACGACTACGCCAGGCAGGGGTGCAGAGCGAAGACAGCAATTTTGGAAATTTAAGCAGCAGGGGCAATCGAGCCCAATGGAGAACATAAAGCATATGAATGTATCCAATCATGCAGGTGAGAGCTCGAATTCTAAATGTTTTTTCCGTTGCTGTTGCTGTAACACTGTTAACTATGTCGAATTGGTTTCTGGCACTACCTATGGAAAGGGTAAGCCTTTCACAGCGCTTACCATGGATCGTGATGTTAACTGTTATGACTGCTCTGGTAATACTACATGCTACCCGCTATATGGTGAGCAACATCAGTGTTCCCCTTATGAATCAAATGTATGTTTCAAATTTAGTAATGGGTGGAATGGTGGTGGTACTGAGCATGTAAGTTTTGTTGTTCAAAACAACTATGATCATTGTGTTCCGTTCGTTGAAGACGGTACATGGTTGAATGACAAACCTCGACCGGATAACGTCACGGACAATTTCATAAATTCAACTATTAGCTGTGCTTGTGACTTGGTTGAGGTTAGTTCTGACGTTTTTTCAGAAAGTTCTGAGCGTTATTCAGCACTGTTTGCACTAGATTCCAACATCAAGTTTGGTTTGGTCAACGGAGGTTCGCCTAATCCACTTGTAAGTGTGGCGTGCCAGAATTTTACATACGAAAGCGACATTTATACAAGTTCTAGTGAGGGAGTTGCTGGTATTGACTTTAAGTACTCAATTGTTGGGGATATCATGAATAACAACCTTTCACCAACAGAATTTGAGCAACGCCCATCCTCTACAGCTTTTGTTAATGGGTGTGAGCGTAACGTTGGGACTGTTTTTGCCAATTCAATTTTGGATTATGCTAAACAACAAATTCAAGTTAGTAATATTTTTCATTCGAACTCTGTGACACAACGGCTGCAGAATATGAGCCCATTATTGGGCAGTGAAGTTGCTGCTGACATTTATATAGACAATTGTGTTGTTAATTTCAATGTTGAGCTTACGTCTAATTTGGACTGTACCTATGAGTGTGTGGCTGGGTGTACGCATTTGGGGGGTATAATTTGTAATGCGAGCCGTGGCCACAAAATGGTGTGCAGCTCATCATTTGACTAAAATGTCATTGAAATTTTGAATTGGAATCATTTGATGGTTTCAATTCAACTTGTGTCAATGTTGAAGCAGATGAAGCACTTGCGCTTTGTGTTGAAATACAGCACTTTTCATGTTTGAATGGTTTTTCCACTTCTAATGTTTCGGTGTGTAATTCATCTGTTAATAATGGTAATGACAATGGTGATGTTTGTTTTAATGCCTTATATGATGTTAGCTTACATTATGTTCCACTTACCAATAGTTTGACCTCCACACATCATGTTGTTGACCCGGCATTTTCATATGAACAAGATCTGGGTGATGGGGCTCCTATTAGTGTGAGCGACCACAGTTTTGATTGTGGTATTGATGACATAATACGCATAATTGATGCTGAAGCTGCAACAGAGATGGTTTGGGGGCTTAGTAATCCAATTATTATAACAGGTTTGATGACTTTAAAATATACAATTATTCTAGTAAAGTTATTAATGAACGGCACGTTGAATTGTTAGCCAAAGGGCTAACTTTTGTCCCTCTGACTCGGGGAAGTTTGACTGACACTCTAATTGACCTAATGATGTTAGTTAGAAAAATGAATTTGAGGTTGACATTTGATGGTGAGAGTAGAAATGATACTGGGTTGGTTTTGAAAAAACCAAGTAAGTATATGCCCCCACCCAATACTGTTACTAACATGTATGAAAGGATGTGTGAGCATGATATTAGGGAGCACTATAGGCAGGCAAGGAGTCCACATTATAAACGGATTTTTGATATGATGGACAATTTGACCTTTGAAGAGCATGGCTTGCTTGATGAGTTGGTGGGTGATAGATCCATAAGACTCATGAAGCCTGATAAGGGCAATGGCTTAGTGCTCATTGATAAGATCGATTATGTAAACAGTATTGTGGCGATGTTGGCAACGGACACTTATGAGGAGCTAAGCTTGAATGAATTGAATATTGCCCATGGTAAGGTTAGTTTATACATTGAGGACTTGCTTTGGCAGGGTCATATAAATGAATTTGAGTACAGGTATTTGGTTAATGATCACCCTTTGGTTAGTGGGATTTTTGGTATACCTAAGATCCACAAAGGTTTGGACAATCTGGCATTCAGACCAATTGTGGATGGAAAGCGTAGCAAAACCTGCTTTATAAGTAAGTTCCTTGATTTTGAACTACAAAAGGGTTTGAAAGTGTTTGATTACATCACCAAAGACTCATGGACATTTTTAGAGAGGTTAAAAAGTGTGCATTTAAATAGTGATTCTATTTTGTTGACAGTTGATGTGGTAAATTTGTTTACTGTCATTCCCACTGTAACAGGTCTTGAATGGTTGGAAGCCCAATTGTTGAAAACACATTTGTTTGACCAGGATAGAATCAACTTGTTGGTGGGTTTAATGGAAGTTGTTCTCTCAAACAATTTCATCCAGTTTGAAGGAACTTACTATAAGCAAATAACTGGTGTTGCGATGGGCGCGGCATGTGCCGTATGTGCCAATTATGTGATGGCATACTGGGAGCAAGAATTTCTTTTTTCTAGTGCCTTTATGCCCTACATCAGTTTTTACACCCGTTTCCTGGATGATTTGTTTATCGTCTGGGAAGGTGGTTTTGACAGGATTAGAGAATTTATGGATTTTGTTAATAATTCAGTTGAATTTTTAAATTTTACTCATAATATGAGTAATATTGAAATAGACTATTTGGATGTTCATTTAACTATTAGTCCAGGTGATTTTGATTTGATATCAACTATTCATAGGAAATCTACATTTTCCAATTCTTATTTGACTTACAACAGCTGTCACCCTGACCATCAAAAAAAGGCAATTGTTAAAGGCCAGATGGTCAGGGCAGCAAGAATGACTAGTTTGGACGTTGAATTTTTTAAGGAACTCGAGTTCATTAAGTCAATGTTTATCAGGCGAGGTTACCCAGTTGCATTGTGTAATTGCATTGCTGATGAAGTTAAATTAAAGAGCGCCAATGGTGTGTATTGGGCACTGCTAAAAGGGAAGTCTTACAGTGGACCTGAGTCTGGTGATGTAATCGGTGCATCTAGAGGTGACATTAATTTTGATTGTGAAGAATCTTGTTTAGGGGTCAGTATTGACCATCCTTTATATTTTATTACAACTTACTCCTTTGATGCCCCCTACATAGTAGATATTATCAACAATTGGAAGTTACTGAATTTGGATCATTTGGTAAGTGGTAAGTTGGGGAGACTATGAAAATGTGTTTACAGGAAAGGTCTGTCCTTCAAGCAATTATTGGAAAGGAACGATCTTTCTGATGTTGGCACACACAGGAGTAGGGGTAACTTTAGGTGTGGCAGGTGCAGTGTCTGTCATTTGATTAATGTTACTGGTGCGGAGTTCAAGGTGGCTGGTGTCACGGTTAGACCAGGGGCTCATTTTGATTGCTATAGTATGCAGTGTGTAGTACGAAAAATTATGTGGCATTATGTAAGCAATGTCCGCCTTGTAGGGCATTAAGGGAGCGGATTATTGAGCACCAGTCAGATATTAGATTGAAGAAAAAAACAAATGCTCTTTACAGGCATATAGACATCAATGGTGGGCATTGCTTTAAGTTCAGTGTCATTCAGCAGATTATGGTAGATAGGTTTGGAAAGACATTAGATGTGTACTTAGATATAGCAGAAATGAAATGGCAGTTAAAGCTGAATGCTTTACAAAAGCCAGGTATTAATGACTGTATTAGTCTGATGCCCATTTTAAAATTGAAAAACATTTTGGGGTGAATAATTTTATCCTATTTGTTTATTATTCATTTTTATTTTTTTATTTTATTTTTTTACATTGTTTACATATATGTTTTTTCATATTATTTTGAGTGTATTAACAATATTATTTATTTATATTAACAATCATGGTGTTTGGTTTATTAACAACATTGCATATTTTTTAGTGAAGTTTGTGTTTTTATCTTGTATGCTGGCCTTTTAATTATTCACCATCAATTACTTGATAATTGATGATGTCATTTGTAGGTGTGTATATAAAGTAGCTGTTTTTCTTGGATCAATTGTGTTCTGATGAAGTCGGATTAAAGACGAAACCTAGGTAAACTCGTTGCGCTTATTCAAGTGTTTGCTTCCTGGAGTCCAATTGTTTGGTTTTTTGTGATTTAGTTGTTCTATTCTCAGTATGAAAAGGAGGAAGTCATTGGGCTTGTTTTCTGTATTGTTGTGCACTGTCTTCGCCACCTCTTGGTGCTGCAGTTTGCCGTTGTCTGCCTCTATATGATCCTTGAGATTGTCCTCTGCCCCTTGTGCGCCTGTATCTACCTCTTTGGGGCTTGTCCGTGGCTGGAATGGACCAGTTTTTAGAAGGCCAATTTCTGCTAAAACGAGGTGGTTGTACCTGTAGAAAAGCCTTGGCAGTTTGCATAGATTTAGCTTTTTCTTCCATTTTACGTAGTATCTCCTCAGCATTAGTACCAAATATTACATCCTTTTGTAAAGGAGCATCTAGTAGTTTAGCTTTAACATGATCAGGCAAGCTTTGTTCCCTAAGCCAAGCATGTCTACGAATGACTGATCCAGTAACAGCAGCTCTACTTGAGGCCTCTAAGGCATCATAGCCACATTGTAAGGTGTGTTTACCCACTTGTTCTGCACTATGCATCATATCCTGCAATTCCTTCAAATCTGGTTGATCAGGTTGAGACATTTTATTTCTTAATTGAGATAACAGAAACTGCTGGTATTTAAGCATATGGAACTGACAATTTAAGGCCCTCATGGCTAGGGTGGCCGAGGTGTATACCTTTTCCCCCACCTTTCTAAGGATCTAGATTCTCTTCGAAGGTAGTGGATTCTTGGCAGTAGAGGCCTTCATTCCCTTGGGGCCTTGAGAAATGGTTTCAGGGTCAGCATTATGGCTTTTGAAAAGAAATTGGTGAGAGTTAGGAACTCTGTAGTACCTATCAGGTTTGACTGGAGCAGGAGGCAGGGAATCCGGACTAAGACAAGCCTCGAGTAAACATCATCAAGTATGTCCAAGACAGGAGGTATAGCCAGCGGTCTGTGTTGAGGTAAAAAAGAAATTCCCTAAGCCTTTTCTTGGAATCAGAAAAGTCTTGGCCTTCCCAATGGAAGTGCTCCCTCAAGGTGTGCAAGGTTTCCCCAAAAGAGAAATCCTCTGGGGGAGATACAGAAGGAATGGACTGTTCTGCATCCGAATCTTCATAAGGGGAGTACGAGTGCTCCTCTACATCAGAATGTTCTGAGAAAATGGAGCCCTGTTCAGAAGAGGGAGAATCTTCCTCCACTCTGGGTCTCTTGTCTGGAGGGGGTTGGGAACCCCTGATAAGGGTAATCAAATCCTCAGCCATTTTAAGCATCTGCTTTTTAGGCATGGGGCCTGGGGATGGGCCCTGAGCAACAGGCCTCTTGGGATGCATGGCTGATTTGGACTTAGTAAAGGCCTTAATGGAAAAGGAAGATGAGGGCCTAAAGACACCCTGGGTGGAAGTGGACCTGTCCACATTAGGAGACTCAACACTCACAGTGGCTTCGGTGGTTGTAGTCTGAGTAAGGGCCGAGGCACCTGCGGTCTTGGGTACAGAAGACACCGCCAAAGAAGTGTCATCGGTAGTCAGGGACTGCAAAGGCGTCTCGCTGAGAACTGGACCACGTGCAGTCAGTTTTGGCGTGGTGTCGGTGGAGGTCTCGCGTGTCGGTCCTTGTCCTTGCGTTTTTTGGACAAAACAGTAGTCGGAGTCTCCAACGACATTTTATAATCAAAGGCTTTACCAAAATAATGTTGGGCAAACTCCGCCCGACGCTTAATAGTGCGTTTATTGAAAGTAGCACAAAAGCGACAGCCCGAGACGTCGTGGTCTGGGCCTAAACAAGGTATGCAGAGGGAATGGAAATCCTTATGCGGTATTTGCTTCCCACAAGAAATACAATTGTTAACTTTGTCTGACATCGGTCTGAGGCAAGAAAAGTTTCCCCAACGGGGTACTTAGCTTTAAAGAAGACTTCGGTTTCCAATTTTTCGTAAATTCAGGAGCTGGCCGACTGGCACTTGCGAACTGCTTCTGCTTCGGGCACCGCGCGGCAAAAAAGACTGAAGAATATGGCGTTGGCTGTGTCTTATATACCCCTGTCGCACTGACGTCAGGAAAGAAAGTGACAACAACCGACGCCGGACCAAGACTTTGGAATTCGGCCGACCGAGGGACCGCCTGATGGCAGAGAACCCATATGTGATTACTGCAGCTGTATGCACGATTAACATCGGTAGATCAGGAAGACATGCATCCTCAGGTTTTGAACTCTCTCCGAGGTCAGGAATATTTTGCACTGAAGACTATCTATCCTGGCACCAATGTAATCTATCACCTGTACACGCTCTAGGAAAGATTTGGATGTGTTTATTGTGATCCCCAAATGCAGGGCAAGTGTCAGGAAATAATCCCTGGTTTGTGAAAGTAGATGTCTGGTGGGAGCAGTGAGGAGCCAATTGTTCAGGGATGGATAGACCTGAATCCCCTGAAGCCTCAGG
Source organism: Protopterus annectens (assembly GCF_019279795.1). Classification (NCBI taxonomy): domain Eukaryota; kingdom Metazoa; phylum Chordata; order Ceratodontiformes; family Protopteridae; genus Protopterus; species Protopterus annectens. The sequence goes on along the minus strand of NC_056725.1, from coordinate 595,697,600 downwards.
TGAGCCGCTACACCCGCCATCATTTTGGTAAACACCCTGGGGGCTGTGGTGAGACCAAAGGGTAGGGCTAGAAATTGGTAATGATGGACTCCTAGCCAGAAGCAGGGGAACCTCCTGGAGCTTCTGTGCATTTTTGTGTGATAGTAAGCATCCTGGAGGTCTAACGAGCACATCCAGTCATTCTCTTGCAGGTACGGCATGATGGACTGTAATGAGACCATCCGGAACTTCTCTCTGGCAACTGACAGGTTCAGTAGAGAGGTCCAGAATGGGCTTTAAGTATCCCTTTTTCTTTGGCACAAAAAAGAACCTGGAGTAGAAGCCCGATCCAGACTGATCTGGGGGGATGGTTTTGATGGCATTTTCCTAGCAGCATGGAAATTTCCTGTGCTGCTGCCTCCCTTTACGTTGTTGGTATGTCCGGGAGGTGTCTGGGAGACATGGGGGAACCCACGAAGGGGATAGTGTATCCTCTGGATATGATTTGAAGTTGTCCGCTGTTATGGATTCCCATGCCGCTGGTTGAAAGGACAATCGTCCCCCGACTGGCTCCAGAGTAGAGCAGGTCGGCAACCCCTCAGGGTTGCTGCCCGAGTCTGAGCGGGAAAGGTTCTCTAGACCCGAAGTTCCGTGGATCCCCTCTGCCTCTGGGCCGGTATCCATTCTGTCCCTCTCTGCCTCTGGGGGAAGAAGAGCCCTGAGTGTCCCGAGAATAATGTGGCTTCCGGAACCACATCATCTTTTGCACGTTCTGGTTCCGGGAAAAGGACCTTTGAGGGTTAGCAAAGCGGATCCTGACAGCCGACAGCGTCTTCCCATCCTTCTCAATTAGGACTAATGTCTCCTCGATGGTCTTACCAAAGAGTATAGAGCTGTCATAACAGGCATTGGCAGAAGATGCCTCGTTATGCCTCATGGACATGCCGGACCCAGCCGCTCCTTCCACTGCATGGGAGAAGAGTCGCGTGGACGTGTTAGATACTGCTTTTACAGTGGCCATCCTTGCGGAGAATGAAGCCTTGTCCTCCTGCGACATGGACTTGGGGGGGGCTCCTTGACTAAGTCGCGTTGGAGTCTAGTGACATGGGCCAGGTGATTCAGCACCCTAATCGAGAAGGTAGCTGAAGCGTACACCCGCTTCCATAGGTGGTCCATCATCCGTGACTCTGTCAGGAGGGTGGACAGAGGAACTCTCCTGAGCAAGTTCCTTCTTAGTGGCCGCTGCTACAACCATGGCATCCACGGGGGAGCCCTTATTCCAAGATAGCCTATCTATGAGGGGCTAAGGATCTTATTGGGTCACTTTGGTATGGGTGCCATGGTATCCAGTTCCTTCCATGCCCGTGAGGTGACCCAATCCACCAAAGGATCTGCGGGAGGGGACACCCATTAAGTAGATGGGCCTGTGCCAAAAGCCTCCAGGAACACAGACTCATCAGAAGAGGGTTTGGGGGCAGACCAATCTCCCCGCTGGCACAGGATCTCTATGATGTCACCAAAGGAGACATCCACAGGAGGTGACCTTGGGGAATCCAAGTGCCTCCTCTTACATGTATGCTTGCGAGGTACATCCCCAGTGGGACTCTCCGGGGGGTGCTCGCAAGCCATTTTATCCTGGGGAAACCATCTGGGGCTCTTCGAGCATGGGCTGTCCTTCTGGTAAGACAATGGGGACTGTAGATAGAGCCGAGGGGGTCTGGGAGGAGTCCGAAGAGGCGGTCAGGGGTCTCGATCCAACAGAGGACCCTTTTCCACCACATCGAACGCCAAAGGAGACCAAACCTCCTGAGAAACCAGTAAGGAAGTCAGTCTCCCTAGGTCTGCCGCGACAATCAGAGCCGGGCCAGAAGTGGATAGAACTCAGAGGGAGAGAACTTGGCCCGACAAAGTCGGAGCCAATGGAAAAGGTTCCACTCCCTCAGATCCAGCACCCAAGCTCTGGCTCCGAGCGGCTTGAATCCGAGCTGGTCAGATACGAAACGCTCCAGGCAGCTGTCGGCATTGAGGAAGCAGGTACAGTCAGCGCTGACACCCTGACCAAAGCCAACCTCTGATCTGAATACTCCGAACCTGAAGGTTGGATCGGATAAGGAGAAATGGGTTGAAAGAAAGGAAGCAAGCTCTCCCCACCAGGGGGGGGGGCTGGCAAGACCCGATCTGGATCGGTGTACTTATAAAGCGCCTCATCATCTTATCCAGATCCAAATCAGATAAGGAGTGGGGTGGACCGTGACGAGGCCACAGAATCCAACCGGGTGGGTCGGAGCACCGAGGCCCAAGAGGCTGGACGGGTCTCCTCTGGCTCCGGAGAGAACCTCAAAGATCGGAGCTGAGGGGAGTTATGGATCCATGCTGACTTGCTTGGAGAAGCAAGGACTGGGGACCTCTTCCTCTTTTCCCTCGTCTTCAACTCTCTCTCCCCTTTCTCTACCTCTCTTCTGCTCCGCTACCACAGGCTTTGGTACAGGAGGTTGAGTCCCAGCCTGGGAGGGAGGAGAAGCCAGAGGAAGAGAAGAGGGAGAGGCAGCCACAGCAGCCGCTGTGACTGAAGCTGAGGAAAGAGTCGGAAGGAGGAGGAAGACCTTTGAGGGCCAAACCTGGGGATAGTTTATGGTCACACACTGTGCAGTGCTTGAAAACAAGCTTTTCAGTCATACTAAAGTTAGAAAGATGGCGTTGAAAAAAAAGACAGGCAAATTCTTTCTAAAAGATCACATACACACTTACCACACTAGACTATAGCAAACACTGAGGGGGGAGGAGCACCACAAAACATACTACTCTACCTAAAAACACTAACACTCGACGCCCAAGTGAGGGGAGGAGAAGGGGAACCTACACTAACAATGACCGATAGAAAATTAGCTACTCACAAAAAGGTTTTAAACCCACTTGCTAATTGGAGCTCAGAAGACACTATGTAGAAGCAAACCGTGGCAAACGAGATCCGGGGAAGGAAGGCAGTGAAGATGTATTATGGGTAAGAGGAGGAGTTTGGAGCTCGGAGCTGATGCTAGTAAAGTTGCCGTCTCGGATCCGATACGGATCCGTATTCCCACAGGTTGAAGACCAAATGAAGTAAACTAATTCAGATCAGCAATGTTTATCACTCCCTCACAAAATATAATTAGTTTCAACTAGAACTTCCTGAACCTACACATTCCACCTGTTCTTTCTGCTTTGGAGGAAGTTTTCATCACAGCCTGTAATTTTCTTAACAGTCAACCTGCTGCTCCTCCAAAAAGCAGAGAGATTACGTAGGTTCCTCAGTCTAAATTTTTTTTTTTACACCAACCTCAGACCTGACCAAGCAACTGTAGCTTTAGTAAACCCAGCTGCTGCTAAGCATTTTGTTAATACTAACCCTCTCCCTCTGACAAGGATAGGAAATATTTTAAGTTTGGGCAAAAAAAGTGCATGCTTCTGCAACTCTGGTTTTGAAAGCTCTGTTTATCCTGCCACTTGTGAGAATATGAGGAATGTTTTGGCAATGGCTGCCACTTATGGCTGCTAACACTAACTGTTACGAGAAGGTTTGCCTGGCTGGGTTCACAAAACCTCCCAAATGATTGTCAGAAATGAAATTATGACTATTCCCTTGGATACAGAACTAGTTTTTGGACCGTCTCCTGCAGAGGTCATTAAAATGTGACAAGAGGGGGAAGCGGATTCAATGGATCTTAGATTTTTCAGCCCTCCTTCTCCTAGTTTATCAAGGTATTCTACACTCAATTGTATAATTTCAACAGAACGCAAAAACAAAATTCCAGAAAAATGCTGCTAACAGGATTTTTAAAATGAGCAATGGCAGGGAGGTTCCAAAAAGAAAGCATGAACCCTTCACCACAAAAGGCAGTCTGAATGACTACATGATGGACTTTCCTTCACCTTTCCGTCCTGGTAGTCCTTCAGTTCTTCCAGAAAGTTTGAATCTCCATTTCTCTCTTTGGCAACAGACTTTCAGACAGATTGATTCTGAGATTAATCTCTCAAGGTTACAGATAGCAGTGGAAGTCTTTCCCTCCATTCCAGGGGATTCCTCCTCATCTGACAGACTTAGTTTCTTTTCCCTCCTGTCCGCCAGAATTTGGTAGCAAAGGGAGCAACAGAAGCTGTCACGCCTCCTCAGTTAGGACAATTATTTTGTTTAGGGATGTTTTGGTGCCAAAGAAAGAAGTCTCCTGGAGACCCCTTCAGGAACTTTCCTTTCTGAAACAGCTTGTGTTAGGACCCAAGTTCAAAATGCTGTCACTTCTCTACTTATTTCCCCTTATTCCCCATTTGAATTTCCTACTGACCTCAGATATAAGATGCATATCAGCAGATTAACATAGATCAAGATTTCAGGTGCTTCTTAAGGTCTTGTGAATCTGGATCACAATATCAGTTCTCTGCCTTGCTCTTTGTGCTGTTGTTTGAAGGGTGTTCACAAAGTGTCTAGACCCTATGTTAGCATACTGCAGCCTGTGAAGTACTCCCATTTTTCCATATTTAGACTACTTTCTTATCCTTGCATTGTGTTTCACATTGTAAGGATTCCCCCACTTGGGTAAGTGATCTCCCACAACGGCTGACATTCCAAGAGAATATTCAGAAGTTAATTTCCGACTCCTCCTCACGGGACTGCTTTTCTGGACTGTCTGCTGAACACCTCAGTTTAAACAGCTGTTTTTGTGTGTGTGGAAAAACAAATATGTATTTAGATATACTCATAGCTTCATAGGTAGGTACTAGGCTATCGGCCCAAGGGCCTACGTAAGCCTAGCCAACAAGGTTCCCTGGCTTACGCCACCCAAGAAAGTTATTTTCCTGTGCCACTGTCGAGCAGAGATACAGAAGTGATCCCCGGGGTGTATTTCCTATTTCCCATCCACTCATCAAGATTTTTCTTGAAGATTGCTAATGAAGAACTTTGCTTGACATAGATGGGTAGCCTGTTCCAGAGTATGGTAAGTCTCTGGGACAGGAATATATCCCTCCAGCATGTCCTGTTTATTGTGGTGACAAGGTTTAGGTCCCTAGAGCATGTAGTTCGAACGGACTGGGATTTCTTTAGGTGTAGCATGTCCAACAGATCTGGGTTTGACATAGCTTTATATGTTAGGCAGAGATCACCTCGAAGTAGGCAATATGCTACGGAGTAAAGCTAGAGTTTTTTGAGGTGGTCAGTGTAGGGCATTTGTTTGAGGCCAGTAATCCTCTTTGTGAGGTACTTTTGTGGCCTTTCCAGGTGCTGCAGATGTCTTGTGAGGTACATTCCAAAAGGGGCGTTGTACTCTATAATGGGTCTAATGAGGGTCGAGTAGAGGGGAACAATGACCTCTTTTTTCCTGGATGAGAACCCTTTTATGATGAGGTGTGCCATGTAGAAGGACTTCCTGACTACTGTGGCGATGCGACTATCAAAGGAGAGACTACTGTCCACCTGGGTCCCAAGGTCTCTTATCACACATTCGGTGTTAACTAGATTGCTGCCTATGTGGTAGTTCATGGGTACAGAGTTTTTACCAAAGGGAATGACACTGCACTTTTTGGCATTGAGCTTGAGGCCATGGCTCTGACACCAGGCATCTGTCTCAGCAAGGCCCTTCTGTAGGATGTCCACATCATTTGGGGACTTGACTACGGCTCCTAGTTTGCAGTCATCTGCGAAATTCGTTAGCCAGAGGCCTTCTGTGTTAGTCTGTACTTCAGAGAAGTAGATACCATACAGGAGAGGTCCCCGGATGGAACCCTGTGGTACTCCACTTGTCACTGCTTTGAGGTCAGATTTGGAGTCTGCAACTTTTACAGTGTGGGTTCGGTCAGTGAGCCAGTTGGCAACCCATCTTGTGACGTAGGGATTTATACCAAGTTTAGTGAGTTAAGCTATAATTCCAGAATGGGGGATGGTGTCAAAAGCCTTGACGAGGTCAAGATAGGCTGTGTGAACCACCTTACCCTCATCCACGGCTTTGGTGACTGCCTCAAAGAAGTCGATCAGGTTCAGGAGACATTATCTGCCTTTCACAAACCCGAACTGGGTGGGATCCAGAGTTTGGAGGTTACCAATGTCTTTGTTTATGAGCACCATGATGATACGTTCCATGGCCTTGCAGACCAGGCTAATAGATCAATAGTTCCTGGGATCAGTGGTGGCTCCCCCTTTGTGGAGTGGGATAACTGTTGCTGTGCACCATTCAGTGGGCACAAAGCCTGATGCGAGGCTATTATTGAACATGGTGCTTTAGTGGGGAGCCAGTTCGTTCTGAAGTTAGTGTTAAACGCAGCCTGGGATGTTGTCCGGTCCCATGGATGCTGTGTTTTTGGCTTTAGAGAGTGCAGCTTTTACCTGCATAGTTGTGATTACAGGGACTCTGCATTCTTCCTGTACAGATATGGGCTCTTTAGGGGGTGAGGGGGGGTAAAGTCAGCACTGAACCTATCTGCCAGGATGTTGGCAATATCAGTTGGTTCTGTAATTTTCGTGCCGTTGTGCTGCAACTCAGAGCAAATCTGGTTGTTGCCATAGAGATTCTTGACAGCTATAGAGTGTTTTGTGGTTGTCCTTAGAATTAGTGGCAATTTTATTTTCGTAGCTAGCTTTGGAGAATCTTATAAGGGATCTTAGCTTCCTACTGAGGCTGACCAGGAGCTCCTCCACTCATGGGATTTTACTCTCTCTTGCAACAGTTTCTTCCTTCTGTTGTACAGTTTGTTTATGGCAGGGGGCCACCACATTGGCTTCATTTTTTTGATGAACAGTGTCTTGGTTCTGTTTGGGATAGCACGATCCATGCACTCGTGTAAGTGCATACAGAGTGCATGTGTAGGATTCAGCAGTTGTAACTGTATTGTCCATCTGCATGGATGTCATGAAGTTCACCACTTCTGTCTTAAGAAGCATGAAGTTGGCTTTGGAGAAATTTTTTACCGTGGTTTCCTTAATGGGGAGTGGGGCGGGATGTGGATATCAAGAGTGATTAGCTTATGGTCGGATCGGACCAACAAGGAGCTGACTTCAGGTGTGGAACACCGTTCACTCACGTTGGTAATGACTAGATCTAGGATATTGTATGAATTCCAGAAAGCGTTGAGCTAAGGAGCTGGTACACCAGTAGTTTTCTCAGTTAATGGTGTAGTAGTTGAAGTCGCCCACTATTAGGGTGTTTGGTTGAACCCTAATATTTTCCAGTACATTAAGTAAAGAGGAATGGGAATCCTTGGGCATGGTGGGGGATCTGTAGCTAGCTACAATTTGGATTGCAGTTTTGCCCAGAGTTAGTTGCATTTGGATAACCTCGGATGCATTATGCTGAGCAACTAGCCTGGAGGTGTGGATATCCTTAATGAATATGGACACACCTCTGCCTTTGGTGTTTCGTTCCAGGTTACATGGCCAAAAAGTGTGGTATGAGTTATAGCGTGGTAGTGCATGGGGTGGTCTCTGGAGCCTTGAACCAGGTCTCAGTCACTGCACAGATATCGATGTTCTCCATTTTAAGGAGTGCCTCAAGTGAGTGCATTTTGAGATTTAGACTTCTAGCATTGAGTAGCATTACCTCACTTTTTGCTTGCCTGTTACGGTGGTGAATGTGTTATTTGAACCTTGCCTAAAAAAGGTACTATAGGGGCAGCAAGAGCCTTAGCCAGTATCCGGAATCCCAAGGGCAACAGGTGCAGGCCATCTGTGGCAAAGCATCATAGTCTGTCGACCATGTCATCCCAAGCAGACAGATGCTGGTTCCCCTTAGAATGACACCAGAAGCTTAGCCAATTGTTGAAGTCAATCATTTTGTCCTTGTACTGCAGTATCATTCTGGGTGATGGCAGAATGCTACTCAGGGCTAGGGTCATAACTGCCTGGGCTACAAGATCGGAGAGCTCTTCCATGTCTCTTTTCATGTAGTCCAGGGAGGTACGTCTCAGGTCATTCACACCAACATGGACAATGACAGTCATATTTGTACTTGTTGTGGAGTGACCTGAGTGACTGGGTTATGTGGCGGATCCTGGCACACGACAGGCAGCTGACAGTAACCTTCTCCTTGTTTAGCCTAGTGAGTGGGACATCAGTGTGCCTGACTATAGAGTCATCTATGACTAGTGTGTTGGGTACATTGTTTTGCCTTGTTGGCTGTGGTTGAGTGGCACACAGTCTGTGGGCTGTCTCATTTGGGTTGTGTTGGGAGACGGAGGTTGCTTGCGTTTCTGCTTTGGAGGTCTCTGATGCTTAGACAGATTATTAATGAGAGCCTCCGCGAATGTTTTTGTGTTACTATGTGTGGATTTTGGTGGTGTAGATTTAGTGAGACTATGTGATAAGTGTGGTGTGTTGCAAGTGTTTACCTTCTCCTCATGACTGTCAAGTTCAGTCTTGGTTGGAGAGAGCTTTACCTCCAGTTTGGCTAGATAAGTGCATCTCTCATAGGTTGTAGTGTTGGGTGGTAGAAGGAGAGGGTTGTCTGTGTACATGAGGCAATTTCTACATTGCCTCAAGATGCCCAGATTCGTCAGATAGGAGAGAACACTGGGAGCTGACCCTTGGACATGCTTGAATAAAAAACTATTTTCCTCTAGATAAGTGAGGAAAGTGAGTACAAGAGCTGTTTTTCTCTAAGCAAGTGATAAAAATAAGTACAAAAACTGTTTTAATCTAGGTAATGAGGAAGGTTGAGTGCTATAGTAATTAGTAGCTTATTTAGTTCTTACAAGTTCTGAACAAGTGCTGAGCACGAATAAGCAAATTTAAGTGCTAAAACTAAGAATCTGTATCTGCACTAGACGAGTTACAGGACAGAAACAAGTGCAAATGCAGGCTTTCAAATCAGAAAGTTGAGCGAGATGGAAGAGACTGCCCAAATGGCCAATAACTACAATTTCTGGGCCAGAACCACTCCTTATGTGGTAGACAGGTTAACTAGTGCTTACCACTCCCACTGGTAAGCTAGAAGGCTTCCCTCCAACACAGAAAGGCTTGGGGGGCTCAGAAGCTTGCATACAGTCCTGGATACAGCAAATCTGTACATGGAACACTAGTTACAGGAAAGGTTGGAAAACAGGCTTACAGTTTTTTGTTTTTTTTTTACAGAAAAGTAGCAAAAACAGTAGTAAAAACAATTCACATGCAGTGCAAGCTAGCACACTTGAGTATGTAGCAATATTAGACCAAACACAGTTTAAAAAATGCAATTAAATTAAAAAGGACTAAAAGCAAGTGCAGAGTTTATTAGGTAGAATGTGGTAAAGAGATGGGACTGGGGGAGTGTCCCAGATCAAATCTACAGTGGGGCGTGCAACTGCAAAAGCCACCAAATGTATACTACAAGCCAAAAATAAGGAGGGTGGGTGAAACAAAACAGTTTCAACAGAGATCTAAGCAACAATTAAACTCAAACCAAAAAATATACTCACCTCTGTATATTTGCAGATAGATTGGAAGACAGTCTCAGAACACAGGTTCCAGCAATTAAATGCAGGCTGTTACCTACTCCTGGTGCAGGCTGTTACCTACTCCTGGGGTCTTCCACTCAAACAAGGGAATTCCTCAGGATTCTGGGTTTCATGGCATCAGTGTTAATCCTGACACCTCTTGCATGTCTATACATTGGGAAGTTACAATGGTAACCTGAAATCTGTACAGGCCCAGCACCAAAATCCCTTGACTTTTCAAATTCCAATTCTAGGAATTGTGAAGAGATTGTGTGGTGGAGACACAAAATCTCTCAGAATCCAAGTCTTCCATTCACTTCAATTGCTCATATTTACAAGAGACGCCTCAGTCTTTGCTTGGACAGTAGTGTCTATGGGGAAAAAAGTGCAGGGTCTTTGCAGCAAAAAAAAAAAACAAATCGGACTAACACAAAACATGAGAGACATATTGGCTTCCATAAATGTTCTCAACTCTCTAAAACATCTGTGGGAGTTCTGCAAGTGTTTAAACACAACACCACAGTGAAGTAGTGCACAAGCAACAGGGAACCAGGTCTTAGCCTCTGCAGACTAGTCATGGTAGACTGGGATATAGCTTTTCAGCACAACCTCACTCTACAGGCATTTTACTTTCCACCTGAGCAAAACTGTGGCAGCCAAGCTAAGCAGAAACATGACAGACCCTCATGAGTGGAAGCAGACAGTTTTCCAAGATCTGATGCATTTATGGGGAACAAATCAAACGGATCTATTCTCCTCCTCTCTAATCAATTTGGAAAATTGTGCTTCAGGACTCCATTTAAGAAGCCTGGAAGACTAATGCCTTTTCTTTTCCTTGGACAGGAACATTCCTATGCTTTTCCACCCTTTCCACTAATATCCAGGATACTTCTTAAGAATCAGGACTCTCCAAAGATCATGGTGTTGACTCCCATCTGGGCCAGGCAACAGTGGTTATCCCTTCTATCAAAATGGCCAGGGGGTATTACCAGAAGCTTCCTCTCAGACTGGAGTTACTCACACAAGCCCTAGGTGGGTTTGATACATCCCAACCCCAAAGAAATACAACTGACTGCCTGAATAATAGAATCTTAATACATTTTAGGCACTCTTTCTGAAAATGTGCATAAGGAATTAATGTAGGCAAAAAAGCTTGCTACTAGAAAACCATATATATTAGCAAATAAAAAAATGTTTCCTAGTTGGTGCTTTGATGAAAGGAGATACTGCCAGCCCAGCTATCTGGAATTTTGTAAATTGTATATCATTTGTGACTATCAACATGATTCATATAAGATGCTTGTGTTACAACTGTATGACAATTGTATGTCATGTGTATATCAAACTTGTTTGTACAGACATATGTGTTGAAAAGGTATTTTGTAAAGTACTGAGCTTAAAGATGCATCCACAGTGTGCCCTGCTGTAAAAGAACAGAAATGTATGTTACACTGTTGTAACTGTATACATTTTAACAGTGGAAGGTGGAATACATGAGGTTAACTTCAGTTCAGCAAAACGCCAGAAAACAGTTGAAATTAAAATTACGTTATGGCAGCTACAGAGAATGTCTGTGCTGAGAAGCTTTCTGTGTTGTCTTCAGAGTGAACTAATTACTACAATTGTTTTAGGACTTCTAGCATCTGTCAAAGATCTGAGGTCTGCGTATTGTCACAGGTGGATGCTAAACACTGCTAGCTTCCAGTAGTGGGAGTTTCATCTGGGATAGAGTCAGACGACAAGAAATTGTCATTTTGCATGCTATCCCAGCAGTAATATTTGACATGTTAAATTGAGAGGTCTGTTAGAGAGAGCATTCTGTAGTCTGTCTGACCTGATAACTAGATCATCCATTCACCACATCTGCCTTGCTCTTAAGTTAACTAGGGTATAGTAATTCTCTTAGATTAAGTCAGGAATATAGTGAAGCATAGTTTCGAGGTTTTTCTTTACTTATTTGAAACTGTCCTGCAATATTGTTTTAAATACTTCCTGTGTTTTTGAACTCTGATATCACTGTGAATATATACTGAGTATTTTCTTGTTCTTTTAATTATTTACTAAATATATTTAAACTTATCGTGGCTGATCTTTGTGATACATATTTAAGTTTTGAGAGTACTTGCATATTTATTTGGTGACACTGTGGGCACTCCTAATACCCTTGCTCTTGGCAAACTACCATTTGTATTAATATTACACAGAAATACTGGACAACCTTTTGTTAAAGGCCTTAAAGTAGCTGATAAGAGTTGGTTGGTGACAGTGATAATTACCTTATAGGCTGGGCAAAAGGGGGGATAGCTAGTACACCTGTGCCACCATTTCCCGTGTGTGTGTGTGTGTGTGTGTGTGTGTGTGTGAATCAAACCTCAGATAGTGAGTCAGCTACTTGGGCAGGACACAAAGCACTGGTTAGAGAGGGTGCTGGAGTTCTTGGCTTGGCCACTCAGCTGAGATATCAATTCTATAGCTGTGCCAGTTGGGATTCTTACTAGGCATCTGGAAAAAGGGAGAAACCAGCCAGACTGTGGTCTCTGTGTGCTCTTAAGGGAAAATGCACTTGATGCATAGAGGTGCATCTGGAAATATTGTATGTGTACCCATCATCCTCCCATTGTACGTCCACCACTGATGCCAGTGGTGAGGACTGAGGCTCCTTGATTACTGGCCCAGTAGTGGGGCATTACAGATGCCAGTAAAAGACCTAGCACCCATTCAAAGGTATTTCTCTGGTTTTACATTATATCAGTTACTACCCTATGACACTGTCTTACTCATCAGTCAAGATTAGTTTGTCAACCATTTCAGTGTGCCTGGACATGGATATCCTCCTTTCAATGTAGTCTTGTGAAAATGTTTTTGAAAGGGGGTGTTTCATAAGACACCTAATAGGAAATGGATGGCTCTTACTTGGGATCTTCGCTTTGCATTAGAAAAACTAACTCTTGCTCCATTTGAACCAGCTCATCAGGCTGATTTGAAGTTCACCAACCTATACATCTATCGGTCTTCTTTCCAGAACTTAAAAATGAGGAAGAAAGCTTACTTCATACATTGGATCTCCACAGACAACGGGTACTATCTTAACAGAACAAAATCTTTCAGAACTTCTGATCAGCAAGAATACAGGACAACCAGTGTCAAAACAGACCATTTCCAAATGGTTGTCTCATGCCATTACTTTTTGTTACTCCCACCACAACAAAACTATTCTAGACAGAGTCTAGACTCATTCTACCTGGACCTTGTTTCCTCTGGAAATTTGTGGAAAGGGATGGATTCTACGAGGATTCTAGAAGCAGCAACTTGGTTCTCTATGTATACTTCTACAAAGCACTAAAACTAGACCCATCTCAAAGTAACACAAGTCTTGCCAGAACCATTCTCCACAGGCTTCTGGACCCTCACTTTTCCTCAAGTCTATCTAAACTAGAGTAATCCACACATATCTACCCACATAGCTTAGGCTACTGCAGCAGTGATCAAATGAGGAAGCTAGTACAGCTGTGTAAATAAAGTTACCACAACACTAGATGTTTGATGATCACTGCTGCATTAGCTACTCCATCCCTCTCCTCTTGTATGTTTTTTATGCCAGGGTGTGGACATTTATTCTTAGTTTCCTAACACTGTCCTTGTCAAGGCTTTAGCCTCCTTCTCCCTGTTAGCATGTAATCTCTGAAGGGCTGCTCAACAAAATCTACCTTTTAGTCATTGCAGCTTGAGCTGACTAACTGTTCGGCAATATAGAAGGAGATATACTGAAGCTTTGAAAGCTGGCCAGCCATTATGCCCTTGACAGGACAAACTTACATAGCATAGGCTACTGAAGCAGTGATCATTCAAGTATCTACTGTTATGGTAAGTTTACTTGCACAACTCTACTTTGTGTACAACATATTTATTCCTCCAACATGTTCTACTTATGCTGCAAGAGATTAAGATCTCTTGAGCAGGTGTTTATGTCATCATTGGACTACTAGATGTGCAGTAGATCTGGCAGGATAGGATATGTTGAGGCTCTGTATGTGAGGCAGAGCTCACCACTCTGCAACCTGTATGAAACAGAGAATAGGGATAATGCCATGAGATGATCAATGCAGTTCATATCATTTAGACCCTTGATTTTCTCGATAAGGAAATGCTGCGGGCATTCAAGTTGTATCAAGTGTTTGGACAGCTACATAAGAAAAGTAGCATTACTCTCAATGACTGGTCAAGTAAGTACCAAATAAGTGGAATGATCACATCTCTGGACCCGAATACCACATCCTTACTGATAAGCTGTGCAATAAAAAAGGACATTCCTAAAGTGGATACATGTTTATTAAAATACAGTTTTCTACACAGGTTCCCAGGTCCATAACTAATCAATCAATTTTCAGGAGTGTGCTGACAATGTGTCAGTTGCAAGGGGTGTTGCTCTTACCGAATGATACTATTATACATTTTTTGGCACTTCGTTTTAGTCCATGGTTTTGACACGTGATATTTATATGGGAAAAGCCTGTTTGAGTGATCTTGGTGTCCTCTGGAGAGCTAACAATTACACCTAGTTTACACTCATCAGCTAACTTGGTGAGCCATAACCCCTTAACACTGGTTTTAGCCTTCAAGAAGTGGTACAAGGACATTGTTCCCATGTTACATCACTGGTGGCAGGTGTTTGGAGGAGATGCAGCCAATAAACCCTAATTTCCTGGGTTCTATTTGTGATCCAATTTGTTATTAATCAAGTTACATAGGGATTGACATTTATCTGGAAGAGTTTAGTAACAATACTAGTGTGTGTAATTGTACTGAAAGCCTTAGCGAGATCTAGATAAGTGGTGCAAGTGTGTGTTCAGATTTTCCCTCCCTCTTACAGAAGAGGCTCATCGGATTTATGTGTCTGTAATTACCTGGGTCAGCTGACACCCCACCACTTATACACAAAGATGACTGTTACTGTCATCCATTTGTCTATCCCACAGTCTTTTAAAGGCCATTACTAAATCTCTGTAGGGATTTCAGCAGGCCCTGTTTCAGTCTAGCCAGGAGGCATTGTGGTATGTTATCTGGTCCCAGAGAAGCAGTGTTCTTGGCCTTGGATAGTGTCTTGAGGACTTTCGTTTGGAGACTGGGGAGGGCATAGAAGCTGGTATGCATTCATCAAAAGTTCTGGGTGAGCAAGGGGAGAGCACATTTGATCTAAATATATCCACTTAGATTGGTTATGTCCACTCTGTCTGTGTAGGTGGTATCATATACTATTAGATCTGTGTAGTGCTGTACATTGTTTCTGAGGTTTGTAACACAATTAAGGAAGAATTTGTGGCTGTCTTTAGCCTGGATGACTTCTGCCTCATACCTGGCTTTGGTTCATTTGATCAGGGACTGGAGTGCTTCTTTCCTTGACAGGTATGGTCCGAGTTCAGCAATGACAAGGTTACTGTGGATACTTGTTTCTTGGCTAACATTTAGGAGGCCTTCGTGGTTTACATTACTTTTAAAGCTCCTGCAAAAGTACGTGTGTGTTTGGTCAATACTGAGAGAGATTGGTTTTCATTAAAACACACCGCCGCACTATACCGGTTTGTGAAATGTTGTGGTCTTACATGACAGTTTTGCCTTCAGAGTCATTAATAACTACATATCTTACACACTGTGTTGGTACATTTAAAGCAGTAGGTGGTGGTCAGTAAACATAAGACCTATTGCTACACTGTCTAAAGGATGCCCATTTCAACCAGGGGCAGTCGGAAAGAGCATATCCATGGTTCAGATCCTAACTGTTGCGGGTTGCAGAGGGAGTAGTCTCATGGGATTTAGAGCAGGTTTACTAAAGTGATAATGAAAAAATACAACTGTAGTCCACATACGAAGAGCAACACTTCACACAAACCAGTCGTTAAATGAGCAACTACTGAGAACCAATTACTCAAAGTTTTTCAGGTCAGTTTTAAAGGGAAAGAAAAGCTTTTATGTTCTTGTGTCTATACAAGGCAGGAGTAATTTATTGCATGATTGCCAGCTCAAAGTAAATGTGGTTAACTTAAAGGCCAAAAAAAAAAATCAAAATGTCCCTTTGGTCAATAGCAGACAATTACACTCATAAGGTTCCTTAGCAATCACAAGCCTTCAAATGATGCTCCTCTCTATTCTCACTAGAGAGCAAGCCAAATGTTTAAGTACTTTTGCCCAGATGCCTAGAAATGGCTTAGTTTTTCTTCTACTCTCATTACAGTTTAAATAAAACAATTCTGAATCCGATCACAAATGCCAAAAGTAAGTGCAGAGCTATTTCAGTAACTCAGCAAATCTGCAAAAGTATGTATCCTAGGTGTTTCTAAGCTGGCACTTAGTCAAATCTAGTATAAAACAGTGTCAATCTGTAGTGGAGTAGCTTGGCATTGATCAGCTCTGAGCAAGTGAGTGCAAGGCCACACAAATATAGGCAGCTTATAATAGCAGTGAAATACAAACAAAAATTATTCAAACAATACCACTGGACAATACCAAACAGCACAACTCAAGGGTCTATAAGCCTAGAAATGGCTTTGTTTTTCTTAAGTTCCTAAGTTTAAAATAAAGCAAATCTGATGTAGATCTCCATAAATGCATATATACTACAAAAAGGGTATTAAATGAATGCTAATGAAGTGAATTTGTAGGAAGGGTCTATGTGCTGGAACATTAGGCAGAAGATTTTTAAAAAATACGGGAAAAAGGGTAAAATTTCCAGGTAGTGAACTGAGCACTACTCCAACAAGAAGATGAGGGAAAACTGATCTTAAGCAGTGTAAAGGGAGGAATCTTCCAGTATGATCTAATAGTTCCCAGTAGTATAAGCAGGTGAGAGCATACTAGAGGGGGTTTCCAGAGTTATTTATAGTAAGGGAAGTTAACTCAAGAGAAAGAGAGAGAAAAAAAAGCACTTAACTCTTCATAGTAATAAGCCGATCAACTGCATTGTAAGCAATTGGCTTATTACAGTTAGACTGCCGACCCAACAAGCTCTTCCACTGAAGAGCAAACAAAAAAAGGAAGTTCCTTTTACTAACACAACAACCAGATGGACAGATGCAGGACACATACCCCCACACTCCTGCTTCAGCCATTCAGGTCCTGTTTCTGTAATCTGCTTCCAACCCTCCCTCACCATTGCTACAGTTTATATCCTGCCTATAGTGAGTGCTACAGAGCTCATGTTTTAGTTAAAATGAAACATTTCCTTTTCTTTTAAACTGTAGCAAACAGCTGCTACAGTTTAGACAACACAATGACCACTGCAGCGCTCAGGTTTGACCATAAATGTAATACTAGCTGAACAAGATTGACTGATGGCACCCCCAACCATTTGCAACTATGGCAGCCCTCTTGCCCCACCATAGCTACGCTATTCCTCAAGAGCGATGCTGGTTGGCTGAGCAGGCATTCAGATCTAAGGAACACAACAAGAGGGAAATAGTACATAAATAGCCTGCAGAAATGATACTTCAGTGTTTAGCGACAACAACAATGAAATAGGAGAGGGAGGGACTTTAGTAATTAAATTACCTTAAGGAGCCGAAATCAGACACTGGCTTTTAAATATACGTCAACCTCAATGTCAGAGTGTTGAGGAAAAATCAAATATAAATGTAATAAGCCAGAGAGCAAATCAGATACAAAAACTTGCTGCCCACAGAACTACAGGTTTTCACAGCATGCTACTTAGTTGAAGAAAACAATGCACTTGCAACAAAATACTTTGAAAATGGTTCTGATAGAACATCAGAATAAAACAAGTCCTTGAACTCTTTTGGAAGACTCAGACAATGGCTACCAGAGTGGTAAAATTAAAAGAATCAATAGAACTTAACTGGAGCTCAACCAGTAATGTTTACTCCTCAGACAGCAGCAGATTACTCCCTGCAACCAAATAACCACTACTTCTCTCAGCAAGGTTATACTTAGACTGGAAAACCAACTGAAAAAATTATTTTAATAAAAGAAAAGTTGTAAAAAAAAATAGGAGAAACAGTGGATAGTAAGTAGAGAAATATTTATTAGCAAGGCGGTAATGTTATGTAATGAATTTTCAAAGAACACTTATAACAAAATGGAAGCTCTATTAGCTATGGCACCAATTGGGCGACAAATACACAGCATCTGTTACTTATCTAAGCTGCAGTTTAATGCAAAAAGTAGTGACAAAACTGCATACCACTTACATTAACTAAAATGGGGCATAAATGGATGCTTTTCATAGACAGACAACTGTTCAGACAAAACGCCAGCACATTTAGCCTACACAAACTGTAAACGCATCTAAAAGGTTAGCCTTTACATCACCTTCCTTGACATTATAAATGCTAAGTTTCCTTCACAAACAGTAAACCATCCTACCTGGGTGGGTCACAACATCCTGGATCTAGTCCTCACAAAAATGGCCACTTTTTACACAGCTGCATATGCATTATCTTCTTAAATCATGACCATAACTTAGTAATCTTTTCCTTTAAGACTAGTAGTATTTCACCTGTAAACAGTTCTGTGTTTAGCAACTTCTCAAAAGTAATTTTTCTTCATTTACTTGATGACTTAATTTCTGATGGAATCCTTCTCTGCTACCTATGCCTCTGACTTCTACTCCCATTTAAATAGTTGTCTTGATGAGGAAGTCCCCATCTGTAAGAAATAGATGTTTAAACAACAAACCCGTGGTGGAATACTTGTGTAAATGGCATAACAAGAGAAAGAAACTGCTTAATGCTTATAAGAGGTCTCATTCTATCTACCTTAAGAGTGCACTATCAAATTAAAAGTTTAAAGTAACCAGTAGGAAGCTCAAAGCCAAGTATGAACTTAAAAGAGCCACTAAAACCAAAAATAACTGCAAATCTTTAACTGTCAGGAAGTTAAGAACTTAAATATATTAAATTAAGGTTCTAGACAACTACAACCTATTTGGAGGAGTTTGGCAAGCAAAGAAGCTTGGTCAAGGTCAATGTCCATCTGAGGGCAGCAACAAGACAACATAAGCTCCCGCTTTGATTTTAATCAAGAAACTCGCACAGCTAACCTTGAGGTTGACGTAGATTTAAAAGCCAATGTCTGATTTCTGCTCTAAGTTCATTTAATTAGTAAAGGCCCTCCCTCTCCTATTTCATTTCGATTCTAATGCTCTAGGAATTTTTTTTCACTTCATTCTGCACGTTAAAAAAAAAGCAAGATTGTACTTGAAAATCTATATGGTATACTGCACAGAAAACAGTTTACAAAATGCAAAATATGTCAACACTTTTATAGTCATCCTAGGCTCAGACTACAAGTTCTGAAAACCAAATGCAATGGTCAACACTTGTTGCTGTACAAATCACTCACTAGTGATCGGATTCTGAGTAAAATAAATAAGGAGTCACAAACTTACAAGATATTAATGCAGTCCTCTATTTCTATACAGGGCTTTGTGCACTTGTCCAATTCAAGGCTAGTTTGCTCCACAAGTGAAATTACCTCACTGAGGTACAATGGTGTAAGCCAAGTATCACCTGTAGTACATAAAACTACAGAGAGAGTAAGGCAACTGAAGAATCAATACCAGGATTTTACTAATTGTAATGATTTAAAGCTAACTGTTGTAAAATTGAAGTGTATGCGCCATAAAGTATTTCAAGGACTTTTGCTATAAATCAAGAACATGGCCTGCATTAAAAATAAGCTGACAGCAGCACTACAACTAATAAAGAAATTAAAAACACTTTTGAGAAACCTAATATCGTGTTGAAATACCTGCTAATTATACGTTCAAATGCCATCATTAACAATTAATGCAACTGACAAGACATGCTTGACATGAATCATTACTTCTGAGCTCTGAACCAAACAAGCAGCTAGAGAAATACAAGTGAGAGGTAGGGCAAAAAACATTTTCCTGTTCAACAAAACATCCAGTGGATCATACTGTCTCATTCAAGACCAAAAAAAAAAAAAAAAACCCCACAAAGGAGTCTCTTCAAGTTGCATAAAATCTTTACTGGTGTCTCCTGGTACCTTGGCTCACTCCCTCATGGGATGAATTACACACCAGAAAACCATTACTCATAGTGCATCAATTAACACCACATTTCCCACATATATTCATATTAAAGTGAAAGCATCCCGTTAACCAAAAACACACAGAATGAGTCAAGCCAAAATACTGTTCCCATTATTTCCCATGCAAATTAAACATTAAAATTTACTTCTAGGTTTAAACCTATTGGATGCAAAGTATTAAAATTCACAATGAATCTGGTTTCCAAAGCTAATAACTTGCTTGTGAACATATCACCGTGTTGACAAAGGTTAAGCCAATACACCAAAAAAGTAGAATCCAAACCCCCATTACAGGTCCAGAAGTGGTTGGCAACTTGGCTATCCAATCTGCTGTGTCAAATGTCCCCCAAATGTTCAAGGATGTGCCTCTTATCCTGTCTCTTCGTTTGTCCTATATACCATTTTACATCAGGACACCTGCAACCAATAACATACACCACCCTACTAGAACAGGTGAACCTATGTATACAGTTCTATACACCCTATTAATTTTGGTGCCATTTAAATTTCTAACCCTAGGACAAACCTTACAACCTGAACAAGGAAAACACCCCATTTGAAATTCTGTATTTATACTTGGGTTTCTATTGTTGAGCAATTCCTTAAGATTTGAAAATCTGCCATATGAAAAGGTAACCTTCTCATGGAACAAACCTCTAGTAGCATCACCCTGCGTAATAATTGGCCAAAATCTTTTTACCAAACTACTTAGTTTCTCTTCATGACTGACCTGTGCCTGATGGTCACTCCTACTTATGAACGTCCCTCTATCACAGATGCCCAAACCTCTTTGTTCTGTCCTGTCCAATAAATCCACCTAATACCCCCTAGCTAATAGCCTCTCCCTGACTTTCAAACATTCCTCTGAAATCAAGCTCTTATCATATGTATTATTAAAAATACGTCTGTACTACCCATATGGGAGTGAATCTAATAAATGGGAGGGTGCATACTTGACGCGGAGAGAAAATTATTGGCAGCCGTTTCCTTTACATAGTGCCTAAAATGCACTGTCCTATCCTTACCAACATAACATTTTAAATCCAAAAATTCCATGAACTCCCTGTGGCAATTAAACGTAAATGACAATCCAAAATTGTTTTCTTCCAAATCCACCATAATTTTTTAAAAATCTTTAATCTCCCCATTGCATATAAAAATCAAATCATCTATATACCTCTTATAGACGACTATATTACTGGAAAAAAAAACTCACTGTTATAAACAAAAACGTGTCCAAAAACATACATGAAAATAATGGCATATGACTAGGTGAATGAAGCCCCCATACCAGTACCGTCCTTTTGCAAATATGTCTGATTTTAAAATGCAAAGCAATTATGTGTTACACAATTCCAACAGCTGTAAAATGTAGCTGGTCCTGGGACCTTCACCCAGAATTCTAGCTACTGCCTCTATTCCCAACAAATGATGCATGCTGGTATTTTGGTTTTGGCTCTTGCTAGTTTGTAGTAGTTGGAGTATTTTGTTCTCTCTCATACAGGAGCAGAGTAAAAGCATGTGTTTTACCAGTATAACTAGGAAGCAAATGGAAAACTAAGTCATTGGAAGATTAGTAGGGTGGAGTGGGATCAAATACATTAGCATACCAAAACACAAAAATAGAAGACCCCCCTCCCCCACCCACACACACCAGTTCATTATACTATTAACAGACCAATTCTCCTAAATAAAACACCCACTGCTTGATAGTTCTCCCAAATTCTGTTTGTACATAACCATCTACATCCCATTTTGTACCATAAGGGGGGGGGGGGGTGGATAGCTGACAGTGAAGAAAAGCATCTAAAAAAATACATTCCCTCATTTACAGAATCCGTATCATTAATATAGGTCAGACTCCTTGGGAACTGCTCATTTTACTACTTAGCCACCACTTTCCTGTCAAGCACTGCCCATTAACATCCATTTGCTTAGTACCATTTTACCTCCAACAGACATTTATCACTCAGCAAAGCACCTCTGCTTCCTTTTGAGTCTCTCACTATGCACTTCTTTCGCCTTCCTCCTCTCTGATCTTCATTCTTGTTAGCTTTAAATCTTCTTGGTTTAAAAAAAAAGGGGGGTGCTCTTTAAATTCTGCTGGCACCGCTTTAAGAAAGTACAATTGGTTTGTTTACAGTCTAGTTTTTACATCAAGTCTTCAAGTACATTTGGTACCTGCTATTTTTGACAACTTCTGTCAGAGAAACCCTATCACTAACGAGAAAAGTATTCTCAGAGAAAATCCTACACTCATAGCTCTCAACTGCTATGACTTAGGCAAAGTGCTATGATTTGGCCCTTGGATTTACCCTTGCTCCTTTAAGATTTATGATCTTCCTTATAAAGGCAGGCCTGTTTATGAGCACATACTTTAGTTAAGTACATAAACTAAGTCTATATAACATTCACTGCCACTAACTATAGAAGTGCTCTATTGTTTTAAAAAAAAATGCTCCACTTTCTGACCCTTTGCTGTGTTTTTTTAAGACCACTGCTATGATCTTTAATGGCTGGAAGGTGAAAGCTATGCCTGTACTTGCTGGTATATTTTAAGCAGCTAGAAGCAAAAACAAGTACCTACCTGACTCTACCATCCTTGCTCCCCAAATCCCCTTCTTCAACCCCCCCACACTCTAGGACTTTTGTGATGCATGCTGCACAGCACCATGTAGATTTTCACTCCACTTGAAAAAATAAGACAATAAAAACTGACTGGAGTCATATTTTGTTCACAGGCAAGTTACTAGGCAATCAGTCTGCAGACCTTTAACCTAACAAATAACCCATATTCAAAATCTCTATCCAGCTTGACAGTAATACAAGACAGACTACAGGAGAATCTGAGAATTTCCATTCAATTATATAGGCTTACCTTGATGGTGGCAAGGATACAACTTGGACTGATGTGTAGTGGAACTTTATTCCAGAGGTGGGAGATATATTGGGATATGAATCTATTGTGCAAACACCTTATTTACCTGTTGATAATGGTTCAGTTCCTTTAATTGGGTATGTGAGGAACCATTTGCTTTGCAAAGGAATGGTATGTGAAAGACGGTTGTAATTTTCATGGCTAAAAAGGCTAGCCCTAATGGGACAGTCTATTCAAAACAGAAGAATAGAGAGCGGGCTGACTATCAGCACTGATAACCAACTGTTTTGAGGCAACAAACCATTATATTTGGGAATCTCTGTTATCACTTAACTTGAGTGATATGTTTAGGCAAGTAGGTGCCAAAGGGGGCATTATATTCAATAAATGTTCTGATGGGATACCAACAAAGGAGGATTAACACTTCTCTGGATTTAGAGGTGATGCCTTTGGAAATTACCTCAGCCAGATAGGCGGCTTTCCAAACTACTGCAGAGAAGTCATTAACATGAGTGACAAATCCTTTGCTACAGTATCTTATTGGAGGAGTTTGTTACCTATACATGGTATGTGAAAATATTTTGTTTACAAAACTGAACTAAATTACATTTTTTACATTTAATTCAAGTACATTGCCCTTGTACAAATTCTTAATATGGTCTAACCCATGATGGAGCAACTGTGAGTCAATGAAAGATCAAACAGCACAGTTACCAATGACGGACCACTTCTTACCAGATCCTTAGGCTGCTGTCAAGTCAAATAAAGTAATCAACGTTGCTTAATTCAAGGCAGACGGCACACTTAAATAGCTTTCTTCAGGTTGTATACAACAGACTCACTTGAGGCTGCAATTTGACTATAGCCAAGTAGTATACCTAGGTCAATCCATCAAAAAAAGGCAAAGTAACACATTTTGCATCAGCATTTCACTGGGCTCTCATACATTAACAAATCTGCCACCTGGGGAAAACACTGTAGATGACTTTGGAGAAATCCAACACCATGTTGCATGCATTGTTGATGATGCTGCAGCTGGCTTAATCCAAGCTGGCAGCACCCCAGAACCATACTTTTTCTACTATGCAGCCATCACGAAAACTCTCTGCTTTACGTATACATTACCGTTCTATTTCATACCAGTACACCTTCAAAAGAGTGCATCCTTTCTTCCATACAGACTAAACTATACAAGATCCAGTATGATCAACTTTCTGCTTGCCATGTTTACTTTATCATCTCAAGCTTTACAATCCAGCAATCTGATTTATAAACTGTTGTATTTCTTAATGTTTCAGGACTTTATAACTAGCTGTACATTCATTCATTCTCCAACTACCCTCAATCTAATTCAGGGTCACAGGAAGAGGTAGCACCTATCATGGCATTCAAAAAAGGCACAGGGCAAAAAAAAAATCCTGGATGGGATGCCCATTGATCAAAGAATAAACAATAAATACATGACAGGCATATTGGAGGGCAAATTGAAGTGTTACTAATTAACTTAAAGCATGTCTGGTCTGTAAGAGGAAACTTAACACAGTGAAACTCCACTCTGAAAGAGGAAAGGCATGCAAAACACACACTGGCAATAAATATGTAACACATTATTGCCTTGAATAAACTCTATTTAGTCCTTTACCCCCATCAGACCTAGAAATGGCACTCTGCTCTCATGGATAACATATTAATGGTGCAGCCAATTTCAAAATAAACATTTAATAAAAATAATTCAATGACTGCCCAAATGCAAATTCACGCTAACAAGAGCATTTCAAAGTTCCATTACAATGCTTTTATATAATGTTACAATTCCAATTGTAAGTTTTTAACTAAAGAGAGACTTCTTATATTTCCAGTCATTCAAGAATGAGTGCATCCTGAGTTATACAGTATAATTACGCTCCCAAGTTGGTCTTGATAAACATTAATTTCATTCCCTTATATGAAGCAGCAGAAGCAGCAAAGAGGACACATGAAAGGACATGTGAAACTCAACAGTACGATAGCCCTTTCCATCTGAAAGTACTACATAAAAGTGAACAAATTATTATAGCATGTAGTTTACTTGTCTACAACATACTGCAAAGGAGGAAGGTATGACCTACCAGAAAGTGAAGTGAGAAAACTAAATGCATATCAAGTCAAACTGAAATTTATAGAACTTAAACTTAAACATCTCCAAGAAATGAAACAATTCACCACAAAACACCAAGCAATGTACCACAGAATAAGAAACAAACTCTATGCATATAAGATACCCAACAAAATGAAATTAACCAACAGTACCATGGCATACAGGGATAAAGCCTAAACTATTGCCATATTCGGTTAGCAAAAATGATAAGTGGAGGAGGCATTTATTTTCAGATATTTTTAATGCACACTACATAGTGATGTCATCTCTCTACCACTGCAGTAAAACAGAGAGGGGAAAGAAGGCAGTGCATCAACATGCTCCTTAAATCAGAACTCAAACTGCGACAGCAACTCCAAATTTTATAACAAAATATCCTGAACAAAGTCCAAGACCACAGAATTAGTGTGTGTACTTCAAACTGGGACTCAAACACATCCTCAGGATTACTGTGTTGTCTGCTCTTCCACTAAGCTAGAGAGAGAGAGAGAGAGAGAGGGAGAGAGACTGGGCACAGATTTGGAGCATCATCTCTCCCTCATATGAGGGGGACACCAACCAAAAACAACGGAACTACAACTAGATATTTGCATTTATTTGCATCTTTCATGATTTTTTAAACTTTTTTTAAACTTGACACAAGCTCACTGCAGTGCACATGTACTGGAGCACCTTCCTTTCCCCCAAAACAATACATTAATCGACCAAATTTGCAAGAACCTCATGGATCCACCTATTGCCAAGTCTTGCAGCTCTTCCTTCCATCCCAAGACTACAGACCAGCTTCCAGTTCCAGGCTGGAAGATGATTTTTCATTTGTGACCTATCCTAATGTTTGGGAATGACCCTATTAATTAACATGGTATCAAATTATACAAAAGCATGTTAACTTGTGTTTTATGTTGCTTTTATGGCCCACCCTTGAATTTTTTTCTTAAAGTTGCAGAGTTCTACTATTGCTTCACGATGGATTGAACCCATGATCTCATTAATTCATTTAGTTAACTGGCTTCCACATTAACTGCAGCAAAAGACTAAAATACTGTAAGTAATGAATGTCAACTACCTGCAATAGATTGGATGTCTTGTTCTGAGAATTAACATGCATGAAATCATAATGCAATTATGCAATTTATTTTCTAAATAAGTGATGCGCTTCTGATTACCCAAAATGATTTCCTGTTTTATGTAAATTAGACAGAAACCTGCTATTACATCATTTGTCGGTGTGTGTATACTAGGTGTCACAGGTTGTCATGCTGTGCAACAGAGGGGCTCCTCAAATCCAGCAGTATGATTCATCATTCCACAGTCTCCTACACTTGAGTCTAGGGAGTCTCCCATGATCATTAAACTAGAGCTACTATGAATTTAGACTGCTCACAATAAAAATGTTAGATAGCAAATAATTTAAACAGCATTTAACAGGCAGAATAAAAGTTTCAGAAAACTGCAGGAACAGTGTAAAAAATAGCCACCTATAAGAAAAAAGAAATATCAAAAGCAGATAAACATCCAGCTGTGAAACAATTAGAATGCCATCCTGTAGTTTACATTCCTAGCAATAAGACTAAAACATGTTTCAGTCATTGTTGTACCCAGCTTCCCCAGGCCACATATAGAGCAGTTTTCCTGAGCAAGGGAAGCGCAGATAGCATTAAGGTTTACCTAAATGACAGGCAAATATGCAACATGCAACATCATGATAAAATAGCCCAGAACAGTGCAGTCCAAAACACCACCACAATACTTCTGCAATGAAGTAATCATGTTGTAGATTTAATAGCCTGTAAAAGCAAAAGACCTGCTACAACACACTAAAAGCTAAGCTGGAAAACAGAAACCAGGAAGTCAACCACAATCAGCAACTCCTAGATTCCATGAACCACAAGGTAATCAAAAAACTTTAAAGAAGCAGAGTTTCAGTCGGACAATAAGCAGCAATTGTAAATACAAGGTAATCACTTAAGCTTTTATAGAATCTTCACCAAGCTCAGCTTCAACAAATTGAAGGCCTTTACCTAGTCTCTTCCAGATACTGCACACAGTCCGTCAGTTTTCCTTGCACTGATAAATTAAACAAACGGTGATGGCTGATGCCACTGGAAGGGTGGGGCTAATTCGAATGGGGAAAGTCTATATTCCAGCAGAGTCAGACTTGAGCATGACTACAACGTTACATAACTGGGTATGCACTACTGCACATACCAAATAGTCTTCCCGCAGCAGACTTCTTCAGAATATATGCCAGAGCTAGTTTGAAGAAAAAACATTAATTTTCAACATGAAGTACTTGGTATTACAGTAGAACCTATTCAAAGACCAATACATTTAGCCATATTCTGAGAATTAAACCATTAGTCTAAAGTATACTTTCCAGTCACTACTAAGATTATATGATTTTAAATGCATCTATTTTTAAGCAGAATGAAACAAGACAGTAATAACCAAATAAAAATGGTTACTGGTCAATGGTAATGTAGTTCAGCTGGTTTTACTTGCACACTAATCCTTCCAAGTCAGATCAAGGACTATACTATGATCACATGAAAAACAGTGATGCATTTCATCTTGATATTAGTATATTCACAGAATGCAACTCACTGCATTCCCATCATGTCATATTGTGACAAATTAAAAACTGAAATATAACAGCCACAGTAATGTTTCATCTCACTGCTGTCAGACTGCATAGCAGCTTATTATAATGCCACCCCAACAGACATGTCTACAAATTACAGCCATCAAATTGTATACACATCAGATGACTGACCACCATCAAATTAAAGAACAAAAATACCCATAGCATTTGAGTATTCTTTAAGCAATTATATTCAATTCAAAGGGAACCTAACCACTTTGTGCAAAACTGGAGCATTCACTTTTCTCCTTTTCTGTGACCTTAGGTATATTTAAGTCTGGATGGTGCTGGGTTGTCTCCCACACGATGGGGGCAGGGCAG
Organism: Protopterus annectens; assembly: GCF_019279795.1. Taxonomy (NCBI): domain Eukaryota; kingdom Metazoa; phylum Chordata; order Ceratodontiformes; family Protopteridae; genus Protopterus; species Protopterus annectens. The sequence goes on along the minus strand of NC_056725.1, from coordinate 595,670,147 downwards.
AGGTTGTCTCCCTGCAAAAAAGTATTACTCTGAAGATCGCTCAAACTGGTTTTAGCAATTTCAGCAATTTGTATTCAGACTCAGATTTGCCAGCATCAGCTTAAAGGGTAGCTGATCAACCTACATGAACCCAAATAAATTATGGCCACAGTAATGCATTTCAGATGGTTGTCCTTAGACATACAGAATGCAACCTACTGAATGTCTCCTCACACAGTAAATATTAAACAAACAAACAGATATACATACAGCTAGCTGGCAATGGCATCAATGAAAAAGAGAATGCAAGTCAGCAAGTGATTATACAGCAGTGCTCACATCTGGTCAAGTCCGTCCACAACTCTTATCATGTTATTTTCTTGCAGGCTGTCTTTGGAACCAGTTACCTGATGCAGCCTGAACCAATGGAAAACAGCTGGTCGCAGCTTCCTTTACTAGCCCAACCAGTCCACAATGAAGTGTTTTTCTGTCCTACCCAAATTGGCAAAAGGGACACTAATAAGGCATAGTCACCATATTCTCTACTGGGGCTTATGTCTAGATGGTGTTTAGAAAACAGCCTAGCTAAGTAACAAGATTTTTCACATTTCATTTTTTACAGAAATCAGACATCTACTCATGCATTTTAGTCATCAGTCCCAAAATGGGAAAGTCGATTTAAGTAAAAATGTATGCAAACATTTTCAACATCTTTGCATTTGGAGGTACATTAGACCAGCAGCCAGTACTGCAAACCAGACCTGCAAGGCAATTCAAATCCAACATGCACTATTGTTCCAAGGGGAAGGGGTGCCTCCCTATACCTAGTCATGTTACAACCCAACGAGGCTCCAGTTTTGAACTTCTCTACCACGGTTTTCCAGTGGAAATCCCTATTGGTGTGGTTTGTGTGTACCAGCAATGACTTCCCATTTCCCCTACAAGTTTCTCTCATCTCTGTTATTTTACCATGGGGATGGTCTATACATAGTTGTGGGGGAGCTTAGCCCTACAAAAGATACACTTGATGGCTTGCCCCCCTCCCCCACAAAGCAAGTATCACTGAGTTGAAGGTCCAACAGGTTGATTTTGCCAAGCTGAACCTTTACATATGTTTTGTCAAGTTATTTGACAAAGTGTTCCAAGGATTGTCCCCATTGCTTTATAACCTAGTAATTAGGTGTCCTCCTGACCACTGATCAGTAGCACAACTATTAAAAAAAACAGACAAAACTGTAAACCAACAAAAACAAACCACAGGCCGTAGAGAGACTGGCAGATAGTATGACCAACAACCAATATACACCTAACAATGCAAAAAACAACAGATTATTGCTTTTGTCTATTAAGTATAAACTTTATAAGATAAAACACAGTGTTTGAACTCCATTTAAATAACAAAAGGTACTAGATCACATGATGGCTGAGCTCCAAGCAAAGCAACAAATTTAAAGTGATAAAACCACTTTTTAAAAGAATAAAAAAAATAAAGGTAAAAACGTCAAGTTGAAACAAACTACCTCTCCAAAGCCTTCAGTTTTAATAAACATGAAATAGAAATAAAATCATTGTCTTGGCCAGCTACCAGCATTTAACTGCACTTGCCAATACAACTCACATTTCTCCAAAAGTAGCTGCCAAGGGCCACAGTGCAAATCAGCTGGGACCCTCTCTATAACTACAAATTTAGACATGAAATCAGGAAAAACTCAGATGTGTTTAGCTACAGCATTATTTACTTTCTTATTTTTGATGTCATTACTGTTTTCCCAAATACGATCTTTAAAATGGTGTGCAGTCTTGCCTATGTAATAGCATGGACAGCATTCACACAAAGCAGCATAAACATCCCCCCCCCCCCCCAGTGAAGCAGTTACAAGGTTCTTTCATCTTAAACTTAAAGCCATTTCCTATAAACTGTTCACAGCAAAAGTTACACACAGAACAGCTCCCAGACTTAGACATTTTAAAATTTGTGAAAACATTTTTCCTACTGTTAATACCATTAAATGCTCAACCAAGTACTTAAAATTCTGTCCTTTCTTAAAAGTAATGTGGGGTATACCACTCACTTTACCTAATATTTGGATATCATCTCTCAAGATAGCCAAGTTTTTATAAAGGATTTCTCCGATTATGTTACTGTCCACATTGTACTGGGTAAAAAATGAACTTGCCAAACCAGGACTGACCCAACAAACATGGTTAAAAAGTACATGCAGAAGAATCAACGTTGTTATACATGATTATACTTTGGTCCATCAGCTCTATGGGACTGACTGATGTAATAACAGGATCCTGATAGTGGGCATGCTGTAAAATAAGTCTAAAATGGCCACGCTCTCTTTTGCTGATGACTTTATATATTAATGAAATAAATTTACTAGGATAGTCTCTGGCGAAAAAACATAGGTCTAATATCGCCACAGTAGTCAGGAAGTCCTTCTACATGGCACATCTCATCATAAAAGGGTTCTCAATCAGGAAAAGATGTCATTGTTCCCCTCTACTCGCCACTCAGACCCATTATAGAGTACAATGCCCCTTTTGGAAAGTACCTCACAAGACATCTGCAGCAGCTGGAAAGGCCACAGAAGTACCTCACAAAGAGGATTACTGGCCTCAAACAAATGCCCTACACTGACAGCCTCAAAAAACTCCAGCTTTACTCCGTAGCATATCGCCTACCCCGAAGTGATCTCTGCCCAACATATAAAGCTATGTCAAACTCAGAGCTGTTGGACATGCTACACCTAAAGAAATCCCAATCCCTCCAAGCTACACGCTCTAGGGACCTAAACCTTGTCTCCACAATAAACAGGACATGCTGGAGGGATAGATTCCTGTCCCAGAGACTTCCTATACTCTAGAACAAGCTACCCATCTATGTCAAGCAAAGATCTTTATTAGCACTCAAAGAAAAATCTTGATGAGTGGATGGGAAATAAAAAATACACCCCGGGGATCACTTCTGTGTCTCTGCTGGACAGTGGCACAGGAAAATAACTTTCCTGGGTGGCGTAAGCTATGGTACCTTGCTGGCTAGGCTTACATAGGCCTTCGGGCCGACAGCCTAGTACCTACCCATGAACCTATGTTCGCATTCATCCAGAAAAGAATCAAAATCAGAAACCACACATTCAGCACTTACAAACTGTCCCTTAACAGTATGCTTCTGATGATAGGGATGGGAGCTGGTAAAATATAAGTACATATTTGAAAAGGTGGATTCTCTATAAATTGTTTTCAATTTCCTGTTTGTTGAATCCTTATAGTGCCAAATATCCAAGAAAGAAATATTATCTTTATCTGCAGCACAAGAAAACTCAAGAAATTCAGTAGTCTGACATAACTGAATTACTCTAAGTGAATTACTGTCATTACCCCAAACAATAAAGATGTCGTCCAAGAAGCGCAGATATAGTTACAACATTTCATAAAAATCAGATTCAAACAGAGAATACTGCCACTTGGTAATAACCATATATGCAAATCAATGGCCACACCTGAAAGCTTGAGAAAAAATTCTTTATCAAAGATCAAAAAGTTATTTTTTCAACCCAATTTCAAAGTGTTTCAAAGGTATTAATTCTTTCCTGCGCAAACCGCTTTTCAAATAGAAATTCTGAAAACCACTGAATTCCCAAGTCATGGGGTATGACATTGTAGAGGTCTTTAACAAATAGTGACAAAGATGAAACTGTCACTGCATTAGAGTTGATTTTTTTCTAGAAAATGCCACAAATCTTTACAAATATGATACTCATTCAGAACAAAATGTTTCAATTTTTCGTCAAGATATTTCGCACATGGGTCGACGATGGAGAACCTTGCAATGACTGACCTCATAGGTGGGGAACTATTGCTCTTATGAATTTTTAGAAGTTCAAAAATTGTTGGTATTCTGGGTGATGCTAAATTCAAATTGTTGTATTCGTGTAAATCAACTTGTTTATTAATAGACATGTTATTTAACATCTCTATCACTCTTATCTACTGTATTAAGTTCATTGAGTGAGTCCTTGACATAGGCATCACCTAACATTTCATACATTTGGCTGAAATAATGCAAGTTCTTCACCACCATCAACCCATCCATTTTATCCGGTTTCATAAATCTTAAATTTTGTGAACTTAATTCATGAAGCAACTGTTTTTCACTAGATGTTAAGTTGTTATTCTCAACAGGTCATGTCTTCCTGATAGCAAGGGCATTACAAAATTCCAGTTCAAACATTCTTTCAAAACAAGAAATGGTAGGATGAACATGGAGGTTAAATGTACCTGAAATTCTGAAAGGATCAGTAGTTGTACTGTCAAAAATGATATTAAAAATTAGTCTAACATCCATTAAAAGAACAGATAAACTTGCATATTTACTAGGTATAAACGTCATCCCATGCTCGAAAAGGTTTGCACAATCAGTAGTTATAGGAAGAATAACTTTACACTGTAAAATCCCCTTTACTGCTCGATAATTTTCTAAGATCAACAGAGGAATTATTACTTCCAGTTGCTGTTCTGTTGGTATGCCAGTGTGATTAGGTCCTCTGTGATGGGTGTGCTTGTTTCTGCTAATATGGCTGGTGTGCATTCTGCCTGCCCCTCAACCATTCCAATTGAGGGGGGGGGGTGCATCTAAAGGGTCTTTTCAGTCATAATCAAGATTTTTATTATCAACTGGTCTAGATACTTCAAATTCACCATAATTTCCGCCCCGAGACATCATCATCATGGTTGATACCATATAGGGAGGGATGCTGGGGGTTTTCCCAGGTCTGGGAACCCGGTGATATGGGATAAGTTGTATGGTTCTGATATGCTTGCAACTCCCTTTCGAGTTTCCTGATTTTCCTATTTTTGGTAGCAAAAAGTTGCTTGTTTATGCTCTTAAATATTCAACTATAATCAAATCTATACTGGTTGAATGATAGATCACGCATAATCAATTCATCAAGTTTACTAATAATTAATAGTTGCACATATTCATGCCCATGTCGATCAAAAAAGTCTTAGTAAGTCCTGATGCAAAGGGGAATCCTTAACCAAGCCCGTACGATAGCACAACATGCGCAAACCCTTAGGGGCTCGATTCTCCTTAATACATTCAGTTAGTCAAGCTTTAGTTTAAATTTCAGCAACTTATGGCCGAAGTCATTAAGCCTATGAATAACGGTAGAATTACCTTGTTGAAAACCTGAGAAACTACAATCTCAGGTAAAATGGAAAGAGACTGGCAACTGTAACACGCCTCCTCTCCTCCAATGGTGGGTGAATAGTAGGAGAAAAGTTGTCAAAATGTTGGGAAAGCTGTTGAACAAGTGCTAAATTTTGCACTAGCAAAACTAACTAGAGGCAACAATCATCACTGCCAGTAATCCATTACAAAAGGGCTATAACAGTAACAAAAAGGAGCAGCTATCACAAAATTAACCAGAGAAGGGAAATCTCAAGATTCTTCATGACAAGCTCCATGTCTGACTAAAGATGCTGAAGGTGATCAAAGAACAAGGCAAAACCCAAATATAAAACAAAATGCACGGGCCTAACAGGGTCCACATATAAAAGAGTGGCAAAGCTTGAATCAGGAACTGCAAAATACTCCAGGAAACAGTTTCCAAGCAAATGCACAAGCAAAATCGAATACAATCGTAAGTAGCATCCTGAACCATGAAGCAAAAAGCATTACATGTACTACATATCAGTTTCCTAATTTTAAATATGATTCAGTCATGGTGTATTGTGTAGAACACACTTCAACCAGACAGATGTAAGATGAACTTCATCCAGAGCAACAGAAACAAAATAATTTATGAAGTAAGGAATGAATGCAAGATCTCCCTTTGACAAAACTGTACAGGATTAGACCATGGAAAAGGAGATTTCTAGTATCTTTATGAAAAAAGTCCATAAGGACAATATGCTTGTGAGGCTGACTGGTTTTGCAATTATTTTGGTCTAACGAACAGCCTCCCTTCTGGACAGGAACACCAACAGCTTGTCTCTAGATATCCCTTTTACAATAATGTTAAATGCAACTGCTGAAATCTGAAATGCTGCTTATTCATTTTACTATCACCTAGCATCAGTATTGTCTTGAATTAGCATTTCAGACTTGATTTTGTTAAAGCTAGTTAAATGCATCTCACCCACTTCTCATTAAATGCGTCACTTAACCAATCTGGAACAGTTTCACAAGTTTTTGCTAATGAAAGACCGAGAGATGTTTGTGCCTTTCAGCTTTTCCCTGTTAGGGGTCGCCACAGCAGAACTCCTGTCCGCTAATGATTGGCAGTAGATTTTTACGTACTGGCTTGCCGGGCCTAACGCACAACCTTCAACGAAGGAACGCCCATTCACGCATGTCGCTACACAGAAGACGCTCGAACTGAGAATCAAACGGGCAACGTCTGTGAGGCGACAACGCTACCGCAGCACCACCACCACAGTAATGAAAGACCGAGAGATGCAGGTTAAAAATTAATATTCCCCTCTTCTTCACACTTCAAAGTGTCCACAGGGTTCAGTCCTTGGGACAGTGCCTTTCTTCCTTAAGAACTCTTGCATCACTGATCCTTATCTGCAGACAACTATGTATAAATGGGAGCTCAAGAAGCCAGGAGCCAAATGAAATTCACTTTCCATAAACATTCCAAGATGCATAGTGGCTGCTTTCAGTACATCTGTAGCTTAATTGCAAAACAATGCCAGGGAGTTCTTTCTCCAGTGTAGCCCAGGCAGAATTAAGGATATATTTTAAATACATGCCAGTTATGAGGAATTTTGGGGTCCTAAACATGACAAGCTTGTGTGCTGCATGTACTTCTACTCGTATTCAGGGACTACTACAGTTAGAATACAAGTACTTAATGGTAGAGTAGACAGAACTTTAGCAATGAGGCTTTTGACAAAAGAGCAAGTTATCTTAACTTGGTAGGCACTTTTGCCCAGAGAGCTTGTCAGTCATGTTAAAGGCACTGATGGTTTAAATCATGCTGCAGACACAGAACTGGGTATGAGAATTAGGGTAAGTCAATGCCAACATCACTGCTTCTTTATGCAGGCTATTCACAATCAATTGCAAGGTTTCATCAGTAAGATGACGATACTTCATGTCTTCTGGTGGTATGTATATACAATGAAGTTTTAAGCTGCTTCTACTTTCCACTGTATTTGCAGTTAGTTCTCCCCTCCTAAACTTTAAGGGAATGCATGGTATCACAAAAGTTGCTGTACGCTTTCCCCACAATAATTACTATAACTACTCCTCTCATCCCCATATATCCTATTTTTCTTACAGATACTGAAATCTGGAGAAGATGCTCTGATCCTGAATTTGACAAACCACATTTCTGTAGTTAAGTATGTTTGACTTTCTTGTAACAGTTGCCTTTATCAGCAATAGTGTGAAGGAATATCAGTTAAACTTTTGGAAGATCATAACTGATCTGAGGAGCCTGTAAGTACCCTAACCTTTAGTGACATGTCTTGAGGAGACTATTAATTCTTTAGCACACTATGCCTGATCTGAATATCTGTAAGGATACTATTTTGTGAGAATAGGACAGCAGAAGATGCAGGCAGTCTAGGAGAGGATTTGATACCTCCTTATCAAATTAAAAGGAAGGCTACAATAACCATCTACACCAGATTTGACTGTCCACCATGCAACAGCTACGTAGTAGCACCTAAAACTTTGTAAACAGCATAAATGCCTTGCAAGTGTCTATCAAGGCCGATTACAAGGATTTAATCATCCATGCATGATGTTTATATCATTCTCCTTTAAAGCTCACAAAAACAAAGCTGACTGAAAATAAACTGATGAAATTAAACAGTGTGTGTCCTACTTTCTTGTATGGTTTGTACAAAGTATAACACAAGCTATCATGGATATAGCATTCTACTCTGACTTTAGAAAATTATCTGATGTATCACACAATAGATTAAAAAAATGTGTAAAAAATGTAGTAGGGTTGAGAAATAGAATGGGTTAAAACCACCACCACTCCCCTTCAAATTCCACAGGTCCTAAATGCCATGCCTATCAAGCCTTTCTTGACTATTTATCAACACAAGTACTAATCTTACAGGTCCTACATGGTCTAGTGTTGCATACTTTTTGCCTAGCTTAACCTGTCGAAGCCAGTACGAGCTGCCACATTAAGTCTTTCAATTGTACAACAGTTACCTGAAATGAACTCATATCTACATCCTACTTTACAAGACTCCTCAAATCTCTTCAAAATTTTAAGCACACACATTCTCTTCTTCACAGGAAGTTTGCACTGTGAAAAGTGACAATGTTTTAACATACTGTACACTAGAAGTTTTATCACTGAAAACTCTGGTATGTATGGTATTTCACTCTAATATTTACATAGTGATGATGCAATGCTGGACATCAATAACACAGGTGCTCTCTTACTCAAATTTTGTACACATCACTTATCAATATAGCCAAAGTCTCTCAATTGGCCACTGCTGTCCTTGGTCAACAAATAAACAAATATCATGGCATACTCGAGGAATATCACAGCTACAAATATACTTGCAAAGCCAGTTCCAGTGGTGGAGACCAAAAAAGCCCAAATTACAGGCCTGTTGACCAATGTTCCAGTGATGGAGAGTGATAAAGGCCAGATTACAGGCCAGGTGATCAATGCTCAAAAATTAGTGGCTTGGGCATTTTGATGGATCTAGTGGGAAGTATGGGTTGTTGTAGCTTTTAGGAGGAAGGGGGAAAGCACACAATTGAAGGAGAGTGAATGTGGTTCACCAAGATGCTGATGGGTAGTAAACTTCATTAAGGAAGTGAACAACTGCATAGGTGAAGGCACTGTGGCCCCTGTCATAAGAGTTGCACATCCCCTCTGCCCAGTCGAGTCCTTAGGTTAATAAAGTCCTCATTACCAAGAAGCTGGCAAAGACACAAACAACCTTTACATCTAAGTGACAGCTGCCATCCCCCCAGCCTGCATGGCTACCACCACTAGGGAACAAATGGGCCTCAAGTCTGATTGGGAAAGACTTGACTGTTGGCGAGCACAATGATAAAGCCTACAGAATAAAAAGTCTATGTAAAAAAATTCTTCAGACTATTACTACAAAGTCAAAGCAGCATGTCTAATCACATTTAAATTAAATCAACATGAATATGAGAATCAGTCAAACATTAAAACAGAGGTGGCTCTGTGGTGCAAAGTTACAGGTCCACTCAGTATCGTCTGGCAACTGGGGATGTTAGAGAAGCCAGCTTGGGGGAAGAAATTTAGAAGTGAGAGGTTGATGGGCAGTTTGCAGATTCCAAGACAGGTGTGTGGGTATGGAGCCTGCTGGAAGCAAGATGGCCTCAACAAACAAGGAGTTCCAGAGCTAACAGACAGCAAAATAGTATGCGGCAAACTAGTTAAAGTTGAGAATAGCCATGATGTTTCATCAGGCAAGTACATTGTTTGCCTGCCCATAAAGGGGAAAGAATAGGGAGAAATAGAGAAAAGTTGAGCCAAAGCACACGACAGTCTTCCATCACCTGATGCATGCACTACTCAGAGAGGCTACAGCTTGATGGTATGTAATAGCAGTGGGAACAAGATGGTCAGGCATGGTGGAGCATAAAGAATGATTAAAGTGGTATAGCTAATTAATATAAAACTTAAATAATGAAAAAACATGGTTATTGTATAAACTAGTTTATTAAGCAAGAAGTAATGCATGACAGGGTAAATGTTAGTGGGAAATAATGGACTGCATAGAATGAGGCCTAACATCACATTGCAGGGCATCTCTAAGAGAAATCTGTACTTGCGTATTATTGCAACCAGATTTTTGCGATAATACGGCTTGCTTCCCGGTGTGCGACTGTAACCATAAAAGTATGCAGAATCACACAGGGAATGTTATCTTTAAAAAAAAACCACTTTGTTGAGGTAGGAATAGTGTAGTATTTGAAAAATGACTGCTTGTTTGAACCTATGCCGTTTCCCAACATCATGTCAGTCATAGTACGTTTCCAAGTCCTGTTATGTGTGCACACAACACAGCAGGAGTATGTGAAATAGAGTAATTACTCTGAATCACAATCACAGCACCTCACTGAATGTAAACAGTTGTGAACAAAGTACTGCGTTTCTTTCTGGCTTGGCCAAAACTCGATCCCGAAAAGACAAAGTGACAGCAAAGAGAAGTTCTCCTTTCAAGCGATGATATTTTGTGGCCAGATGCAAAGAGCCGCATCTGCAGCATATTCCCTTCCCCAGAACTAGCAGCCCAAAAGGGGTAAAAAGCAACTGACAGTTCACACATCATCCAAAAAGGGGGAAAAATATGTAACCTCTACAGATGTGATTAATTTATTATTAAACACACATCACAGAGCATAACACTCCGGCGGCCAACACTGCTGCTTCACAACCAACTTCCAGAGCCAGCCACTACATTTCTCCTGACATACTGCTCGGGTCTGTCTCAACTCCGATTCGCAGAACAGTGCAAAAAGGTATGCAGGTTATACCGTAAACTGTCCCAAATCATGACATTAAGGACGACGACTCATTTGTCCATAATGTCATAACTGTCAGGAATTATCAGAGAATTGGAAGCTGGTTGCAAGAGAATCGCAAACATCTGGTATGTATGAGCGTAATCTGACAGCATTGGCTGACAAAGAAAGTTCAGTGGACAGCTTTGCCAAGAAGCGACATGCTGCCAGTAAAGAGCAGAAAGAAACAGTATTTTTTTTAGTTTGTGTTGATAGCCCTCCAGAAAACAACCTGGTTTGGTAAAGAAAACGCACAGTTTTCCATTTCAACAACATCAATGAACAGATATAGTGATCTGGAAGCAAGCCGTATTATCTCAAAAATCTGGTTGCGATAATATGCAAGTACTGAGAAATCTACAGAAATCAAACAAACAATAATATTAGACAAGATTTTACAGGCTATCCCTCCATCCATCCACAACCTCTTTTTCCTATTTTTGCACAGGGGGTCAGGGAATGGGCTATGACGTTTCTAAATGCAGATTTATTACCTACCATTTCATTTTTGCGCATTTTTATTTGGGTTATGCTGAAAGCAGACCACAGCAAGTGTTTAAATATAAAAATTAAATTGGCACTTGTACTGCAGCTTTATAGTGTTTAGTTGATCACTTGAGTTCTGCTGGCGATGCCTTCTCTGTAGAATTTGCATGTCATCATTCTAACTATTTCACTTTTTGTTGGAATCTCAGGGTCACTCCCAAATCTCAGACACATGAGCAAGTTAAGCGGCAATGGTCATACTGCCCCTAAAACATGTGTATGTTTTTGGATCATGCAATAGACTGGTATTCCACCCTGGGCTGTTTATTACATTGTGCTGCTGTTTGCCAGGATGTGCACCGACTCCATGTAACTCTGAAGTGGATATAACAAGGATACAGTTTCTTAAAGTAAAACGAATGAGAGAAAAAGCCCCCACAAGCACTGCAAAGAGCATATACTAATGAGCAAAAAGAATGTGTATGCACAAAAATCATCTAATACAGGAAAAGTCTGTTAAGCCTTAGAGCAGAATGTAAATGCCCTTTTCTTATTCATCATATATGAAAGCTGAAGTAAAACAAACACATGGTTATTTTAGTGATTTTTTTAAACAAAAAAGCAAATCTAGCTACTTAACTATATAAATATCAAATTGGTGAAGTTTCTTTACAGATGCTCTGGATGGTACAGAGGGATAAAAACCGTGACTACTACCTAGCCAAAAAAGATTTGATTAGCGTCTCAGGTGAATAACAGAGCAGGAAGGAGGGATGGATATGATCATCCTTGATGGGAAGGTGGTTCTGTGAGCATCTCCTGCAATGATCCCTGGTGGAGGTTGGGGATGTCACCATTGGGACAGGTGGTTCAGGGAGGAATAAGGTGGGGACATGGTGGAACTGCTAAGATGATGATGGGCTAAAATCCCTATTGTATGCCAATCCCTCAGATGCTAGCACAGGAACCATGATGGAAGGAGGAGTAACAGGGGAGGTCAAATGACCCCCCCCCCACTACTGATGTTGATGGTAAGACCCCCCCCCCCGAATGCCCTTAAGATCCACTCTAGTCACTTACACACTGGAGGAAGTCTGAGGGGGGTAGGAGATGGTTGGCACATCCAGTGATGGACACAAGGCGTTGGGGTAGGGAGCTGAAGGATGATATGGATGGGAGAAAAAGCTCAAAAAATAAAAATTGCTGAAGTTTCTTTACAATGTACAAGTACCATCACCTACTCTATATGATTTCTGTGGTGTTAAGATGTTCCTGTCCCCACAAAGCCACACTGAGGTAGATGCCAACCAAACTGAAGATGGTATTTTTTTTTTGGGCTAAACATTGCTCAATTTATTTTGAATCATACTTTGAAGGAAATATACACTCTTTCTTTCCTTTATATTATGGCTTGTGACATCACACTTAACTAAAAAAAAACTATTAATTCTGTTTATACATACCTGTCTGACTTATAAAAGCAAATCTAACTTATCAATGTTGAGAAACAGCTGGAACATACGCACCTTTGCATTGTGCTGTAAGACATTCTTCACTGAGAAAAAATACATTTACAGTTGTCGGTCCTGCATTACACAAATATTCTTAGCACAATACAAAAAAATGGAATTCTTAGGGCATTTATTTTGAGTAATGCATGTTTAATGTTTATAGGAAGCATTTTGGTATTTCATTTTGGAGAAGCTGTCATACTATTTACATGCTTCTAATTTGCCCTCTAATGGCACTTCAGAAACTCACTGCAATTACAAAGTGCAGAAGAATGAATATATAAAGCATCTTTTCTTTGTAAATAAGCCGTTAAAATGCTATTAAAATGACACAAACAACTTGACTGAAGTGTGTGACAAGTTTCCTACCAATGAAAACATGGCAGTAGCTATCAATTCAAGGGCTTCTATAAGATGAGTATTTACTACTATCACAGGGTAAATGTGTCTGGACTTGTACTAGATACTAGCGGAATATTACTGACCGGTTAATCAGTGTGTACACTGGAGTTTTTTTTTTTCCCCTCTGCTTTCTGAGGCAGCACACTGAATCAATAGTTAAGGCTTCTGCCTCAAAGCTCAAGGGTCTGGAGTTTCAATTCTGACTCTCTGGGATGGTCTGTATGTTTGACCAATGTCCACCTTGACTTATTCCAGCCACCCTGATTACCTCCCTAAAACATATTGTCTAACAGCTACTATAACTTGTTTATATACACTGTATTTACCTTTAACTTGTGGTAATGGACTACTTTACTTTCACAGTTAAAAACTTATTTTTAAAAAGTTTCATTTTTTTAAAAATGTAAACGTGAAAGTTTTATAAGACACAAATGATACAAGTTGTGTAAAATCTTACCATAACAGTAGATGACCTCTTCACTATTGCAGTATTTTTCACAGTAGGGATCTCCTGCCAAGGATAGCCCAGCGTCCGGCCAGTAAACCAAAGCTTTTAGATGTTAGCATGCACCATACATCATACATATGCTCCCCACTGAGGATGTATGGCAAAAAGGTGACGTGTGGATGCAATTACCCAGAACTGAACTGTCCCAGAATAGAGAAGTCTCCATTGGACAAAAAAAGGCCATGCACAAACAGAAATAGAAAATGCAGATGGAAAAGGGAGACACTCTGCCACAAGAGGAACCAAAACAAAATCCAAAGGAAAAAAGGGGGGTTCGAAGAAAGGAGCGACTACTGCAACAGTGAACAGAAGGCCGTTTACCATTAAGGTAACGCTTTACACAACTGTAGCATGTCCTTTCTACATCACTGTTACAGTATTTTTCCTCAGTAGGGTGGCTACAATAACTCAAGAAAAAAAGATTGGGAGTGGAAGGCTGGGAAGAACCCTTGACAAACCAATGCAGAATGGCTTAAGCAAAACCTGTTCTGGCCCTAGAAACCATATCCAATTTATGCTTACTAAAGATGTGCACTGAAGACCGATTATCAGCTTCAGAGATGGAACTGGTGTCCAATCCCTTGAAGAAAGTGCCAGAAGAGGAAACAGCCCTAGTGGAATGAGCTCCAACAGGATTAAACTAGACATTTGTCATGAAAAGAACAAAAAGAAATGGCCTCAGAAATCTAAGAGGAAATGGCTTGCTTAGAAACAGCCAAACCCAATGTCCTGGGATAAAAAGAAACAAAAAGCTAGGCAGAGTTACGAATGGCATTAGTTTTATCCAAATAATACTGGAGCTGTCTGTGCGAATCCAAGGAATATAGGATCCTTTTCACTAACAGACTGAGAAGGACAAAAAGGGAGTTGTACTTCCTGATTCAAAGAGAACTCATGGACCACCTTAGGCATAAAAGGAGAATTAGTACATAGGGATACTCTTTCCCTGTGAAAAGCCAAAAAAAGAGAGCTGGCCATAAGGGCCTGAAGCTCAGAAACCTCTGAGCAGAAGTAAGAGCAAGTGATGACAGTTTTCCAAGTAAAATGTTGCAGAGAAGCTGAACCTGCAGGCTGAAAAGAACCCTGGATCATTTTTTCAAAACAAAATTAAGGTCCCAAGGAGGAAGAATAGTCTACCTTGGGGACCCAAGATACAGGACACCTTTACAAAACTGTTTGACTGCCAAAGGAGAATTCAAAGGCAGATAGGCAAAAATAGCTGACAAATGGGCCTTTACAGTATAGGCCAAGCCACAGTGGAGCAACTCACAAACAGGAAAGAACCACAGGGACCCCCACTGAAAAAGGATCCCGATTACGACCACGGCATGACACAGAAAATCTCTTCCTTTGGAAATATAAGACTTTCTGGTTGCAGGTTTTCATGCCTACTGTAAAACCCTGGGCACATCCTTAGAACATAGGTGCCTAAAAGGGATCAAAACCCTATCACCCACACTGCCAGTTGGAGAGTGGACAAGTGAGGATAGATGAACGACCCCATCCCCTGTGTGAGGAGGTCTAACCGGTGAGGTCACTTGTAATGATTGCTCCTTGCCAGATGCATTGAGACAGGGAACCAGTGCTGTCTTGCCAGATGCATTGAGACAGGGAACCAGTGCTGTCATGGCCAAAAGGGAGTCACTAACAAGATTTTTGGAGAATTCTGCGGAATCTTCTGCAGGACTCTTCTAAGTAGAGGAAGGGGGGGGAGGCATAAAGAAACATCCCCTTCCAAGGAAAAGAAAGGGAGTCTATCTTCCACACCAGATGGCACGGCACTCTAACAGAACAGAGGAAGCTGGCTGTTTAAAGGGGAGGCAAAAATATTCACCTCAGTAATACCCCAACTGATGGACTATGCCTAGAAACACATCCCTGTGAAGCATCCATTCATGAGCACGTGTTTTGGACCTGCACAAGGTCTGTCATTAAACTGTGCTCTGCGGGAATATACAGTACCTGAAGAGTTACCTGATAATGGAGAGCGAGATCCCAGGCCTGAAGAGCTAACCTGCAGAGAAGTTAAGACTTTGTGGCCTCCCCTTGCTAGTTGACAAACGACATCACTGTGGTGCTGTCCGTGTAAATCTTCAGAGGATCTGGAGACAGCATGGGGTGAAGAGCCTGAAGGGCCAGAATCAGAGCTCTCATCCCTGATGTTGATATGGTCTACCCTCTGAAAGAGAAAGGGGAAAGGGCCAAAGACCTTGAAAACTTTCAGATGATGACAGGAAGCCCCTCACCCTTGTCTGAAGTGTCAGTGAACATTTCTTGAGAAGGACTGTAGGCTGAAAGGGCAGGCCTGGGTTAAAGGAAAGTTTCTAAATGCACCACTCAAATTCCTGCTTTAGACAAGGAAGGAGTGGCACACAAATTCAGGGCAGGGCAATGCTGAAACCAAACTGACTTGAGGTACCACTTAAGCTTCTACATGTGCAGTCTGGCAAGAGGGAGCATTGGAATAGACGATGCAATTAATCTCTAGGCTCGAGGAAACTGGCTGGAATAGCAGACAGAGGAAGAATAGAATGAAAGAAAGCAGTCAAGGACAGAACTTTGGAGGCAGAAGAGAAGCCAACACTGACACTGTCTGAATCTTAAAACCCAGATACACAAGGCCCTGAGAGGGAATCACTACAGACTTTTCTAAAGTAGATCGTGAACCCCAGACTTTGGAGAAGAGATATGGTGAACTCCAGATTCTGTAATAGACAACTGGGAGAATGCACTTGAAGTAACAGGTCCTCTAGGAAAAGAAAAATCAATGACTTGGAGCCTACAAAAGCAATCACAGGAGCTATTCATTTTATGAATACCCTTGAGACAGTACGGATGCCAAAGGGCAAAGCAAAGAACTGAACATAAGAGGAAGAAACAGAAAAATGTAAAAACTTCCTGAAAAAAGGGATCAATAGAAATATGAAGGCAAGCATCCTTCAGACCCAAGGACACCAGAAAACCTTGGGGTATGTCACTCGTCTCTCTTTAGTATAGATGAACAGGCGTGGTAATTCATTTATATGCTTTATTACACAGAAACACATCAGGATGGATAGCAGCATTAAAAATATAAACAAATTAATTAACTGGCAGGGCAGACTACAAAGACGTACATGCTTACATCTCAACAGCTTACTGCAAAATGGCAGTCAGGCTCGCACATGCTCAGTATTTATACAATTGTGCAAGCCCCTAGAAAGCTTTTTAAAGGCATACATACGTATTGATGTACAGGGAAGAACAAGAGGAAACAGGGTTTGAAGAGTAAGCATCCAAAACGAAGGAACCTTGTGAAAAGTGTTAAGCAAGGAGAGACCCAGAAAAGTTCTCAAACTGCCCTCCTTTTGAGGGACCAGGAACATCCTTGAGTAAAATCCCTTTCGTATTTGCAAAGGGACAGGTTGAATAGTTCTCTTGCCCAACAGGGACCCAATGAATGGAGAGAAATGTGGAAGTTGTTTCAGAGGAAGTTGGGGAATCCTGGAAAAAGGAAGGAAAGACTTCCACACCATGAAGTAAGCCTGGTGGATGATACATACAACCCAAGATATTGAGGTGATGGATATGACAATTTGGAAGACAGAGGGAGAGCTGAAGTGACAAGGTAACCTGGCTGAGGGGTGGGGGGTGGGGCAAGAAGTCAAAGAGAAGCAGGCTTTGTCAGATAAAGGAAGCTTCCGAGCCTCAGGTGCCAGAAGAGACGTAGCAGAAGGTGGTCACCTACGACCCTTTTTGCCTTTGGTAGTCTGACAAGGCTGCCTGTGAACAAAAGCAGCCCTAGAAGGATAGTTCCTCTGGAACTTAGGGATAGGGGATACAAAAAATATGTTCAAGTTCCTGCAAATCTTTCCCCTTCTCCTGAAAAGACAAATATACCAATGTCTGAAGTCCCAAAGATATTTTTATTATCTAAGGAGCATCCAGCAACTTGGCCTTGATGTCTTAAAGTAAAGACTGCAGGCAAAGCCAAGAAAGGCAGCAGCTGTGGAACAAGCATCACTGCTACACTTGAAAGAATGATGAGCCACCTAACAGGTACAACTAAAACAGATAGAGCAGAAGATTTTGCTTCAGAATCAGGAAGGTCAGAAATAACCTGACAAGCCTGGACAATGAAAGTCAGGGCATATCTGGTCAAGTGGATTTAATAATTGATGGCCCAAAAAGTCAAAGAAGCAGCAGTATAAACCTCATCAATTCTCTCCATTGCCTTTAA